>NC_092508.1:116997479-117314666 GCF_047511675.1 Marmota flaviventris
AAATTAAAATACTGTTCGCATGGTTTAAGTTTTTTGGAGGGAGGGGACAAAAATTTCATTTCTTGCAATGCAGGAAAGAACTTTCTCATCAGGGAGGCCACTAAAGACCAAAGTCTTTTCTACCTTGGGTACCTGTCACTACTTCTTTAAGGCAGCTATTTTTAAGCAAATTGGATCAACTACAACTTTTAAGTGGTCTACCAGCATTCAGAGTAACCCAGTCAGGGTAGTGTTATTAAGAGGGATAAAACTGCAGGTTTGCTTTTTAAAAAGTAAGAAGGAAAGAGAGGACCAGTTTAAAAAAATATATGTGTGAGAAAAATAATTCCTATTGACTGTTCTATATACTGATAAAATCTGAATTAATAAATATGATGAAAATTAAGTTTTGAATAAATAAGATCCTATCCTTTATTACTCCCAGAAAGTTAAACAGTTTCTCTTAAATACCTTGTTTTTTGTTTTAACTCTTCTTATGTAAAAATAGTCCAGGTCCAACTACTGCCAAGTCCCTTATAAGGCTGGATCTCTGAAAAATGTTGAAGCAAGAAAAATGCCCTCTGCCTTCATTCCACAAATTCTTTCCTCTTTGGGCTTCTCATCAGACCTAGTTTACTTAGGTGCCTTGTTCCTTCTACCATTCTGACCTGCTCTGCTGTCAGAGGATAATTTGATGAATTTACTTAAAGAAAAGTGAGGCAATTAATGGGTCTTAAACTATGAATCCTATTAATAGGGACTGAAAAAGATCTTAAATGGAAGGATTTTAAATATCAGTAAGTCGGAGATGTTAGGGATTGCAACCTGATGTCAGATCAAGCAGTGATTTTTTAAGTATTTTTCCTGTTCTTCCAAAAGCTAACAAGATCATCTTCTGGAACAATCCAATCATTAATGTTGACAGCATGTTTATTGTAAAATCAGAACTACAATTTTCATTTTAGGGGAAAGAGTGGAAACTGAGGGAGATTGGGAGTTCTGAGAGCTGACTCTTAAAGTCTACTGTCCACTTCCACAGTTAAGTTGTGTTAGAATAAAGAAAAAATAGCAAGAGATTCTCTGAAGATAATGAATTTAATCAGAATTTAATCCCATTGCAGGGGAGTGTCCCAGTTAACCGTACATTCAGGGAGGTAAAGGAAGACAAGGATTTTTTAAGGTGAAAGGAAGAGAGTAACCTGAATTATTTTGAAACAATTACCCTTGGCTACAAGGATCAAAAACAAGATGGCACCAGTCAGTCCAAGGTTGGACAGCTGTTCCTGGGCAGACATCCTTGAGAAGTATAATCCATGCAAAGCTATGATTCTGGAAGAATCTCTTTTGATAGTTCTTGTTATCAAGCATGAGATGCCCTCCTTCATAGTCTTCTGCCTTTATTTATTTATTTTTTGGTTAGAGATTGATGGAGAAGACTCTGATTTGATTCTGACAAATTCTACAGTTGCTGTATCTTGAGGGAACATCAGGGAATGGTGACTCAGCTCATGGGCCAGAGTAAAGAGCTCCTTTCTCCCTAGAGATATGTCTCAGCAGCCTTTCCCTGCACCATTCTGAACACTTTGCTAAGATTGTGAATGCTGGCTGGCAATTCTGCTACTTGCTTTATCAGTTTAAAATTTCCAGAGCTTCCATTCACCTCGCAGAGACACCATCTTCCTATTTAGAGCCACATTGGACTGTGAAGTGCTCAGCTTTGAACCTGAGTGCAGTGTGTGACTGTCCTGTGAAGCCCTCCTCTGCTTTGGTGGTTCTTGACATCAAGTGTAATTGAGGAGATAAATCATCCCTACTTCCCTATGAGCAGTTACTGCAGCTTTTATCTTCCTGTAGATGTCATTGGGAAAAAAATCTGAAAAATGTGTGCTTGTCTTGGCTACAGTTCACAGAAATTTTGTCTCCAATTCTTTTTTTGACAATGTGGAGAGATTTTTTTTTTCTTTCAACACATGCTGATGCAAAGAGAATTTGAGGAATTTTCTCTTTTTTTTTTTTTGCCCTCAGTTTAATTTATAATTGTCTCCCCTCTACCCTGAAAGATGACTAGAAATTGGTCTTCTGAACATTGATGTTTGCTGACATTTTGAAAAGAGAAACTGTCAAGACAGACTGGATTTTTCATATTTAAAATATTCTCCAGATGATTCTGAACTTGCCTTTCATGCTGGATTTTTTTTTGAAAAGCTGCTGTAGTGTTGGAGGCCAACTGAACAACATTTTAAAGTGACAGCATGGTCTCAAAATGAAGAGTTCTTAACAAGGTTTTGCTTCTCTCTTGTCATCTTGACAGTGCTACTCTTGAACATCGATTACAAGACCTTTTTAGATACAGGTGATACTTTCCTTAGCACTTATTTGGAGGTATTAGAGGTAGATTTACTTTAAAAACAAGGAAGCCATGATTCTTTCTGTTTTCTGGATGTTTCTATTTCAGGCACAGACTGTGTGCCCATTGAATTCATGATGTTCAACATTTGAACATGTTTGAAAATAGGATAGATGGAATTCCTGAAAGACTTGATAATGAGAAATAAACTGGGATAGGCTGAAGTACAAGTTCTGGGAAAGAGGAAGTCAAGTAGAAACAAATCAAGTTCAAGACTTTTCCCTTCTACAGCTTTCAGAGATTCCCCCGATGTTCCCAGGCATGAGGTGATAGAAGAGCCACTGGGATCACACTGGTGAGTGCTGTGGTGTCTGGTATGCAGTTTGTTTATGGCATTTGTGACTCTAGGACATCACTTCTTCTGAGGAGACCCAATTTTAGGACTGGTAGGTTGATAAAATCTGGATCTTGGGAGGTTGTACTTCATGATCACAATTTGCTCCATCTCTACAAAGATCTGGTGGTATTCCATGCAGTATTTTGCAAAAGGTGTGTAATTCTTTAATGAAGATAGCCCGACTTTACTCCTGAACTCTAGGGATTTGCACTGTGGTCTTGTAATTGAGGTCTGCCGTAAACACTACAGGACCTCTCTCCCCACTACTTTATACCACTGACTCTGAGTCACATGGACCAAAAGGGAGGGTTGTTTTTACTACAGCTTACATTGGCTGCAGCAACTTTTCCTGCTCTGAACCCACTCAAAGGTGGCAATGGCCTTTTTAGTGTCCAGTGTATGGGTTTGAGTAGTTCACCCAGGTGGGGAATATGCTGCTTTCTGGACCCAAAGAATCCAAAGTTACCACACATCCATCTTGGGAATGCGAAGCACAAGATGCAACAGTTTACCTTTATTCAGTTAGGGCATCCCTGCATGCTCCTGCACACTGGACTTCCAAATACCTTATGGATGTGGCAGCCCCCGGGATCTTCAGAGGATTTATTGGTGAACCCTCTGAAGTATGGGCACCCTATCAACACTTAAATGATATCAGCAACTTCTCTGTCATTGTATCCAGTCTTCAGGGTATTATTGCTATGGTAACTTGACATGATGTCCTGAGAGATGTTCACCTGATCCAGATCTTGTTAGATTATATTATGAAAGAAGCTAAGGCTATTACCATAAACTTTAGACAAAATTATACACGTATGCAATTTTATATTAGAGCATAGAACAGTTCCAGGATTATTATTCCTGACCCTTGTACCCTGTAAGACTCAAAAACAAGATTTTTCACCCCATTGGTGGCCACGTGCCATGTAACAGGATCTGTGATAATTAGCTCTAGCAGAAATGACCACCTCTGGCATGGTGGCAATAAGTAGGGGTACCAACTGAGTTTGTAGCTTTCTACTTTCTATCTACAGGATCTATGTAATTTCTGCCTGGGTTTAACACCTCCCTCCATCAGTGACTTTAATTCTAGGTCTCAAATAGTAGACAAGGAATCAGAATTTTGAGGGTGCCTACTGCAGAATCTTGGTCACTGTTCATCTTTATTCCTTTTGTTGGTACAAATGGAGAGGTACCTTTGTTAGCTGCTCATCTATTTTACCCTTGGCAATGCCATAGTCAATTGAGCAGTCTTATAACATTCTGTGGATCATTCACCCACCCCCAATTTTGCTATCCTGAAAATCACATCCTCCTGGTTTCTAGCTGTTATGTGCCACCACCTAGTCATTTCATGCTTTTATTAAGATATATATAATTTTGGCCAATAATGATGCATCTTAATTTCATTGAAATACAGAATATGTACCTTTCCTTTTCAGTTACCTTCAGGAAGAAAATTTCAATTTTGTCATCTTAGCTCCCTTAGGATAATGCTCCCATTTCTTTATATTCTTTTCAGGACTGCCTTAAAGAAGTGTTCTCTGTGATATATGTATTTGAAGTTTTTCAAATGATACCTTTTATATGTAGCTTTATATAGAACACCTTTTTATAGGCATCATGAATGTATTCTGAGTAACATTATAATGTGTTTATTTTCTGATTTATTTACTACATTATTTTTTCTTGCTATTCAATACACCAACTTATTATTAATACTATTAATGATAATGAAAGTCAATATTTATTCGTGCAGTTTTTATATTTGCCCATATGTAAATGTCTGCTACATAAATACAATTATTCCCCCTCCATTCCTGACATAGGATACGCAGGAGACACAGAGACTGTGATCTATCTAAAGCCTTTGTGGATCATATGTGTATTTAGAGACGTTCTGGCTTGAGCATCATTATTCTGTACCCTCATAAATGCTGTACATATTGTTGAAAAAAATCCCTGTGTTGAAATTTTCTTCTGTTGAAGTCATTACAAAGGCAAGATCCAAGTGCCAGCCAAATAATTGGTCCTATATTAAGTATCTTTCAGTGTTATTCTTTCCAGACATACAGTCTTTTCACAGCTCATTACATCCTATCTTTTTTTTCTCTCTTTTTAAATTAATATCTTCCTGAGCCCAGTGCTGAGCTCACTCAAGTCAGAAGTTATGAAGAAGCATCCTGGGGATTTCTTGAGCAAGTGTGTTTTTAGGAAGTCATTGAAGTGAAGGAGTTGGTCACTTAAACACAGAAAAGAATAGATCATTTTGACTTAAAAGAATAAATTGAATTCCAGTGTTTTCCTTGGTTTTGGTAATCCTTTAGACTTAGGTAAAAAGGTGTTGGGCTAAACTCCCGAACTGTCTCATGGCAAATAGCATGGTCTATGTACCCCACAATAGCCATTATGGCGGGAGGGCTTCATTCTCACTGACTTCATTTAAAATTGCTATTGGAATTATTTTACAAAGTAATTTTTCTTTTGTTATTTTGATTATACAAATATTTTATGTTAATTGAGAAATAATTGGTAACATGAGAAAACTTAAATTATTATTTTTTCTAATATTCTGAGGTAAAGATTTAGCAATCTGAGTTTCCCATCTCTCTGTATCTCTATACATGAAACTCATAACTTAAATCGCCAGTCCTGCCATTCATTGTAAATAGAAAAGGATGCTCAAAGCTGCAACCCAGAATCCTTAGTTCACAAACACAGCATCTCCTTTCTCCCACTTTCTTCCTTCCTGAGGCTGCAGACAAACATAAGTGTAAGCAAATGTACAGAACTGCATGTTGTGCACATGCCCCATACATGCACACATGCCTGCATATACATATGTGCCCATGCCCACAATAACACAACATGCACACACATAGACAACTATGAATCTATATGTTCACATGCAAACATGCATGTGCACAGGGTCTCACATGCCTACATGAACATGCAATGCTCACATGTGTATACATGCATATGTGCACACACACAGGTCAACCTCTGAACAAGGGAACATGTAAAACTGACAGGAGTCTGACTCCCACTCTATTTTTTACTCCTCTACAGGAGCCTAAAGTACTCTTCCTGCTCCCACTCTGCGTATAGTATAGTTAGCTCCTATTCATTTCCCATGTAATAAGAACCCCATGATCATTAGAATCCAGGAAGGAGAATCCAAAAGGAAAGGTGACTTCCCCCAAGGCAGCTTATTTTCACTCGTTCATTAACACTCTGCCCATTTATACAGACAAGTCAAAGACCTTGAACTTGGAACTTTCCTTATTTGGACACTTTTTGGAAGTCAAGAGTTAGGATCAAAGTAAAAAAAGAGCCGTCACTTTTCCTTGAGTCTAGCATAACGGGGACAGCACAGTTTATATAATTAAAGTCACTATTGTTGAACTTTTTAAATTTGATATCATCTTTATTTATAAACTTGTTGTGTTGTGTGGTCTTGCACAAAAAGCTATCTCTGATTATTAACTTGAGGAAATTTTCTAGGAAAAGACTTAGTCAGTGAACATCTTTAGTGCTTCTGAAACATACCTGGACTTCCTTTTTCAGATGTTATAGAAAATAAAGATAGAATAGAGGTGTTGGTAGTAGGAGAAGCAGTGGGCCACATTTATGACTTCTATTCTGAGTCAGGCTAGAGTTGAGAAGTTTTCATGTGTTTCTTGTTGTAATCTATTTTTCATTTTCCTTTTATCTTTAATAATTCATTTTAGGTCAGTTTTTTATTTAAAGAACAATTGAAAAGATAGTATAGGGAATTCCCAAAGACTTCTCAGATTCTCCTATTATCAACATCATCCATCAGTCTAGTATATTTGTAAAAACTGGTGGATAGTTATACATGAAATTAAAGGCATAACATTCAGATTTCTTTAAAATCTGCCTAATGTCTTTTTTTCTGTTCTAATTTCTCACCTAGGATACCTCACGATATTTAATTATCATGCTTCCATGGATCCTTCTTGGTTGTGACATTTTCTTACACTTTCTTTGTTTTTGATACTCTTTATTTATGTCAGTATGGACTCTAGGATATTAATTATTTATTTGGGGTTATAATCAAATATCATTTTATTTACTTTATTTTTTTACCCAAATTATTCAGCTTTGACCATTGGCAGCTCTATCAAATTTGCCCCTCTGACATATTGCCTTCAACATGGGGTGCTTTTTGTTTTGTATATACTTTGAATATATCCTTAACTTTCTTAATCTACTCAATATACCAGTCTCATCTTTTCCTGCCTCAGTCCTAGAATTAGCTGTTTCCCTAAAGAACTCTGGTTCCTACTTTTGGAGAATGATATCAGAAAGCAAGATCTGGGTGCTGGTTGGGCTTGTTGCTAATAGGGTCCTCTTTCAGGTCCTCTGAGCTGACATGATGAAGAAATGTGTGAGTATAACAACCCATGTATATGCATGCAATGGTGTTTCTGTCTACACCCATCTCTGTATGAAGCTGAACATAAGTTCGCTCTGATGCCCCCAATTTTAGCCAACCACCACAGGTGTGGTTCATCCCAGGCTCCTTCCTTTGCTTTAGTAACTTATGTACTGAGAAATATGACTCATTGTACAACATGGTAACATGGCAACTGCAGTTCACACAAATATCTTTGTATTTTGAAAACTACTAAGGGTAGATTTAAGTGTTCTAGACGCACACAAAAGATAAGTATAAGAGGTAGTACATAATAGAATTATTTTGACTTGGCCATTCCACAATATATTCGTATTTTACCATATCATCATGTATCTGATAAAGATAAGATTTAAAAATTAATGTGAAAAAAAAAGAAATCTTGCTGCTGCCATCCATTTGTCTAATTTTCAGTTCCTGTTTACATGTGGAACACTAACCTGCATTTAATCTATATCTGAGGGAATGACTTTATCAACCAGATTGCACTGCCACCCACATTCCTTTTGCCCTTGGTCCAACAGACAATTCACTTCCAAAGCTACTTAGACCAGCACCTCCTGTGCATCTGTAACAATTAGAGTTTCTTATCCCAGTCTTCCTTTCTTCTGGAATCCTCTAAATACAGTTTTATTCACTATATTCATATGAGATTTACAATGTTATCAACTTTAATCAGATGAGAAAATTCATGAATGAATGTTTTTTTTAATTTTCACTTTATAAATCACTTGTGATTTTTAACTTTCCTCACATTGTTCATAATTTTTAATTCTCTTTTCATGTACTTTCCTAATTTTTTGATTAAGATCATTTGTTTTCCATTTTTACTTATAAAGTTATTTGAGTAGTTATTACCATGCTATTTTTTTCATATGTGTTGCCAATAATAATTCTCCAATTTTTTTTTTTTTTTTTGTACCAGGGGTTGAACTCAGGGGCCCTCACCCACTGAGCCACATCCGTAGCCCTAGTAATACCTCTAATTTCTCCAACAATCAGTCTATTCTGTCAGAGTCAATTTCTTATTGCTTACATTTTAAAGAAAAAATTGTTTTGTTTTGAGGAAGAAATGAAGGGTAAAATACAGCTCTGCATTTCCACACATTTTTTCTTTGAATTGTGGCATATAAGTGTGTGTGTGTGTGTGTATCCACTAATGAAGGTTAAATATACACCACGTGAGGAAATGATAGCAAGGACATGATAAAATGGGAAGCAATACAAATAATCAAAGCACATATTGTTATTAATTTTAATTCAAAATACAAAGAATAAAATTGCTCCATTAAAATTATTTGACAACTCTCAGGCTCCCAAGCTTAATAAGTCCTCATTTCACCACGGATACTGTATGTGTTCTACTGCAGCCAATTTTTTATTATTTTCTTGGAAAAATCTCTGAGAAACTATGGATTTACTTTTTTAAAAAAAATGTCTAATAACTTTTTCTAGAGTGTTCTATTCCATAATAAAATAATACACACTTTTGAATAAATCTGTAGATCTATTTTTCAGAAAGGTAAGAAACTGCTTATGTTTATTTTTGGTGTTTAGAGTAATTTTATGACACAAAACTCATCATTATATTTTAATGTGTGAAATAATTCCAATTTGTGTTATGCACAGAATATTTATATTTTCACAAAAGAATGTATCTTCAGAGAAAATATTCATTGAGGAATGGGAGTTGAATTCAATACGTTTTCCAGATTGTTCTATCTAAAATGCAGTGCGTTCCTGATTAATTTTTATTGCAGATGTTGGGTAGCTTATGCCCCCTGTGCCAGCACGACACTGGACCACTGGGACCCAGGGAGACAGTGGTTGACACTCACCCTTGTCCTGAGCTTGCCCAGGGAGCCATGGCGGCAGCCTGCAGGAACAGATGGCTCCCTCTCTCTCGTGCTCTTCTCTTCCTTTCAACCTGACGCTACTCTGGTGTCAAGTGCCCACATTTATTTATTAGTATTTATTGAAACATAATCACACCCCAGTTGGAATTATAAAACAATGCACACTTTTCCTGGGGGCTGAGGGGTTGGAAACAGTACTTCCAGGGTAAAGGTGAATTTGAAAGTGAAGTGAAACTTCTCTTCAGAGGACAGTGAACAGCAGCATAATGACCACTCTACACATCAGACTGCATTCTTTATCCCCAAAGGAGCATTATATAGACAAATAAATAAAATAAATTCATAGAATCAAGTGACATGCATAGTGTTCCATGATTTGCTAGAGACAATCTAAGATTCACTGCTTCAACTCTTAGGTCTGATTAAAATGTTGATTCATTCAACAAGTATTCGATTTAGTGAGCACCTTATTTATTTGTTATTCACAGGATTGTGCATCTTTATAGGGTAGAGTATGATGTTTCAGCACATGGACATGTTGCATGATGATAAGTTCAGGATGTTTATGTGACCTGTCATTGCAAACACTAACCCTTGTCCTGGGATTGCATGGGAGCCATGGCTGCAGCCATGCAAACATTTAAACAAAACATTAGACAAAACATTCAAAATCACTTTTTAGCTGTCTTGAATGATACAATACTGTATTGTTACCTTTCATCCCCTTTCTGTGTGATAGACACCACTATGACTCTGCACCTGTTAACTAGTTTCCCCCAATCCTTCCCCTGTGCCCCTGCACTCTTTGGTGACCATTATACAACTCTCTACTTCTATGAGTTCAGCTTTTTAAACTTCTGCATAAGTAAAATCATGTGGCCATTTTCTTTCTATCCTGGCTTATTCCACTTAATGTTACCATCTCCAGATCTGTCCATGTTGCCAAACATCTCAATTTCATTATTTTTAATGGTTGAATAGTATTCCCTTGTGTATATATTCTTTCACTAATGGACACTAACTTTGATTCTCTATCTTGGTTATTGTGAATGGTGCTGCAATAAAAAAATTTCAGATATCTTTTCAAAATACTGGCTTCATATAGTTTGAACATATATATGTGTATGTGAACACACATGTGTATGTATATGAAACTATATTATTCAGCAACTGTACATTCACACACACACATAATATGATTTCTGGATCATACAGTTTTATCTTGATTATTTTGCTGAATCATATGGTTTTATTTTTATTATTTTGAGAAACTTGAATAATGTTGTCCTTAGTAGCTGTTGTAATTTACATTTCCACCAACAGTATGTAAAGGTTCTGTTTTCTCCATATCCTTACCATCATTTGTTGTTGTTGTTGTTATTATTATTATTTAAGGACAACTTTTCTCAGTGGAGCAAAGTGATATTTCACTGTGGTTTTTATTTGGGTCTTCCTACTGAATAGTGGTGTTAAGGATTATTATTTTTTTATATACAGCTGTGGTTCATTTGCATGTTTTCTTTTGAGATGTGTTTACTCTGTTCTTTTGCCTATTTTAAATCAGATTATTATTGTTATTATTGCTGTTAACTTGTTTGAATTTCTAGTTTTTTTAGATGTTAACCCCTTGTCAGAGGTATATTTTGCGGATATCTCATCGCATATTGAGAGCCTACCTCTAAGCATTCCTAAGTGGGGATGCATTGGGGATGACAGGGTCTGATGAAGAAATCCTGCCTCCTCTGTGGTGACATTGCTCCCTGGACTGTGTGACCCTTGATGTTTTTAATCCCATGCCTGGAATTGTTTCATATTAGAGAAAACAACTGTTTTTTAGGTGTGATTCTCTAGGCTCCTTTTATTAAACTGCCACACCTACTCTGACAGGAGGAGCCATGCAGGTTGGATGAGCTCACTGCCGAGAGAACCCTGCTGGCAAGGTGGGCCAGGATTCTCTCAGGTGCTCCCAGCTCCAGGCTATCCATAGCAGTTTCTACTTCATTCTCACTCTGAGTTGTGGAACAGGACCTTAAAGCCACACAGATGGCCCTGTGAGAAAGGACGCCCACCATTCCTGGCAACCTGCCCTGCTCCTTCCCTAGCAGACACCTGGGGAGCACCCACTGCTTACCTGGTTTCAGGTCCCTTTTCTGGGAGATGGAACCCTGCTCTTCTGATCTGATCTGCTACTGACAGAAATGAGCAGAGTTTAAATCCCATCTGAAGTATTAGAGCTGAATTCTGTTGATATAAAAAACAAGCAAAGCACAAAACTGAGCACAAAAACATCTTTGTATTTCTTAATTAAAAGCTTTCACTGGACTGTTATACTCTATCATATTTCAGTTATTTGGGAACATAGTTAAATTTTTGGAATAAAAAATTATTCAAAGGAGAAGAGTTAAGCCATTTTAGTAGAACACTTTCTCTGCTTTGAATTAATGTATCTACAAACCATATAAAATTTGACTTTTAAGAAACTAATATTAGCCGGGTATGTTGGTGCACACCTGTAATCCCAGCAACTTGGAAGGCTGAAGCAGGAAGAGCACAAGTTCAAGGTCAGCATCAGCCACTTAGCAAGGTCTTAAGCAACTTAGCAAGACCACATCACGGAATAAAAAATAAAAAGGGGTGGGGATGTGGCTCAGTGCTTAGGCACCCCTGAGTTCAGTCTCAGCTTCCAAATAATAGTAATAATAATAATAATAATAATAATAATAATAATAATAATAAATGCTAACATTAGATAAATAGGGTTTTTTTAGGAGACAACTTAATGTTTCTTTTTAATATTAGCAATTTTTAATGCATTAGAGAAAAACTAGCTTTGTGTCTTGTGCATAATAAAATTATACACTATTTTGCGTATGTTAATGACAGGTGCAATACTTGAGATCTGCTGAGCCGCATATGACATGCTTATTTTGGTATGAGTCACAAATGATATCTATGAAGGAGCTATACTCATTTCTTCTTTCAGAACTGACTCATGTATGCACAAGACAGAAATGCAAACCAAGAAAAAAATAATAGTAGAGAAGAAAAAGAAAAAAGAAAAGACAAGAAAGGTCTGACAACTTTTTTAAAGAGAGAGAGTGAGAGAGAGAGAGAGAGAGAGAGAGAATTTTTAATATTTATTTTTCAGTTTTCGGCGGACACAACATCTTTGTTTTTATGTGGTGCTGAGGATCGAACCCAGGCCGCATGCATGCCAGGCGAGTGCGCTACCGCTTGAGCCACATCCCCAGCCCCTCTGACAATTTTTTAAAGTCTATATTCTAAGATCCAGAATATATAAATAACTTAACACCAAAAAAAAACAACAACAACAACAACAAAAAAAAAAAAAACGATGAAGAAATGGGCCAAAGAACTAAACAGACATTTCTCAAAAGAAGAAATGCAAATAGACAACAAATATAGGAAAAAAAATATTCAACATCCCTAGCAATCAAGGAAATGCAAATCAAAACTACCTTGAGATTTTATTTCACTCCAGTTGAATGACAATCATCAAAAATACGGGGGATAGTAGAGGATAGGAAAGGCAGCAGAACACAACAGACACTAGTATGGCAATATGTAAATCAATGGATGTGTAACTGATGTAATTCTGCAATCTGTATATGGGGTAAAAATGGGAGCTCATAACCCACTTGAATCAAAGTGTGAAATATGATATATCAAGAACTATGTAATGTTTTGAACAGCCAACAATAAAAAATTAAAAAAAAATACAAATAATAATAAATGCTGCCAAGGATGTGGGGGAAAAGGTATGCTCATACATTGTTGGTGGGAATGCAAATTAGTACTAATACTATGGGAAGCAGTATGGAGTTGCCTCTGAAAACTAGGAATGGGACCATCATATGACCCAGCTACTCCACTCCTTGGCATTTATCCAAAAGAACTAAAAGGAGCACACTGTAGTGATACAGGAGTTCAATGTTTATACAGTGCAATTCCCAATAGCCAAGCTATAGAACCAACCCTGGTGCCCAGCTTCAGATGAATGGATAAAGAAAATGTGATACTTATATACATGGAGTTTTCCTCGGTGATAAAGAAGAATGAGATTATGGTATTTTCTGATAAATGGATGGAGCTGGAAAGCATCATGCTAAGTGAAATAAACCAGACTCTGAAAGTCAAGTGAATGTTTTCTCTCAAGTGCAGGAGCTAGAACAAAATAAGGGGGAGGGGAGAGAAAGTGGAAGCCCATGAAAATAGAGGAGCGATCAATGGAGCAAAGGAAGGGGATAAGGTGGAGGGAGGAAGAACAGAAAAGTAAGGAACAGATAAGAAAATTAACCAAATGATGCTATGCACTTATATGAATATACCACAGTGAATTTCTCCTTTAAGTATATCTGAAAAGCACCAACTAAAATAAAACAACAAATAAATAGAGAAAAGACCAGTAGAAGAGGTAAACAGGGAGGAAGAAAGGGAGGGATAAAGGAAGCACTGGGTACCAAAATGGAGCTAATTATATCCTATGTATCCTATGTATGTATGATTATGTCAAAATGAATTTCACTACTATGTATAACAATAATGCACTAACAAAAACACTTAAAAACAAATAAAATATGAACATAAAATGGGAATACATAATTTTTTGAAGAGAACCGATTTATTGTATACTGGCATTTCCCAAGAAAAATCCCAGATATTTTTCCTTATTTTAAACTACAAGATGACCATCAAATGTATTTTAATTCAACTATAGTGATGTACAACTTTCTGCATAAATTTATTTTTCCCTCATACCCCATCTAAAATCTCATCTCAGTTTCTTCAGATTAAAGAATATGCATCTCCCATAACATACCCAAGTGCTTTGTATTTGCTTATATAAAACTGTCTTTTATAGTGTATACAAACTGTACCTTGATTCAACTCTTACACAAGTGTGAAGGACAAGACCTATATGTAAATAAGTGACACAGACATTCACTAAGGGAAAGATCATAGTTAAACTTTTCATATTTAAATGTCAGCTCATTTAATGTAAACAAAATCACATATCATAGTAGTAAGAGAAGCTGAGTCATCTTAATAAAAATGCAAGAATATTTGCATTCTGTCAGAGGAAATGCCTTATTTATGGTCTGTTAATAAGCTATATGTTGATTTATTCCATAAGATATGTGCCTAAACCATTCTGATTAAGATAAAATAAAATGATCTTTATCTTTCTTGAAAAAAAATAAATCATCTCTAAGTTCATGTAATTTATTTTTTTTCTTAGAACAAGACATTTAAAACATTTTCAAGGACATTATGTCTTCAGGCTTTAAAATATCAAGTAATTATCAAATCAATGATCATTTGGGGGAAAGTAATGAAGTATGGAAAATAACCACTTCAAATTACATAAATCATTAAAATGGGTTACATTAGGAAGGCACTTTAAGAGTGAGGGTGTTAAGTGTCTTAAAAGTTTGATAAAAATTGAAATCATCTTTTAAACAGTTTTTAACAAAATATCTTTAAGCTTTTATATGCAATACTTATTGATTTAAATTTGTTTTTCCTGGAAATTATTTCATTGAATAAATAAGGCTTACAAAGTTCACATAGAAGATTTTATCTGTTATTTTCCTTTTGCAAATGCATATTGCCAGTATTATGAGGGAAAAATTCTTTTCAGTGTGCTTATGAATGGGATTTTAAAATTAAATTTTTATTTTTATCTTTTCTCATTGCACTTAGAACTAGCAGGGGAGAAACATTTTTATCACTCATAGAGAAAAATCACCAACTCCTTCAGAGCAAGAGGCTGAAAGGTCTTTCTTGCTAACCTGGAACAATTTTGCACGATTATCTGGCATTCTTTTAGAACATACATTTTCAGTTTTAGTCTATGAACACTTTATTCTTCTTTGTGGTTTATTTTCTTAATTTTCTTCAATAATTTCTCTACCTCATTTGTATGTGTATCTTGGGTCAGGACTTATCCATCCATTATATTGTGTGTCTTGCTTGTGGTCTGCTGTTTTATTTAGCTTTTTCTCTGCTGCTACTAAAAGATCTGACCAGAATAATTTTAGAGGAGGAAAAGTTTATTTAGAGGCACATGGTCAGAGGTTTCACTCCATAGACAGCAGACTCCATTCCTTGGGGCTGAGTTTGAACATCATGGAGGAAAAATGTGGCAGAGAGAAGCAGCCCACATGATAATCGGAAAGCAGACACAGAGACTCCACTCACCAGATATAAAATATATATCCCAAAGCCATGACCTCAATGCACTACCTCCTTTAGCCACACCCCACTTGCCTTCAGTAACCACTCAATTAATTCTATCAGGTGATTAATTCACTGATTGGGTTAAGGCTCTCTTAAACGCAATCATTTCTTCTCTGAACCCTTTTACATTGTCTCAATTGTGAGATTTTGGGGGACACCTCACATCCAAACCACAAACTTCTGTTCCTGATTCTCTAAAGCTCACACTCATCTGACAATGGGAAATACATTTAGTCCATTTCCAAGAGTCCCCATAGTCTCTGCAGTTCAAGTCCAAGTCCAAAGTCTTCTCTGAGGCTCAAGGCAATCTCAGGTATTGTGAGCTCCTACAAAATTAAAAGCAATTTACATGTATCCAGTATATGAAGGTACATGGTAAATATTTCCATTCACAAAATTAGGGACATAGAAAGAAGAGATAGGATCAAAAGAAGACCATAATCCAGCTGGGCAAACAAGTCCTATAGTCCCATGTGTAGCATATGGGACACATTGCATTTTGGTGTTTTCTCCAAAAGGGCTTGTGTGGCTCTGTTTCTGTGGCCATGTTGGTTGCAGCCCAAGTGGCCTTTCTGTTGTTTGACTCTGCTCATTTCCAGCAACTTTCCTAGGATGATGTCCTTTATTACTGGCATTTCTTAATCTTGGGGGTCTCCACTGCAGCTTTGGCTTCCTCCTCAAATTTCCACACATTGCTCTCTCAGGTGCTGGCTGCCTGCAAGGACTCTGACCTTTTGCGTGGCCTCCCAATCCTTCCTTTCAAATCTTGGTGGAAGTCTCCATGATCCCCTAATTCCAGCATCCTGCATTCCTACAGAACCAGCTCCACATGTTTGACACCAACTTCTACTGACCTCATGAACACTAGCCTAGCTTCCAGGGACCCTGGATGCATCAGCATCTGAATACCTGGGTGGCTGAGTATGTAGAAAAAAAAATTCCTAGCCTCCCTTGGGTAAGAAGCATGTGCACTGGTCTCTTCTCAAGATAATTTTTACTTTTACTTCCTTGAGTCTGAGATGGGTGTGGTCTTGCCAATTCCTGGGATGCCCTCAAGAGAACTATCTTAATGTCTTTAGGCGAAGTCTTTAGCATTTCTTTAGTGACAGTAAAAGTCTTAAACAACTATAACTTTCTTAGCTCCAGTTTTAATCTTGCCTTTAAGTTCAAGTTTTTCAAATCTTTCTGTTCTTCTTTCTGCTCCTGATTATCACAATAAATTTGGATAAAAGCTGCTAGCAATATCCATGCCAAGTTCTGAATGCTATGCTGTGTAGAAATTTCTTCCACCTGATTAAGAAATCCATTGCTCTAAAAATCAGCTTCAAGGCTGCTCTGGACCTCCTGCGCCTGTGTGGACCTCTTCCAGCTCCCCAGCCCAGTAGAGGGAGTAGGTGGTGAGAGAGATACAGCTTAGAGACTAAATTAGGGACCAGGAATTGCAGGGTCCACAGGAGATGTAAGGGGCTAAACAGGCTTTCACATCACAAGAGTGGACCCCAAAGGAGATTCCTGGGGTGCAGTCAGTCTTCCAATAAGGACCTGAAATCGCTATACCCCACATCCAAGAGTTCCACCTCCAAGACTAACCCTCCCACCCTAGTAACCAACATGGGGCTCTCCAGCTGCCTCAGTCTTGGGACACTGCAACTGCTGCCATAGTCCCCTTGATGTGGTAGTCTCCATTTTGGGACACCTGGCAGGGCCTGGAGGCAGCTGCCCGCAGCAGCACTATCTTCCCTTACTGCATCTCTGAACTGGCCACCCAACGCCACCACATGACCTGCCTTCACTGCCCTACCTCTAGAAGTGGTTGCCTCCATCTTGGGACACTTCTGCCACCATCTTGGGTACCTCTGCTCCTGCCATCACCATTTCTAGTTGGGGAAACTTCCATCTTGGGACACTGGTGGGGACCTGGAAGCCCAACATTAAGGTACCTACAGGTTAGCTGATACCAGCACCATCATCCAGGGATTCAGCTGCTTCCATCTAGGGACAATAGCCAGGGCCTGATATACCATCACCAAGGTGCAGGCTTGGTTACACCTGAGGTCTCCATGCCAGTTGTACTAATAGTTCCCATCTTGCTGCAGAGGCAGGAGAGAGCCTTGCATGGGGTCAGTAGTTTGGAAGAGGGTGTGAGGGCATCTTGATCCCAGCTTGCCCAGCCAAACCAGACCAGCACCAATTGGGTTCCCAGAGCCAACTGGGGCAGCACTTACTGGGAATCAACACCAACTTGGTCCCCAACTCCCTCCCCAATCTGGCATCCACCAATTACCTGGTCCTGTTGGTTTGGCAAGTAGTAGGGTCTTCTGGCTCCCAAATCCCCAGTCTCTCAACCCCCTCCCCAGCCACCACCCTGCCCTGCACTTGCAGCTATGTGGCCAGCCTGCAGGTCTCACCACCTGGTCCTGACTTGCCCGATACAGATCAGTTTTCAAGGACAGGCCCACAGGTCCCAGGACTCATTGCTCAGGACCTCCAGAGACAGAGGTTTCTGATTGGGAAGTTGAAAGGGTGGGGGGGCAGTAGAGGGAGTAGGTGGTGAGAGAGAAACAGCTTAGAGACTAAATTAGAGACCAGGAATTGAGGGGTCCACAGGAGATGTAAGGGGCTAAATCCAGGCTTTCACATCACAAGAGTGGACCCCAAAGGAGATTCCTGGGGTTCAGTCAGTCTTCCAACAGGGACCTGCAATCGCTATACCCCACCTCCAAAAGTTCCACCTCCAAGATTAACCCTCCCACCCTAGTAACCTTCACCAACCTGAGGGTGAAGATACCAGCAAACTCCAGACATCCCCACGTATCCGATGAGAAGGGAGCAGGGAAGATATTGAACTCCAACAGAAACAATTGTTCTATTTTCCTTTGAGATTTTTTTTTCTCTCATT
This sequence comes from Marmota flaviventris, assembly GCF_047511675.1. NCBI lineage: Eukaryota > Metazoa > Chordata > Mammalia > Rodentia > Sciuridae > Marmota > Marmota flaviventris. Next base: position 117,015,657 of record NC_092508.1, read on the forward strand.
TCCCGCCCTCGCATCCCCAACATTTGGGAAACCAAGTACTTTTCAAGCATCAGGCTACTGAGTTCTGGGATGTTTTAGTAGTATATTTCAGTTTCATTGTATGTTGTTTTATTTTTACGTTTTTCCTTTTTCTTTTTAACTTTTTCTCCCCATATATATTTTTCTTTCACTTATCTGGTTGCCCAGTCTCTTTTTCTCTTTTATCCTGCTAATAACCAACTTCTTTTGATTCTTTTATCATGCTTCCTATGATTTAATACCTCTATATTATCACCTCCTGCCTCATAGACATTCATCCTACACCACCCCATTTCTCTCTTTGTCCAGCAGTAGAACTTGTAGACCCTTTTTCAAACCTAATGTTTATATTGTAGATAATAATTGAACATATCATTACTGCTTATTGTGACAAAACTATAAATGTCTTAATAGGAGCTATTTGGTTTAAGGCCACACATTATTTGCATTATATGCTGTTAGTATTGATCTCACCCTTAAAGGTAAGGTATTAGAAACCTTCAGGGACACTATAAGTCTATAGGGTAGATAATATAATATCTTGGATCTTCACTGCAAGAAGGGAAGACACAGGAACAACATGAAGAAACAAGGGAAGAAAGCACCCCAAAGAAACCAAGATGCTACAATAATAGAATTCATTGACAGCACAGTAGAGGAAATGTTAGGGAAGGAGTTCAGAATGCACATAGTTAAAATGATATGCGATTTAAAGGATAAAATAAGAGAGCAAACACAGGCAGCAAAAGATCACTTCAATAAAGAGATAAGAGAGCAAATGCAGAAAGCAAAAGATTACTTCAATAAAGAGACAGAGATTCTGAAAAACAAACCAAACAGAAATCCTTGAAGTGAAAACTCAAATTACTAAAATCCACGATGAAAAAAGAATATCATGACAGACACTATTGAAATACAGATGATAATTAGAAACTCTTTTGAAAATTTATACTCCAATAAAATATAAAATCTCAAAGACATTGACACATTTCTACAGACATATGATCTACACAAACTGAATCAGGAGGACATACACAAATAAACAGATCAATTTCAAGTAATGAAATAGAAGACACCATCAAAAGCCCACCAACCAAGAAAAGCCCAGAACTAGAAAGATTCTCACCTGAGTTCTACAAGATCTTCAATGAAGAATGAATACCAATACTCCTAAAATTATGCCACAAACTAGAAAATGAGGGAACCCTTCCAAACTCATTCTATGAGGCTAGTATCACCTGGATACAAAATCAGATAGACACATCAAGGAAAGAAAACTTCAGACCAATATCCCTGATGAACATAGATTATGGCAAATCACATACAAAAACATATTAAAAGATAGTGCACAATGATCATGTGAGATTAATCCCAGGGATGCAAGTTGGTTCAACACATGGAAATCAATAAACATAATTAATCACATGTATAGATGTGAAGATAAGAACCACATGATCATTTCAATAAATGCAGAAAAAGCATTTGACAAAATATAGCACCTCTTCATATTCAAAACACTAAGGATAACAGGAACATACCTCAACATAGTAAAAGCTATCTATGCTAAGCCCAAGGGCAACATCATTCTAAATGGAGAAAAATTGAAAAAAATTCCCTCCCAAACTATAACAGGACAGGGATGCCCTCTATTACTACTTCTATTCAACATAGTCCTTAAAACTCTAGTCAAAGCAATTAGACAGATGAAAGAAATTAAAGGGCTACAAATTGGAAAAAAAAACCTCAAACTATCACTATTTGTTGATGATATGATTTTATACTTAGAGGATCCAAAAAATCCCCACCAGAAAACTTCTACAACTAATAAAAGAATTCAGCAAAGTAGCAATATATAAAATCAATATCCATAAATCAAATGCATTTCTGTACATCAGTGATGAATCCCCTGAAAGAGAAATTAGGAGAACTACTCCAACACTTTGGAATCAGCCTAAAATAAAAGAGAGATGGAAGACCTCTACAACACTAAAGAAAGAAATTAAAGATGACCTTAGAAGACGGATATATCTACCTTGTTCTTGGATAGGCAGAATTAATATTGTCAAAATGGACACACTATCAAAGAGATATACTAATTTAATGCAATTTCAATTAAAAGTCCAACAACATTCTTCATAGAAATAGAGAGAGCAATCATGAAATCCATTTGGAAAGATAAGAGACACAAAGTAGCCAAAGAAATCCTTAGCAAGAAGAGTGAAGCAGAAGGCATCACAAGATCTAGCCTCTTCAACAAATGATGTTGGAAAAACTGGAAAGTCATATGTAGCAAAATGAAATTAAATCCCTATCTCTCACTCTGCACAAAACTCAACTTAAAGTAGATCAAGGACCTAGGAATTGCACCAGAGAACCTATGCCTAATAGAAGAAAAATTAGGCCCAAATCTTCATCATGTTGGATTAGGCTCCAAGTTCCTTAACAAGACTCCTAAAGCACAAGAAATGAAAAACCAAGAATCAATAATTGGGATGGATTCAAAGTATAAAGCTTCTTCTCAGTAAAAGAAACAATCAGTAACATGAATAGAGAGCCTACAAAATGGAAGAAAATCTTTACCATATGCACACCAGATAGAGCAATAATCTTCAGGATATATAAAGAACTCAAAAAACTGAACACCACCACCAACAACACCACCACCACCAACAACAAAACAAACAACCCCCCCCCAAAAAAAAAAAAAAAACCCAGTCAATAAACAAGTTAAGGAACTGAGCAGATACTACACAGAAGAAGATATACAATCAATCAATGTGAAAAAATGTTCAATGTCTCTAGCAATTTAAGAAATTCAAATCAAAACTACTGTAAGATTTTATCTTGCTCCAGTCAGAATGACAATTATCAAGAATACAAGTAACAATAAGTGTTGGTGAGGACGTGGGAGAAAAGGCACACTCATACATTGCTAGTGGGACTAGAAATTGGTGTTTCCACTTTGGAAAGAAGTATGCAGATTCCATGGTAAACTTGAAATGAAATCACCATTTGACCCAGCTGTCCTACTCCTTGGTATATACACAAAGGATTTAAAATCAGCATACTACAGTGATGGAGCCACATCAATGTTTATAGTAGCTCAATTCACAATAGCTAAACTATGGAATCAACCTAGTTGCCCTTCAATAGCTAAATGTATAAAGAAACTGTGGTATATATAAACAATGGAAATTACTCAGCCTTAAAAAGAAATCATGGTATTTGAAGGTCAATGTTGGAGTTGTAGTATATCATCCTAATCAAAGTAAGCCAATTCCAAAAAACCAAAGGGCAAATGTTTTCTCTGATAGTGAATGCTTATCCATAATCAGGAGAGAGGGCAAGGGAAGAATGGAAGAACTTTGGGTAGGGAAGTGGTGGGGAGGGAGGGGGGATATGGAGGTGGGAAAAATTGTGGAATAAGACAGACATTATTACCCTATGTATGTTTATGATTGCACAAATTGAGTGACTCTGCATCATGTACAACCACAGAAATTGAGTTGTGTTCCATTTGTGTACAAAACATACATACATACATGCATACATACATACATACATAAAGCATCTTCACAGAAAGTCTCAGGACACGGGCAAAATACAGAAAACTTCTCAGTCAGAACATAACATAAACAGCCTCTACCCCAATTACCAATAGTGTTGTTCTTTTCCTCTAAAACATCTTGAGACCTGTCTTCACTATCCATAGAACTTTGATCATTCTGGTCTTCATAGCTCCCACCAGAATCAGCCATTAAGCTCAGCATATAACAATCCACTTTGTACTGCTGTACATCTCAAAATTCCTCCAATCCATTCCAAAAAGCTCCAAAATATTCTTAACCACATGGTCAGGTCAATCACTGACTGGTACCACTTCTTGATACTAATTTCTGCTTTAGTCAATTTTTTTCACTGCAGCTATTAAAAGATCTGGCCAGAACAATTTTAGGGGAGGACAAATTTTTAGGGGCACACGATTTCAGAGGTCTCAATCCATACATAACAGACTTCATTCCTTGGGGATCATGATGAGACTGAACATCATGGAGGAAGAGTGTGGCAGAGGGAAGCAGCTCACATGATGACCAGTAGGCAGAGAATCCACTCACCAGATAAAAAAAATTATATTCCAAAGCCATGCCCCCAATGCCCACTTCCTCCAGCCATACTCCACCTGCCTTTAGTTACCACTCAATTAATCCCATCAAGTGACGAATTCACTGATGGGATTGAGGCACCCCAATCATTTCTTGCATTCTGAACCTTCTTGCATTGTCTCAAACATGAGATTTTTGGGGAAACCTCACATCCAAACCATAACATCTGCCATGATGACCAGTGTGCTGGGGCCTAGCCCTGTGCAATAGTGACCTCTGAGCACTTGGGGAACAGAGTTCTGCTGGTCTCAGCTGACAGTCCTCCTATTCAAAATATTGTTTTTATAGCATTTAAGGAATACAAGTTAATCCTCAGTCTTACTTTCTGTCTGAAGCAGGATAGAGAATTAAATACAGCAGAATGTCTCTCTATAGGTGTCTAGATTTACCTTACTGCCTCCCTAAAAAAGGTATAAGGCTGGACTCTCAAATCCTCTGTTTGAAAGGAGGTGCAGAATGGGCAAAAATTAAACCAAATGTCTTGCACTACCAACACAAACTGTGCTGTCCTGGCTTGGTTTAGAATCCAGAGAAAACTCAATTTGTGTATGTTTTATACATACCAATATAAGAATACATTCACACATTCCCTTGCTAGCATATATGTGTATCTGTGTATCTGTGTGTGTATGATTTATATGCCAATGCATGTATATACTTGTACACACCCATCTGCATTCATTTGTGTATACATGTGGCATATACTCCTATAAGAGTCTTCGTGTGTGTATGTATATGTGTGTGTGTGTGTGTGTGTGTGTATATATATATATATATATATATATATATATATATATATATATATATATAATATCTCCATTTTGATTTATGTGGAGGGATGCATGTGGATCTGTGTGTGTATGATATATGTAACTATACTGGTGTGCATGTCTTGCTAACACTATATTGAAGAAATGCATTGACTTGAAGGATGAGACACTAACAACTGGTAGGAAATGGCAAGTTCAAACTTTAGTTTCTTTTCCTTCCAAACATAGACAGTATATTTTGGGTATAATCATTCTTACACAGAACAAAATTTATAATTATTATCAATTTATGCATTTATTATTGATTTATTTATATGCACCTTATATTTTCTGAAGTAAGTAAAATGCTACCTTGCTTTATTTTGACTAGTTTGAAGTGAATGGAGATCTTATTATTTGGCAATTGGAGAGATTATCTTTATTTTCTTATATGTTACCTTTAGCTGGTAACATATTCCACACTCTCTAAAGAAAAATGAAGCAACGTTTTAACAGTTAATATTTGAGTTTCATTATTATATTGTCAACCTTCAAACATTTTAAAATTGTAATGAAAACTGCCTACTTATAAAATGAAAGCAAGGGTATAATAATGTTCATTGCACAGTAAATTTTCTTTCAGCATCTAAACTACTATGCAGATGCAGCAAACTGAACCTTTAGTGAGGCCCCTACTTGCTAGAATGCAAAGAGAATTCACAAAATTTTATTCCTTTAAAAATTAATTCTTTAAATAAATTATCTTTATTGCAAAGCACAATACTTTATCTAATGCTTCATGATTCTGACATTTTTCCACCAACTGACATGCTTACTCAATCCAAAATATCTGTATTTACTAAAACACTACTTTGTTCAATGTATATCACTTACACATGGCTATTGGGTATTATTTTTTTTCTCATTTTATGATCTTTGTGCTTTTAAACATTAAAATATGAGTGATCATATTTTTTTCTCAGAGTAAATTTTACTCATTGAAAAGCAGCATAATTTAATTACATTTTTAAGAACATCTGGAGGATCGATATTACACGTGGAGAAGCTGAAGCTGTACTATAGATATGGCTGTGATAGATGGTGAGATTACAGCCTGGGGACTTCCTGGGTGACAGGTGACAGAGGTGGAGACAAAAGGCCATGTGACAAAGATCATGACAGGGATGTTATGGCAGAGATTGACATCCCCCTGCACCTGTGAAGAATCCAACCCAAAATCAGAGCATAATCAGCTACTCTGGCCTAGACATGAAATATACTCCATGCTCTAAAAGAAAATGGAACACAGTAATGCAACCTAATGAAATTATATCAGCTCATGTATTAGAAGATGGTGTTAGGAACTTTGCAACATAGAAAGTGGTTGCATTGTTAAGCTTTTTGAGCTCTTTGTACATCATGGAGATTAATGCTATATCTGAGGAGCAGGTGGCAAAAGATTTTCTCCCATTCTATAGGCTCTCTCTTCAAGTTATTGATTGTTTTTTTTGCTGTGAAGAAGCTTTTTAGTTTGATATCATCCCATTTGTTGATTCTTGATGTTTCTTCTTGTGTTTTTTGCTCCCTAAGCTGACATGATGAATGGTTGGGCTTACATTTTCTTCTAGTAGGCACAGGTCTCTGGCCTAATGCTTTGTTTCTTGATTCACTTTTAGTTGGGTTTTGTGCAGGGTGAGAGTTAGAAGTTAAATTTCATTTTGTTTCATATGGACTTCCACTTATCCCAGCACCATTTGTAGAAGAGACTATCTTTTCTCCAATGTATGTTTATGGCACCCTGTCAAGTATGAGATAACTGTATTTATGTGGGTTTGTCTCTGTGTCTTCTATTCTATCCCAGTATTCTCCATGTCTGTGTTCGTACCAATACTATACTTTTTTTGTTACTATAGCTCTGTAGTATAGTTTAAGCTCTGGTATTGTGATGCCTCCTGCTTCACTTTTCTCTCTAAGGATTGCTTTGGCAATTCTGGGTTTCTTGTTTTTACAAATGAATTTCATGACTGCTATTTCTATTTCTATGAAGAACATCATTGGAATTTTAATAGGAATTGCATTAAATCTGTAAAGCATTTTTGGTAGTATGGCCATTTTGGCAATATTAATTCTTCCTATCCAATAACATGGGAGATCTTTCCATCTTCTAGGGTCTTCCTCTATTTCTCTCTTTACTGTTCTATAGTTTTTATTGTACATGTCTTTCACCTCTATTGTTAGACTGATTCCCAAATATTCCATTTTTGTATTTATTTATTTTGAGGCTGCTGTGAATAGGATAATTTAACCTAATCAATAAATGGGCAAAGGAACTGAATAGGCACTTTCACAGAAGAAATACACATGGTCAACGAATATATGAAAAAATGTTCAACATCCTTAGCAATTAGAGAAATACAAATTAAAATTACACTGAGGTTCCATCTTATTTTAGTTAGAATGACAATTATCAAGAATACCAGTAGCAATAAATGTTGGTGAGGATGTGAATACATTGATGGTGGGACTGTGAATTGGTGCAGCCACTCTGGAAAGCATTATGGAAATTCCTTATACAGCTTGGAATGGAGCCAACAGTTGACCCAGATATTTTACTCCTTGGTATATACTCAAAGGACATAAAGTCAGCATGCTATAGTGATTCAGCAATATCAGTGTTTATAGCATCTCAATTCACAATATCTAAGTTATGAAACTAACCTAGATGCCCTTCAATAGATGAATGGATTAAGAAAAAAAAAAAAAAATATATATATATATATATATATATATATATATATATATTTTTTTTTTTTCTCTTAATATATAATTGTCAAAAAAGACAAAGGGAATGAAGGAATGGGAGACAGATAGACATAGGAAAGACAGTAGAATGAACTTGACATAACTTTCCTGTGCACATATATGAAAACATAACCAGTGAAACTCCACATGATGTACAATCACAAGAATGGGATCTAATTGGAATAAGTTATACTCCATGTATGTATAATATGTCAAAATACACTCCAAGGTCACATATATTTAAAAAACTAAATTTTTTAAATTAAATTTAAAAAAAATAAAGTGCATGCATTATGGGTGCCTTGTTGTACACTGGTCAAGCTGCTCAGGCAGTGCTCAAGAGGTTCTAACCATACCTGCAGGAAGGAAGTCAGAAGATCAGCCTTGCCTTCCAACTCCACTTCTGAGGGTTGGCCAGCTTCTCTGCGTATCTCAGCACGATGATAATCCTGACCCCAACTGGAGTTCTACTTTCTTTTGGTCTCACACATGGCAGCTGCCCTGCTCCAGCTGGGTCACTGTGCTGTCATCTATGCTGTCGGTTTTGACAAGCTCATTCTCCTCTCCTACTGAGGGTCTTTCTTTCCCACCCTCCCAAGTCCAAATGCCTTGTGTCACCCACTCATGATTTGGTAAGCTCATGAGTTAGAAAGTTATGTCAAGTTCATTCTACTGTCTTTCCTATGTCTATCTGCCTCCCATTCCTTCATTCCCTTTGTCTTTTTTGACAATTATATATTAAGAAAATATATATATATTTTTTCTTAATCCATTCATCTGTTGAAGGGCACCTAGGTTAGTTTCATAACTTAAATATTGTGAATTGAGATGCTATAAACACAAGTAATGACTCTGAAGTTCTTGGAGGTTAAGTGGCAGGCCTGAATGGCTGTGAGGGATGGTCAGCTTGGACACCTGGTCCTGGCTGGATTTTGTTGGATTCTGCCTTCATAAGAAGCTCTTTGTTAACTCCTTGTTATCTTTCTGTCGTGAGCAAATAATGCCAGAACTTTGTTAGCTGACTGTTCTAGCCTGCCGGGGCCCTCTTCCTCTCCTCATGTCCTGGGTCTGCTTACTCTGCTCTTAGAGTATCTGAGTGTTATTTTTAAAACATAAATTATGGTACTCCTTGCCCCAAAACCTTCAATGACTCTGCATCATGCTTGGTAGAATATACGGCTTATAGTCAGATGACAATATAAATCAATCCTTCAAACTGGGACAACTTTAATAAAGACAGGAAAAGTTATTGAGAATGTTATCATGACAACCTATAACAAAATAGCAGTGATAATTAACTTATAAAGAATAAAGGTTTATTTTGGCTCATGATTTTTCAGTTGGACCTGTCATTTTGGGACCTGTGTTAAAGCAGCACAGCATGGTGGGAGCCATGTCACAGAACAAATCTGTTTGCCTTTGGCTGCGAAGTGAAAAAGAGGAAAAGGAAGAGACTAGGACCCCACCATCCTTCTCAAGGGCATACCAGCACTGACCTAAAGACCTCCCACAATGCCCCACCCTAAAACATTTCATCGTTTCTTAAGAGCAACTTGGCCTGGGGACTAAGGCTTCAACACATGGGTTTTTAGGGGACATTTGAGATCCTAACTGTGGCAGTTGAGTTTCCTGGGCAGATCAGGATGCATGTTCTCATCTACAAAACACTGGGTTGGGCCCTATCATGGTCTAGATATGGGGTGTCCCCCAAAGTTCCTGTGTTAATGCAGGGACATGCCAAGGTGAAGTGACTAGATGATGAGAGCTGTCGCCTAAGCAGTCCATCCTAGTTTAAATGGACTAACTGGATGATTATTATAGGCAGGGAGGGCAAGGCTGGAGGACATAGTTTGCTGGTGGTATTCCCTGGGAGGTTCATCTTCCATGTGGTCCCTTTCTCTCTCTCTCTCTCTCTCTCTCTCTCTCTCTCTCTCTCTCTCCTACTCTCTCTCTCTCTCTCTCTCTCTCTCTCTCTCCTCCCTGGCATCCATGAGTGGAGCAATTCTCCTCCCTCCTCCACCATCTCTTTCCACCATGATATTCTGCCTCAACGTAGGCACAGAGCAATGGAGTCTGCCTACCATAGACTGAACCTCAAAACTGTGGGCTTACATTAAACTATTTCCCTTCTAAGTTGTTCTTGTCATGTAATTTGGTCGCAGCAATTAAAATAAACTAACACAGATCCCCAACTTCCCTTGCTTACAACATTCCATTCCCATGGACCTTTTCTCTGCTCCCAGAATGCATGAGCTTGTGCTGCCTTGGGGCTTGCACTCTGGCCATCACACTCTCCCCACACAGCCCAACACATCCTAGCACTTCCCCTTAAACCCTGTTAAGTTGTTTCTTCACCCTATTACCCTTTGTCTCAGTTGCCTATGGCCCATCTTCCCCTGCTTCCTTGGGTCTATCTCCAGGTGTTATTTTAAACCATGATCTTCCAGTTACCTCCATCAGTTATTCTCAATAATCCACAGAACACAAGCTATTTTCCTGAGTGGATCACAATGCTTTGCACCTTGAAATCATTTCTGTGATTCTCTCTCACTTTATGCCCTCTCCTTGCACATGGGGTGGCTGAACAGTATTCCTCCTTCAAGTTCCAGCCAAGTCCTCTGTGATAACCTCTGAGATCCCTCCCTGATATTATACCGTGTTGTCAACCTCGGTGGTACCAGAGTCTTACTTCTCAACCTCCAGTAAAGTTGTCCTCACACTACATCTCACCTTGAGTCTGCAGCGCTGCCTTCCTTATCCACTCTGAGCTCATGAATCAGTCATCTGAGCTTAGGAATCTTTGATTTGTCTTCTAGGTATCGAGTACAGCTCAGTTGAAGGGTTTGGGTTATGGATAAGCACGTGTTTAGGTGTTTAGGTTTAAATCTGGTAGTCCCTCCCTACATAACCTTAGTCCAGATACTTATATTCTCAAAGCTTTAATTTTTTCACCTGTAAAATAAGATGATAATAAAAATATTTACCTTGCAGTATCATCTTATGAATTAAATGAAATAGTATTTATGACTCACTTGGCATAATGAGAGGCACAATGTAAGTTCTCAGCAAACATCTGCTATTCTGTTTATTGCAGGTATTGTTTTTACTAAATAGGGGTTGAATAGATAAACACAAGAGATCAGCTACCTCTCAGGTGAGATTTGCATGCAACTGAAGACTAACAGTCAGTAAAATGTAGTCAGGTGCAAACTTTTTTGGGACTTGAAGAAAGTAAGGACAAGTGTGAGGTTCGTTAATGGGGTAATGTTTTATAGGTATGCACTGGAATAGAACTTTCTACCTCCTCCACATTTTTCCCAGAAAAATAATACTTTTAATTTAAGTTCATAGTACTCTAAATATTCTTCATTTGTGATAGAAAATAAATTTCATTGGTCTTGATGCTCATACAAAATAATTTTGTCTGGTGATACATTATCTTTTTTTATATAGATAATTTTCCTTAGATCCTGTATAGGTTTTGCCATTATTAGTCTGCTATGATTTGATGAAAATAATAGAATCTTAAAAATTTATGCACATTAATCTGTCATGACTCAGTGGCAAGAACCTTGCTGGGACGTATGGACAGACAGATGGTGGGTAGATGAATAGATAGATACATGAAGGCATGGGTAGATGGATGAGTGGGTGGGTGGGTTGGTAGATGGATGGTTAGATAGATGGATGGATAGATGGGTAGATAGATGAATGGATGGGTAGGTATGTGGGTGAGTGGATGGATAGATGGTTGTGCATATGGGTGGGCAAGTGGGTATCTGACTTAGATTCTGGCTTTAGTGACTCTCACATGGCCATTTAATATTTCTTGGTCATGATTTTGGCATGAATTCCCTCATTTTTAGGAATGATATGAAACCTTGAGAAATAAGCAATCATTGGAAATATGAAAGTACTTTGGGAAGTTAAAGGCAATGCAAGAAGTAGCCAGATCTTTGACTGTAAAATTCTGAAACTTCAAAAGGAGTGATGGAGTCACTCTCTACTTCCTGGTGTGCAGGAGAGTTATTTTCCAGACTGAAAATTCTCAACTCAGTCGTGCAAAATACTCTCTCTGCAGCTGTGAAGTTTGGGAGCTTCTTTATCTATTTTTCATACACTCCACTCTGGCAGGCCGTTGTTAAGCTGGTAATGGAAAGGTAAGTAGTTTATTGCGGGCGGCCGTTAGCAAGCAGTCAGATAGCTTGAAGCTTATCCTCGCAAGGAAACATGAGTAGTGACCCCCTGGACGTCCTAAAGGATTTCGCAGGAGCCATTTCAGGGATCAATGGCAGTTCCATTACTGTTTTCATGGTTAATCAATGGAGCACACACTGTGACAGACCATGGTTCCCAGACACATGGCTTCCTCTCTCCCTGCAGAAAGGGTATGCTCCGGAGGGAAGGTGGGTCTGAAACCCGACTGGAAAAGGAGCAGTACTGCTTAGTAAATTTTCTCCTGCCACAGAAAGGAAATCACAGCTCAGCATGTTTCACCTCAGTACCCAGGGAAGATTAAAACAGAATTGATGATATGGTTGGCAACAAATTGTACTGTTCTTCAGTGTGGCTGAACAAGGTACATGTCATATTTGAAAGTAAAAAAAGCTCTTATTTTTAAAGAACAAAAGTCAATGAAGCCCAAAACAAGGTATATTTTAAACATTGCTGAATTGTTTTTTAATGTTCTTTATCTTTTTTTCTCTTTTATTGCCTCAGAATGTAATCTTCAGCGCATATTTCCACAAGGAAAAAAGATACTTTGATACGTATCAACATGCAGAATCTTATATTCCAGCTCTTTTTCCATTTCAGTTAGCACGTAATTTGCTGTGAAGACTAATATTCAATTGTCCATTAGGTAGAGAACACCAGTGGTACTACAGATAATGAGACTTTTCATAGAATTTGCTTTTTGAAATTCTCAGTTCTGTTTTATAGAATATTAGACAAATAATACTAGACAATATTTTCTGACTCTTTTCTGTCTGGTCTTCATATATATTTTTCATAGTAATTTGAGTTTATTGTTTCTCTTTTGACTTTTTGACTTCTTTTGTGTTGAAACTTATCTAACGGATGGATGGTATTTGGCAAGCCAGTGACAATGTATTCCTGAGACTCTCTCCAAGAATATAAATTTGTTTTGTTGATGTCATCATCGTATATATTCAGGAGATGATTTGCTTTCCATTTAAATAGGTGATATGTACATTTGTGTGCATGTATGTGTGTGTGTGTGAGTGTGCACATTTTAAAATAAGCAAACCAAACCCTAACAATTTTCAAATCTTTATTAGGTGTCAAACATTATATACTATAATGTACCTATACATTATAAAGTTGTCAAAAGCGTTCTCTGAAATGGCATTACGACACTGCCCATTTTACAGCTTAGGAAACTGAGACCCAGGAGGGTGAGTAATTTACCACAGTGGCTGGACCTGTGAGCTGGACCGTGGAACTAGAGCACTGTACACTTTGCTGGCTCCTTGAGGTAATCACTGAACTTCAGAGCTCTGCTATCGGAGTGGGGTTTGTGGATTCTCGGGCCTTGAAAAACCATTTAAACTCATGAAATTACTCATAGACAGAGCAAAATATGATATATGCTGTGATTATTTAAAATAGGGATTTGCAAACTTTTAGTAAAGGGCCAGAGAGTTAGCTTCTTAGCCTTTGCCTGCCATATTGTCTTGTCTTCAAGGCATTTGAGTGAGTAACCTTGGATTGAGTTTCACATAGAAAGTTAATAACAAAGATTTTTCTTCAGTCTGGGCCTTCTTGACTCCAAGCTGCCTATTTTCCAATGAAATTTACCTTCTATGAAATTCCAAGGCACATGGTGGTGGATGGGGCTGGATTTCTCTGTTGCTGAGTAAAGTCTACAGCCTGAACTCTAACCAGAGAGGAAACGCCACCCTCCCTGCGTGACCTCTCTCCTAAGCTTTCATCCTTTCTCACTCACAATGACTTTGGTACATTTTTTTTCTGTTTGAACAGGGTGTTAGTGCTGCCACAGAACCAAAGTGATCAACATTATTATAACAATTGGGATAGTATTTTGTAAAAGGAGGACTATTATTAATCAGTTCACCTTTGCTCCATGAAATGGAAACTCAGAAACCTCAATGAGGTGCATGGCTGACAAAGAGAGACAAGAGCTTCTTGAGGTCAACTAAAATAAGATTCCAGGTCATAGGGTGTGTGTGCTGTTCACTTTTGGATGCTAGCTAGGCAGGTCTAGATCAGAGCATAATATGTTATAATATATGCATTAATAAAGTGACCTCGTACTGAGAACAGGTAATGCAATTTTAAACTACTAGTTATGTTTAGGTTCAGTTACTTTCTTCAAGACTTTGACTTTTCGTGGTTAGTGCTACATGTTTAAAAATTCTCAAGAATTTTTGCCCTTTGTGTAGTAAAGAAATTACAAATTGATGCTAAGAATCTGTGAACTGGAAATCAAAATCTGAATGTCTCAAATTATTTGTAGCTAGGTGGAAGTTGGATTCATTTCTCTGCAACTCTGGGAACTCCTTTCAAAGTGAAACAGCATGCTGCCGAGAAAAGACATGTCTTTGATTTTGCTGTGTCTAGATTTCTCCTTTGCATAAATTACAGAGTTTATCATTTCGTCCAGCCATTTGGGTGTTTTCCTATGTTTATCAGAATCTTCCCACAGGGCCACTCCCAAGTAGCTCTTTGCCATACATCCAACAATAAGGCTTATCTGAATGATATACACATGTATGTATGTATATATATATATATATATATATATATATATATATATATATATATATCAATGCATTCATGTATATTTGCTTTAAAAAGGTAAAATACATAAATTGGGACACATTAAAAACCTATTATCTTGCCATCCGAGACAATCTCTTTCAAGGCGACATGTTTGCCTTGAAACCTCAGTGAGGTTACACCTCGCTGGGTTAGCACATCACCCTGACAGTGTCCTGTGAGTCTCCAACAGAGCTGTTCTGCCCAAGATGTCCTGTGGTCCTGGTTGTTTTGTGCTGGCAGTTCTGCTGTGTCCTCTTGCTGTCAGTCTCTGCTGGGAGGAAGAACAGGGAGAACCACTTACTGCTGCACTTCCTCTTGGACGCCACGGTTCCTTGGTTCTTCAATCCACAGCTGGCTGGCTAGCTGTATCCCCCAGCCCTGTCTTTCTACAAAGGGCTGGGAAGGATTGCTGAACATGCGGCTTCTCGGTGAGCACTAACAATCTGCCATATTCTAGAAACAGTCAATTTTAATAAAAACTGGTCTTATGATCTATTGCAGTTCTGATGAATAAATGAAGATGTTAACTCACTTGAAAATGGCATGGTATTCCAAGGTACTCGTCCTTGTTTTATTTCTGCCATTGACTTATTCAGTTCCTTCTTTCTACCTTTTTAATGTAACAAACAGCATTTTTTATGAATTTGCCTTAGCATACGTGGCTTTGCACACTGGAAGTGTAACTGTACATTCCACCCTCATTGGACTCTAATTAATAACTTCCTGGTGGCAGTTGGGACACTTCCACCCACAAGTCCCAAGTGCCTGGCCTATTTGGGACACTGGACACCACGTTCTGGCAGAGTTTCCATGATTTCAGTCAGTAAGCTCCCTCAGTGACCATATCACAAATGTCTACATGCTGTCATTGAGAAATTTATCTGTAAGGATGTACTTGTCCTCCATTTCTGGTTCCACAAGGAAGGATTCCCCTAAACACCTCCCCTAGGAGGGAGGGAAACCTCTGTTTGAACTTACCAGGCTGGTTAATTTGAAAAGAATAACTATTGTGTTTTGTTCCCTTGCCTCAGTTCTGCAGTTTCCCTCCTTGGAATAGAGCTAGCGATGAGAAACAGAGATTTTTCTCTATGATTCCCTGCAGCTCATATAGTCTCAGTGTGAGCTGGGAATACCCCTCACCCATCCATCCCTGCCTGTCCCTCTTTTCTGAGCCTTGCACCTGCCCTATGGAAAGAGTCAACAGGCTACTTCTCTGAAGATTGACAGGAGAATCTAGTTTCCTGCACCTCACTTGCCAACCACTGTCTTGTCATTTTTGAAGGGAAGTGGACATCTTTATCCATATATCCAGACCATGTGGTTAGGGTGCATTGGGCCTGAAAGATGGTAAGAGCTGTAGCATTAAAGGGTTAATACCAAGGACCTGAAAGTACAAACTGGTTTCACTTAAGTAGGCCCCTCCAGCGTGTGTTTGTGTGCATGGCAATTTTAAGAGGAGGTCTGAACTAGAGGGGAACAGTGATTATTTATAATCAGCTCTGCTGTGGGTGTTGGGAAAGGGTGCTTGTGTGTGAGGACCAGGTCTGGTCTCAACCAGAGCTGTTCAAAGACTTTATACCCCAAGTCAGCATAGGAGCTAAGCATCAACCCAGGAGGGACATTCCTGGTTCTCAACTTTTCTGAATATTAGAATTATGAGAAAAATGAAAGAAGAATTTTTAGGGCTGGGATGTGGGTATCAATTTTCTTAAAAAAAACCCCTCCCAGTTATCTCTAATGCCTACTGAGCACAAGTGAAAAGAATTGAGTTGACAGAAGATTCCTCCAGAGACCTCCAAGCAGGTGAGTCTGACCTTCAGTGTTTCCTTCATCAGAAATCTTTGGTTTTTCACTCTTTCTTGTCAGTGAGACTTCTTTACTGATTACTTGAGCTTGTGAGGACCATGGCTTGCTGCCCCATATCGTCGCATGCCCTCAGGAGTAAAACCCTGGCAAAACCTATCCATGCTCAGGGAGGGAGGTCACATCCTCAGTCCCTCAAGGTCAGCCTGGAGTTCTATTTAGGCTTCTGAACTTCATCTCTTTTTATCTGTATGTCCTATTCCTCGAGACAACATTACTGCCCTTGCACTGAAGTCCCTGGATTGATCTGTCCTCCTATCTTCTCACTGTAGCTCACAGCTTCTTCCTCCCTGGATTCCAGGAGTGTCTGCCAAATCAATGCAAGCTGCCCTTGTTGTCTTTCCTTCCAGGCTCCATCCTGCACCCCACTTTGTGTCCTGGAACTTAACCAGCAGTATACTCCCAACTGCTGGCTCCTATTTGGGCTCAGTAGGTAGGAGACACCAACAAGGGGATTGGGCTATGCCCCTCCTCCTTGACTATCATTTACATGGATGGGCCTCATCCACAGCCCCTCTTTCTCTAGGTCCTGATAGTTGCCATCTTTCCTTATCCATTAGGCCTCAAGGTCCTAATGCCTCCAGTGGCTACTAGCACTGGTTTACTGTACTATACCATGTTGTATTTTTCTTAGTATTCCCAATTTTGGTGAGTATTCACTTCTTTCTTTCCTTCCTTCCTTCCTTCCTTCCTTCCTTCCTTCCTTCCTTTCCTTTCCTTTCATTTCATTTCCTTCTTTGTTTATCATTCAACTCTCCACCCATACACAAAAATCAATTTTAAAACTCAAAGCAGTATGCAAAAATAAGGATATAGAATTCGTATTATCTGGTGCCCTAAAATTATTACTCATGTGAATCTTGTGCACTTGGTTATGCCACTTCTAATAGGAGGAAATATTTAAAATTGGTATTTCAAAATTGCTTCATGGCTAAATGGCTAGTGCTTTCTCCCATTGTAGGATAGGGACCATTAGACATACTCCCATAACAAAATTAGATAAAGTGATTCAGAGAAAATAGAAATGTGGTTATATGTTGAACCTCTGATTTTATCAATCTAGTCTCTGGTCTTTTATTGAAAAATGTTTTGTGTTCTTTTAGATTATTTACAATTGATAAAATATCAAGCATATTGATTTGTCCTGCAAGGTATTTGGATGTGAGTAGAAGTGTCACTAGTTAGTGATTCCCAATGTGTTTATGAGAAAGAAAACCAAATTTGCCTTGAGAATTATTTAAATTTCAGCATGTGTAGAACTATTTTCCTAGTATTTTTGTCTTTAAGTAGTTAAGAGAAATGCCCTAGTTTAGAAAACAAAGCAATATTATTGTGATAGTATGATGACTTTTTTATAGTGCCAAAAGCAAGAATTCAGTAATATCACCATATGAGTCAGCTTTTGGTCACTAAAACAAAATATTCAAATAAGCTAATGAAGAAGAAGAATTTTATTTAGCTCACAGATTTGGAAGCTAAAAACCCAAATGGCACAGCACAGGGTCTATGAAACAGGTCATCTTTTCATGGCATAACATCTTGGCACAGACAGCAATTGGGTATGGGTGTGTACAGAAGCACCTAGTGATTACATCTCAACCAGGAGCAGAGAGACAATTGTCCCTCAATCTGTTCAAAGGTGTGCTCCCAATAACCTTTGTTTCTCCTCAACTTCTGGGGACAAAGTCTTAGGGGACCTGTAGGGTCCCACAGTGGAGTCCTGGGGAACACTCAAATGATATGCAACCCATAGTAGAAACTTGATACCAAATTCATATGCATATACTATTTAGAGTGGGAGATAATTAGGGTTAGTTGAGATCATGAATTGGCCCATGGTGGGATAAGTGTCTTCATAGGAAGAAAAGGGGTCACAGCTGACACACTCTCTTTCTCAACATGTGATGCCTTCCACCATGTTAAGATGTAGCAAGAAAGCCTCACCACATATGCAGCCCTCAATCTTGGACTTCCTTGTCTCTAGAACAGTAAGAAATACTTATTATCTTATAAATTAGTCAGTCTCATTAAGAGTTATTATTCTCTATTTTTCTTTCTCTCTCATCTCTTCTCTCTCCTCTCTTTCTCTCTTTCTTTTTATTCTTATAAGGCAAAGTACTATTGGGTTAGGACCTCTTCCTTATGACCTCATTTAGTCTTAGTACTTCCTAAATACTCTATCTCCAAATAAAGTCTACTGGAGATTATGGCTTCAATATATGAATTTTGGGTGTCTTAATTCAATCCGTAATAGGAAGCATCAGAGAACTATTAAATAATGAGGATGTAACAAGTCAAGGTCTCAAAGGGAAGAAATATGCCCTTGGAGATAACATTTGCTTCCAGTTTTGAGTCTTTTCTAATTTGAAAGGAAGAGCTACTGAGAATCTTATCAGTGGAGAAGCCCAAGGACAAAGAAGTGTTGATTGCACAGGGAAGGAGATGTTTAAACAATTCTCTGGGAGTAGGAGGCATAAACTTGTGAAAGTAAAATGTGGTGGTGGGAGAGGAGTTGTCTATTATTTCAAGTTTTTACCAACTCAACTGAAGCTCCTGTTGGCTTTAATTCAATTGCAGACCCAGTTAAGTTAATCTGTATCTACCTTATCTGTCTCTCAGAACAAAATAAAATCCTATGAGGAGATAGACAGCATAACACAGTATGTCAAATTGATTCCAAATTTTGTATGCAGTGCACAGTATCTGGACTTAAATGTATAAAATACTTGGTGTACTACAGACAAAAGCAAATATCTGAAAACAAAAAGAAGACAGACAGAAGGATATCCAAGGTAGAAGGATAGTTATTTATGCCATTAAACAGAGACTTAAAAATAAGCTAGATGGTATATTTTAGCATCTAATCAGAATATTTAGTAAATAATTAAATTTCCTGATAAACACACATGTTCAAAGGACAGCTAAATATACACCTTTGTGACTTCACAGTTCAATTAGATCATTAAGATACACTAATAACTTCAAGTTGTTAAGTTTAACCTATGATAGCATTTGGTTAGGGTAAATGAATGCTGGTTCAAGGCCAGGATTTGCTGTGGCAGGGAAATGGTCACTTAGAAAAGAAAGGAGGCATAGACCTTGTCTGTTCATCTGTGCACCTGTGCAAGCTGGGCATGCCATTGCTGGAGACCAGCATTTACTTCTGTTGATAAAGATCTAGGTCAAGATGTAGAACTAAGCCTCTTAATGGTCTTCTCATCTCATTTTAAAAATGATCTTCTGCCCACTCCTGGGCTGATATGGCATCCTACAAAGATTTCATACAAAATTATGATTTTGCTAGGACATTCATATTCTCTCTTCATAGCATTTGTATTTAAAAGCCAAAGTTGTTACTTTTTAAATCTAGTTCTAAATGGAACCAAGATTATTAAATCATGTACCCTAGAAACTAAGTGATTACCATTTTGAGTAAGGAAGTTAGCACTACACTTGAATCCAAGTAGAATTTTATTTTTCTGAGTTATAATTCTTTTATAATCATTTTTTATATCAGATTTTTAAAATTATCCAATAATGGGGGAAAATTAATGGATACATTGCTTGGTTTACTTGTGATTGCTTTCAACTAACATATTTACATATAAAACAGGTGTATACTACTAGGAATTTTAATTTCCTAATTCATAGTATGGTTGAATATTAAAGAATAAGTGTAAGTTTTGTTTCTAATTTCCTGCTAAAAATATGAACAAAAATAAACTGATATGTTTACCCTAATGACTTGAATACAAGCCATTG
This sequence comes from Marmota flaviventris, assembly GCF_047511675.1. Lineage (NCBI taxonomy): Eukaryota > Metazoa > Chordata > Mammalia > Rodentia > Sciuridae > Marmota > Marmota flaviventris. The sequence goes on from NC_092508.1 coordinate 117,035,818, forward strand.
AAATAAGAAATTCATTTTAAGGAAAAATAAGAATCATTTTTCCTTTTTCTGCTAGATGCTACATATTTTGCTGAAGGCTATGTTGTGTGGTTCCACACACTTGCTGAAATCAGCAAAATAAAAAATTCTAATAATTAATTTTACATGCATGATTAAAGAAATTGAGCTCTACAAACCTATAGATTCTAAAAATTAATGAACTGCAGTAAAAGTATGCTTTGCAAGAATGAATAATTTAAAACAGAGAAGTAGTAAAACATAAATAGGCTTTTTCTAACAAGATTGTTTTCTGAGAATTCCTAGAGGCTTTTAAGAAGCTATTCAATAATTCTGTGAAAAAAAATGTTATACTTTTTGTCACAATTTTCAATTATAGTCTCTCATTTACATGTTAACAGAAAACATCTGATGGCTGATTTTCATTATTCTTACCACTATTATTGAAAATAAAATAAACAAGCCTTATTTTTGAAGTATCTGTCTGATTTAAATATAATAAAATATTAACAATGTTATTTTACAGAATATGTTATTTTTCTACTGTTAATGATCAAAAAGCTGAGGCAATCATCATCTCTCTTCACCTCATTCTTCAGATCTTGCCAGAAAGATTTCAGACATGTCACTTAGAACAACAGCCACGAGTTTATTGGAAGGGATAGAAAAGGGAAAAGATGACACTCTGAAGGGAGAGAGTAGGTCAACCCAGGGAAAAGAAGGATGTCAGGCTACTCCTGCCATCCAGTTTTATTGGGTTCCCAGGGAAGTTTCCAGAGAGTCCTGCCCAGGTCCAACATTTGACTTATGATTGACAGCATTGGAGCTTCATAGACTGGCTTCAAAAGAGGATGGTGTGGTGCTCAGAAAGTGTAAGTTTTTAAGGAAATTGCGTTTCCCCATTTTTCCCTCAATTTTCTGCCATGTTAATCAGTCTATTACACCTTGAATAGCCCTCATCCTTGTGAGGGTCTTGATGTTTTGACTATCAGGTTGATTGGGGTTTATGACATAGTTTCATGATAAGGATGACATGATCTTGAAACAATATTTTTTCTTAAGGGAGTGTAATTATGTCTGGGGGAGGTTGTAACATACCAAGTCCCTGTTTTTCAGGTGCTTATCTGTCAGATAAGGTTCCTTGTGGTTGTCATCTGTCCTTCATTGTCTTTTCCCTGCTCACCCATCCATAGCTGACTAGCTACCTAACAATACCCATAAAAAGTTATCTTCTATTAACTCTTCAAACATTGAACAAGATCGTATAAAAATTCTTCCAAATTTCTGGGGTTTCATCTTCTTTTTTCTTTCCTTTATGTGTAATAGCAACCTGCTCACTAATGGTTACACACACTGGTTGGGAGAAAATACTTAGCGTGGGATTGCACAAGATGGGCTCCAAGTCCTCCTCCCAGGCTGTATGTATGCCCCTGTTCAAGATTGCTGCTTTCCCCATCATAAGACACACTCATGAAGGAGTGGACTGGACTTGCTTTGACAAATGGAATGCAGTAGGAAGTTTGGGAAATTCAAGTCCAGGTTTTAAGAGGTTCTAAACAACAACTACTTCTCTCCTCCTCCTCCTCCTCACCCTCCTCCTCCTCCTCCTCCTCCTCCTCCTCCTCCTCCTCCTCCTCCTTCTTTTTTCCTCCTTCTCAACATGGGGAATGAACCTAGGGGTTCTTAACCAATGAGCCACATCCCCAGTCATTTTATATTTTGAGACAGGGTTTTGTTAAGTTGCTTAGCGCCTTGCTGAATTGCTGTGGCTGGCTTTGAACTTGAGATCCTCCTGCCTTAGACTTCAAAGTTGCTGAGATTAGAGTCATGGACCACTGGGCCTGGCAAGAAGTTCTCATGGAATTGACATTGTATTGTAAGCAACTCAAAACGATTTGAACTGTATGGGGAAGGTATGTAGGTTATGGGAAAGTACTTTAAGCATCTACAACTTTCTTATCTGTGAAAGGGTTGTGGAACCAACCCCACAAAGATACCAAAGGATGACTATACTGGAGATCCAGGCCTACACGCTGCAGGTGAGGAGAGTGTAACTACCTGCCTCTCCTTTGTGACATCTGTATGGTCACCATAGCAGACAGAGTTGTGTGCTGAAGTGTGGCAGATGTGACAACAGTCAGATATCAGGAGATGTGTCAGAGAGAACTGGACTTCTCCCAGAATTCATAAACACTCTTAGATTAACAATCCCTGGGTGCCAAAGAACAACTTCCTTGCCACATGCCAACAAGTACTCGGAGTTCTTTAAGTCAATATTAAATTTTATTTGATCTTATTATTTGAACTTATTAGGAAAAAAATTAGTGAAATAGAATACCACAAGTATTCTTCTATGCCAACCTAAAAGACTCACTGTGAAGCATCGACTCTAGAAATACAGGAAGAGATGTGGACGAAGTTTTATAACAACACTTAATCACCGAGAGCAAGAAACTTACCCTAAGTCTAGAGAAGGTAAACGAAGATTCTCCACGGTTTCTCCTTCTCATGTGTGAAAAATTGAAAAGATAAAGTTAATAACAGGCTCCCACAAACCACCGTGCAATCCTTGTTCAGGATACTAAAATTAAAATCTCACCAATTTCTCTTAGGTCAGCTTGGGAATTGCCTCAGTTGCATTCATATACATTCCTACTATGCAATGCTAATACAATTCTTTCTTTATTTGTTTTTTAAACTGTGAGAAATACATAATTTGAGCCTCTCAAAGTGCTTAGCATGCATATGTATTTGGTTCAGACCTTTCTCTTTATTTGTGACTATGATTATATGGCTATCAAAAGTGAAAGAAGCAGGTGATGGAATTATAATTGCAGGTCTTAGAGCACCTCTGTCAGCAAGTCATCCAGCATTATCGGGCAAGGCAGAGTTCTCAGAATGCATTAAAGTCTAAGTGGATTAAAGTGGGAAATATTTTACAAAGACTTTTTTTCTTGCTTATCCGAAGAGCTGTTTCTTGCCACCAAAAAGAAAGAAAAAAAAAGTTATGTGTCACCCTGAAAACTCATCTCATTGGCACTTCCTAAAAATCAGAGGACAGTTCTGTTTGTGCTGCTCAATGTTCTGCTGTTTTTCTGGCATCTGAGATGGGTATTCCGGATGCTGTCCTAGCAGTACCATTTTTCCCTGTAAGATGTGCAGTTAATTGTGTTGTGAGAGATGGGCTCATCAACTGCAGCGTGCCCCCTTTTTATAGGGAAGGAAACTGATAAAGTGAAAATGGAAATTTGGAAACCTGAGACCAGTTGTCAAGTTTCTTGCTGTTGTTTTGCTTTGTGTGTGTGTGTGTGTGTGTGTGTGTGTGTCTGTGTGTGCACGCACACACGTGCAAGTGCCTGTGTATGTGTGTGTTTCTGGGTAAATTTCCCCTTAATTATCTGACATGGCCATTATTCTCTCTCTCTTCGTTGAAGAACAGTAAGGATTGTTGGATCTATAATAGTGAAGAGAGAGAAAGGATTGCAAAAGAAGGAAATGTCAGGTAAATACCAGCAGGATGAATTCTGCTTTCCTCGGATTTTTTTTAGGTATATTTTCCCTCTGAATCCACTAAAATATGACTCAAACAACATGTCAACACAAATGTCAGCGTCATCAGTTTTCTATTGATTAAGGCTGATTTTCACATTTTTATTAAAATTTATTAAAAACTAGATTTCCCAAGTCGAAATAAATTTTACTTATATTAAAAACTAGATTTCCCCACTAGAAATAAAATGTACTTAATTTTCTCTGCACATAAAGCAGAGGAAGTGTAGTCCTGGAGTGGTCCTGGAATAATTATTAATACTATTAATAAATAATTATTTATTCTAATTATGTATATATGACCACAGAATGCGTTTTGATTCATTGTACACAGTTGCAGTATAACTTTTCATTTCTCTGATTGTACGTGTTCTAGTGTTGCACCATATGTGCAGTCATACAAGTACCTAGGGTAATGATGTCCATCTCATTCCTCCATCTTTTCCTGCCTTTATGCCTGATATTTTTACATTCGAATTGTTCTATCATTTTTACTGAGATTAAGGCAGAATTTTTTGGTGGGGATATTTATGCTTACTATTCAACTTATCTAAACGTTAGCAAAGCAAATAAAAATTCTTTAGAGTTCTTGAGAATTCTACTTTTCCAGCTTTATTGAGGTGAAATTGATAAATATAAATTGTATATTCAAGTTATACAACATCTTAATATGATAAATTTAGGCAGAATTCTTAGTGTCATATTAGAATAAAATGAATAAACAGGCTTAAAATACTAATATAAACATGAAATAATCCTATAGTTTGAAATATATTTTTTAAAAAAAACTATAAGTTCATTATTGTTTTATAAAGTAGTCAATGTTTCATGCAAGTAACATGAAGGGGTAAGGCAAACTGAAGGAAGAGAAATTTCATTTTTGTCATGTCTTATCAGTTGATAATGGAAATAAATGTCTGTTTTGCCTAATTTATTAACAATGATTTAAAAACTCTTTTCTGTTGTACAGAACAACCTACTCCTATTTTTTATGAAATTGTTCATTCTCTAAGTGAAAATCATACCTAAGAAGCTCAAATTATGTTCTATACAATCATCCTGTTTTACTCTACTACCAAAACATGGTTCAACATTGTTTTAGTCAGCTTTTGCTTTGCTGTTACCAGAACAACTTAGAGGCAGAAAGGTTTCTTTGAGGTTCATGGTGTCAGAGGTTTCAGTTCATAGATGGCCGACCCCATTGCTTTGGGCCCAAGGAGAAGAAGCACATCATGGTAGAAGGGCCTGGTGGTGGAAACCTGCTCACTCATAGTGGGGTCAGGAAGCAGAGTGGGGAAGGGCTACAGGGAAGATGTACTATTCAAGGGATGTCCCCCAGTGACCTACCTCCTCCAGACATACCCCAGTTGCACAGAGTTACCACTTAAGTCAATTCATTAAAACTCAGATGAACGGCTCTCACAATCCAACCACCCCACCTCTGAGCATTCCTGCATTAACACAGGAACTTCTCAGGGATGCCTCACATTCGAACCATAACTTTCTGCCCCTGCCCCACAAAAACTCACTGTCTATCCCACAGTGAAAAATCCATTTCCTCTATGACTAAGCATCCCATTGTCTTAAGAGTCTTAGTTTTGTCCCAAGTATAATTTCAAAGTCTTCTCTCAGAGTCAAGGCAAACTCTTGGCAGTAAGCTCCTATAAAAAGTCAATCATTATATATATATGTAGTATACAGTGGCAAAGACTAAACAGTCCCATTTCAAAATGGGGGTACAGGAGCATATAGAAAAAGGATGGAGGCAAAGCAAGACTGAGACCCAACTGAACTGGTCCTTTAACTTGACCTGTAACTCTGCGTATAGCATCCTGGACACCTGGTGATGAGATATTATTTCCAAAGAGCTTAGCATTCCTACCCCTTTGGCCATCAACAACTGAAACACGCCCATGAGTTCTTTTTAGCCTGGCTCTCTCCAAAATCAGCAGCTCTTCTCAGCAGACAATCCATTTCATTGGCATCTCTTAATTTCTGGGGTCTTCACTCCAACTTTAACTATATCTTCATAGCTTACTGTATTGCCCTCTCAGAGGTAGCCTTCAGGGACTCTGACCTTGCTACACTATGCCTTGCCTACCAGTCCTTCCTTTGAAATCTCAGTAGAAACCTCCGTGACCCCTTAACTTGATCATGCTGTATTCCTACAGAATCAGCATCATGTGGATGATGCCAAGGTTTGCTAACAGCTCACGCCATATCTGGGACCCATAGAATCACAGTTCCAGAAACCTCTAAGTGTCTGTGGCTCAGCAAGCTGAAACAACTTTTTATACTATGCTGTGTGAGCAGGGCACCCCCAAGATATGTTCTCAAAAGGTTTTTCTCTTCCTTATCATTGAGACTGTAGTGGGTTTGGTTTAGCAAATTCCTGAGATGCCTTCAAGGCATCTTTCTTATTTCTCTGTGCAAAGTACTTAGCATGTCTTTAGGAGCTGTAATCTATTCAGCAAGCCCCAGCTTTACATGCACTTTTATGGTCAAACTACACCTTTTAAAATTATTTTTGTCTGCTTTCTGTTCCCATTTTCTTTTTCACATTGAATCTTTCTAAAAGCTGCCAAACAAACAAAAAGCCATGTCACTGCCCGAATGCTGTGCTACCTTGAAATTTCTTTCACCATATCAATTAGTCTATCATTTTTAAGTTCAGCATCACACTAAGACTCAGGACAACAGCAAATGAATCCAAGATCTTTGCCAGAATACAATGTGAGTGGTCTGTAGTTCCATTCCCAATAGAGTTCTCATTTCCCTCTGAAATTTCAGAAGCATAGTTTACATTGGAATCACCATTCTGGTTTTCTGAGCTTCTGCCAGAATTGCCCATTAAGCTCCACTTACAGTGTTCTATAAACCTTTCCAGCCTCCATTTCTAAATTTGTTATAATTCCTTTCACAAACCAGCAGCAAATACTTTTGAACCATGTGGTCATGTTAGTCACAGCAATGATTCCACTTCTTGGTGCCAATTTCTGTTTTAGTTAGTATTTACATTGCTGTGACCAAAATATCCAACAAGGAAAAATTAGAGGAGGAAGAGTTCATTTGTGGCTCACAGTTTCAGAGGTTTTGGTTAATAGATAGCCTACTCCTCCATTGCTCTGCACCCAAAGTCAGGAAACACATCATGATTGAAAGGCCCAGCAGAGGAAATCTACTTATCTTGTGGTAGGGACAGGAAGTGGAGAGAGGAAAAGAGTAGGCCACCTGGAACATGTACCTTTCAGAGTATGTCCCACCCCCTGCAACCGTGCCCCAGTTGCCTACAATTACTACCTGGTCAGTTCATTAAAACTAGGATGAACTGATTAGGTTACAGCTCTCAAAATTGAATTCCTTTACTTCTGCACATCCCTGCTTTAGGAAATTTTGGAGAACCCTACCCATCTAAACCTTGATAAAGTAAAAAAAAAAACAAAAAAAACCAAACAAACAAACAAAAAAAAACTTCACTTTAAGCACTGAAAAACAACTCATCTTAAAATTAAAACAAAATTTAATTAAAGACTAATTATATTATAAAAGGAAAATCTTTTATGTTATCATAAAGATGTTTCTGGCAATATAATAACAAATATTGAGTCTGAAATACAATGCAAAAGTGTTTATATCAGGTATTTTTAAGGCCATCTCCCAATTATCATTTCCCAGAAATAAATTATATTTGGCATAGGAAGAAGGATAATAAAAAGTACTTACAGAATTATAGTTGATAATTTTAAATCAAACCTAGGGAAAACATTTTTCCCCAAATCCCAGATAAATAAATTGTAGAATCTAATGGTTTTATGTTGATGAAAAGAGAAACTCAATTTTCAACTTAGCAATATAATAAAATTTGTTCTGTTTTATGTGTGTCATATATTTAACATTTGCCAATGTCTTTTTTCCATTTCTTACAAAAACTAGTTCCAAGGTATTTATTTATTACACCATGAAAATAGAAGACTAGTATCTTATTCATATGTTCACCAACCCTGTGATTATCATTTTATGATATTCTTTAGAATTCACTTGCTATCTTACATAATTACTATGCTCTGATGAAATGTAACAGACATAAGAAAAAATGATAAAAATCAGATGAAATGAACACCTGCTGGAGGCCACCTTGCAAAATTATCCCAAGGTGACCCAGTGCAATTACTCTGCCCACACAGATTTTTTATTAGTTCCCATATTATTAGCAAAGGTGTAAATAATTATATGGTAAATATTGGCTCATCACAGATAACAATAGGCTAATAAAGTATTTGAATGATTCATATGTCTTTTCAAAGTCCCATATTATGAGAACAACTTCATAAATTCTGAAGCACAAATTTTAATATTCCATTTAACAAGTAAGTCTTTTAGAATAATTTCACATAACTTCTCAAAAGATTTTTCTTTTCTTTTCTTTGAAGAATAAAACTTTGAAGAAGCAGAGCTGTGTGTGCCCCCTTTCTTCTCCCAAATCCTGAACAGATGAGGCCCACTTCCTTTTCAGGGGTAAGTCAAGTGGAGAGAATCTTTCTTAGACTGGCTGTGTTAGGTCAGCTCTTCATCACTGTAACCAAAACACCTGACAAGAACAACTTAGAAGAAGAAAAGTTTATTTTGGCTCATGGTTTCAGAGATTCTGTTGATGGTCAGCTGAAGCCATTGCTCTGGGTCCAAGGTGATACAGAACATCATGGTGGAAGAGGGTGATAGAGCAAATCAGATCAGGATATGGCTAAGAAGAAGCAGAAAGAAAGAGAGAGGGAAAGAGGCCATAGGAGAAAATAAACCCTGCCAGGGCAAGTCCCCAGGAACCTACTTCCTCGAGCCATGCTCTGCTCATTTAGTCCTTTCAAACTAGGATGGGGTGATTAGTTTATAGCTCTCACAATCCAATCAAGGCACCTTCAAACATTCCTGCATTTGCACAGGAGCTTTGGGGGGACACCTTGTATCCAAACCATAACCCTGAGTTTTCTAGAAAATAGAACATGAGGCAAATACATGCTAGTACTTTCATTGGTAGTGTAAATTGAGGCACTCAAGAGTAACAGAATAAGAGAAGAGACACCAGTAAGCCTGAAGAACAAACAAGGGGTGTCAGGCCAGGCTGGCCACCACTGTGTCCCAAGAGCTGTTTGCTCAGGCTCATGGGACATCTTCAAATAATCATATGAAACAGTCACAAACTGCAACATTTTGGGACAATCCATCTGGTGAAAAGAAAGAACACTTTGAGCTGTAGTCTCTCCCTCACCCCCAGGTTCTCTTCTCTCTAGAGTGTTTAAGTCCCTGCATTTCCAAGCTGTATTACCAGACTTTCCAGACAGACTCTGGGAAGTGTGTACCACAAGGTCTCAGTCCCTGGAGCAGCAGGGAGCCATGGTACTTACTAGCAACGAATGGCAGCTTCCTTGGTTTGCAGAGATGGTTGGGATGTTGTGATCTGCTTCCTACAGTAGTAGCTCTCCAAGATGCAGGGCATTGGGTTAGAAGAGACTCACCTTCTCTGTCTATGTTGAAGCATGATCCAGTCCTCTATAATCACTGTTTATATTCTCCCCAATCCTATCTCCATTTAAATTTTCTTCTCCTCCAAGCTTATTTAATAAAAGTATTAAATTTTGTTTAGTCAAACATGTTTTCAAAAGCTTAGGACATTTTATGATTTTTTAACAATATATGACACCACTTGATTATTGGTGTATAAGTAACATGATTTTATGAGTTTTCCCTTCAATGAAAGTCATCAAGATTCAATGACTGGGAAGTGAAAGCCTTATGTTAGTAAGTATCAGTTCCTAACAACCTCCCACAGTAGGACCAGATATCCATGTGTGGGTACTGGAGAGAGCTCAGTGGGTGAACAAGTTTCAGGATTGGAGTGTTGCAGGCATTTGTTTCCACAATTGAAATGTTCCTTTCAGAATTTTGCCTTTTTTTTTTTGGCAAAAGAAGGGGATTTTTACACACACACACGCACGCACACACACACACAGGTATTTTAGCAACTGTTTTATATGCTATTCAAATCTTTATTCTTAGTCTTCATCCTTACTTTTGTGATTACAGTTCACTGTAACTTCAATAAGACAAATAAATTAAAGTACATATAGGCATATTTTTCCCCTCCACATAAAGAAAGGTCTTGAATATCCAAGAGATGGCTTTTGACAGGAGGAAGATCTCTATGTATGGGTACAGCTGGTACAGAAGGAGAATAATGCTAAAAATTCTCCCCAAATATATGATACTCCCTGAAACCTAAAGCAAAATTTCTGTCGGGCCAAATGTATACATCACAGCCATTGTATTATCTTGATCTTTTTTCTTCCCATAAATTTCCATTTGTTGATTTTGCAATGATTTCTTTTCTAATTGGAGAGTTTGCTTGATTTGCTGTAAAGGAAACAGAAGAAAGGAGGGTTATATATCCTTAGTGAAGAGGGATTCAAAATGGGAAGACTTGAAAAAGGAAGATAAATAAATACCAGAAATATCCGGAAGGGTCTGCTCCCTCAATTCTCACAAAATAGTCATTTTATTTCAACAAGGGATGCAACTCTTTCTAATAGAACATTCCTAAGGATGAGATTAGATTTGAAGAGGAAATCTCTAATAGATATCTCTAGTGCATGTGGTGACAGTTTGAGGGGCTCACAAATAGCCACCCCTCTCTCACCTAAATTTAGAGTTATTAGAAAAAGGCTAAGAAGGAGTCAAGACTAAGCCACATTAACAATGATGTGTGCTATTTCGCGAGAGCGGAAAGAATTGTAGCCTCTTAACTCCATGGTTTTGCTCCTGAACTTGGCAATCAGGAAGGTGTGTCCACCCAGCCACATGCAGAGCTAGAAACCTGAGCCTTTAATAAGAGTGGAGCAGAGTATATGTGTCCTGTAAGACAGTCGGGTGCAAATAGATAGGGGAGGGAGCACTGCCAAGCTGTGTGTGCCCCCTTTCTGCTCCCAAGTCCTGCACAGATGAGGCCTACTTCCTTTTCAGGGGTAAGTCAAGTGGAGAGAATCTGAAGGCACTATGGTAGAGAGTGTAGTCTCCAGTGGGTGCGACGTTCAGGCATGGCTGCTTCTGGCTGGGCACATATGGGTGGGCTGGTTTTGTGCATAAGTCTTAAGAAAGAAAAATGAACCTCTAAAGTCTCCATTATTCAATCTTACATGGATTACATTGAGCATTTTATATCAATAAAGCAAGTTACAAAACAAACAGCTTGTTCTACCGGCCTCAGAGTTCGATTTGAAGTCTCCTCCTTCCAGAAGCTATTTGTAGATGTCAGACACATCCTGGAAGGTACTGCTTTGGTGCTGCTGAATCATAAAATATAATTCACCAACTGTTCACTATGAAAGCATGTATAGGACTTTGTGGGCCTTTCCAGAAAACTAAATTCCTAATTAATCCACATTAATGGGCTGGATATTTGTTCACCTCTGCCCCAAGGCCAGTTGTTTTTATATGGGAATTGATGAAAACAGAAACACTTTACTCAGATTTCCAAGAATAAAAATCCTTTTCTTTGGTGCTTAGTTGCCTGGAACATCAATGATTTAGTGTAATGTCGGAAGTCAAGCAGGATACATTGAGATCAAAAACAAAAGTTGGCTTCTTTGCAAATGTCTATTTGCAAATGACTTCTGCCTCTGTGTGGACTCCAATATGTACCAATCCATTTTTGTTATCTGCTAAGACCTAACGTTTGAAGTTCTCTTTGAGAGGTTGGCGTTCAAATATTGTAATGCTGACTCTCTTCTGTAAGCACAGTTGGTGCTGTGGTTTGGACATAGAATGTCCCCTACTGACTCATGTGTCGAAGGCTTGTTCCCCTGAGTGATGTTACAGTGAGGTGGTGGAACCTTTAAGAGGTGGGGCCTAGAGGGAGGTATGAGGTCACTCAGGGTTCTCCTTGAAGGGGACTGTGGGACCCTGGACCCTTTCTTTTTCTCTCCTTTGCTTCTCAGTCCTGAGGTGAATGGTTTTACTCTGCCACATGCTCCCACCTTGGCGTGCGGCCTTGCTACGTGCCTAAAAGCAATGAGTCCAACTGATCATGAAATGACATGTCCAGAACTGTGAGCCAAAATGAAGCTTTTTTTCTTCATAAATTCATTATAACAGGTGTTTTCTTATAGTATCAGAAAGCTGACTAACACAGTTGATAGGAAAGCTTTTTAAATGATTATTTACTTACATTACGAATCTGCAGAAGAGCCTGCACTCAGTTTCATGCGATCCTATTATATCATTTCCCTTTGATGCTTTTAAGAATCAGAGTGTAAACTCCTATCCTGTGGCTAAGCCCTTAGGTTTTTGTTGTTTAAACTTGTTCCAACTTGATTTTTTTCCCCCTTTGGCTTTGGGTAGGGTTTGGAATGATGGGTAGCCATATTAATTTACCTTTGCTGTATTGTTATTACCCGGGTCCTTTCATCAGACGTTCAACTCTGAAAGCTTCTCAGGTGACTTCTCATAATTCCAGCTCCATATTATGCTTCTTGCCACTTCCCACACTTCCCTTCTTCAATCTTTCCCTCTGCAGTGGGACAGGCATCTGTGAAGTTGAATATTTAGAAAGCAAGAGTTTGCTTTGTATGTGATGATACATGACAATGGGCCCTTCACATGTAAAGGTTCTGACAGGAGTGAAGTGACAGTCAGGCATCGTGAAAAGGACCTCTTCCAGCAGAAGTAAGAGAGGTCTTTGTACTGTCTTGGTACAGTTTAAGAAAGGATTTGGCCTTCAAATTTGTGACCAAGTATAAGAGCCAAATAGAACTCATTGAGAGACTTCAAAAGCACAGGGAATAATTTATAGCCTAATCAGATAATTATTTAAACTGGTAAAAAAAAAACAATGCAGACATACAAGTTTAGACGATGACCTTCACAAGAGTCATTTTGGGAACTTAGACTTTCCATCACTACTATTACTTTAAAAATACTTTTTATAAATTTTCTTTTTTTTGGAAATAACCTGTAAAATATCATTTTGATGAGAATCCACATGTACACATATCTGCAAGGCACGTACAGTGCTCAGACTCAAGTTTAGCTGGGAAATATTATCATAAGGCTAGTTCATGCTGTGTTGATAGAAATGATAATTCATATGTATCAGAAGGTTTAATATATGTCAGGTACTGATTCTAAGAAATTACATGTGAATTAATGAATTTAGTCCTCATCACAGTCTTCTAATCCAGTTGCTGTTATTGCCCTGTTTTATACATGAGGAAACTGAGGCATAGGGAATTTGAGAATGCTGATCGTAGAGATGCACCTGTGTTTAAACCTAAGGCGTCTAGGTTTTCTGTCCGTATTCTTAACATTAAAACATCCTGCTTCTCTTAAAAAATGATAGCTTACAGGTAAAAGTAAGGACTGAGTTGAATTTTCTCCTGTTTATAAGTTGATTCATAAACTGACTCATAGAAGCAATATCCCAAGATACTATTTAAATGCATTTAATGTTTAACTCTATGCTTATTTCAACTCCTGTGAAATACATTTTTTTTCTCAGAAAACATGAATACAGCATTTTTACAAGAAATATAAAATTTGAAAAAAATAAACCATGAAAATTTTGAAAAACAAAGTCAAAATTCTTTCTACGAATGGCTCTATATTGAAAATTTCTTTCGTGTTGCGGCAACAGGTTATTGTTGTTTTCAATCTTCTTAAGAAATTGTAATTTCCACATGATAGAAACTGCAACAGATCCCTAAAAAAAAAACTGTAGAAGATTTCCAATTTATTTTGTGGAATTAGTTTAATCCTGATATCATAATCTCTCAAAGAGTAAATAGAAAAAATACATCACAATTTTAATTACACAGATGGATGGGAAATCACTAAATAAAATAACAACTAACCAAATCCCAAGGCATATTCAGGATTGCATTTACAATCATGCTCTGTGAAGTGTTATTTATAAAATTAAAATGTATTAAGCAAAAGACATAAAACTTCTGAGAAAGAAAAAGTGAATTCGTCAAATTATCATATGTAATAGTAATATTAGCTATTGAAATAGTGATAAGCAATAATTCTAAAATTTAGCAGCAAGATATTTTATTCCTATGCTATTCTAATATGCAACCTAGTGTGCAAAGTTGATAATGAGGTGAGTCTTGCTTCTACCCTCTCATCTCAAGAGCTGAGGGCACTATAGAAGCAAAATTCGAAAATTAACAACATGGGAAAAACCGTTGCATAGTATTTCTAAATGAATAAAGACGACTGAAAACTAAAAACTTGACAAATTCCTTTTTTTCTGAATTTGTTTCTGTTCTGACTGTCATTCCCTAAGCCTGACCCTCACCTTCATTTCTATTTTCAAAGTTGCAAATATCTTTCTGGTTGTTAAATCCAACATTTTTCCAGGCTAGTCCGTGCTGACCTCTCTGTAGCACTTGTTGGAGCCTCTAATTCTTTTTACTCTTTAAACATGGTTGCCTCAATGTTTTGTCTTGGTCCTTTTCTCTTCCCCTTCTTCCCATAAAGACTTCACATTCCAATGACTTCTGTTACTATTTACATGAATATAATTCCCAAGTTAGTATCTTTTCCCCAAAGTCCTTTAAATTAATCAACTTCTATAATAAATTTATCTTCTCTATGAAAACGGCTCTGTGCTTATAGTCCCCCATGGTTTTTTTTTTTGTAGCAACCACTATTTTACCTATTTTCAAAGCCAAAGCTTGCCTGAAGCTAACAGTTGTCAAGGATGAATCCATTCTGAGTGACATATAGTTTGAACCCTCCTGTTTTCCACTTAATATAAAACTTAGTGAATAAAGAGTTATGAGGATAGGAACAAAGAGAAGAATCAAAAGGAAGCTATGCATAATACAATTTGCACAGAAAGCAAAAATATGAAATTTTTGGTTATTATAATTTTCAAAACTTGTTGTTCACATTTCATTCAAAGGTTCATTGCATTTTTTTGAGCTCATGTCCTATGAAATTGCTCCAAGGCAAACATTTTTATATTTCTTCACCCTCACTACCAAGGCTGCATCAAATACAGTAGGAACTAAAGAAATGCAATGGATGTTTGATGGATAAATAAATGAAGGAAAAGGAAAACCACCCTGGATTGCACAGTGGTGAGATATGAAAGCCACCATAGTAACTAGTGAGGTGGCATTTATATGCATTACTGTCATAAATAATAAGAACAAAAAATGCTGACAGAATGATGAATTCAGTGAACTGTCATAGTATATCTTGGAAAAATATCACAGAAAGGATGGAGAGAAAGCCTGATACCCAGCCTGGGGCCCCTGACTAGCGAGGTGGTGGTATGCCATATCTCATTCTTTCCAGTAGTTGCCAAACATGATCATCTTCACGATATCATAGAACTCTTTATCTGAAAAAATGTAAGTCGAATTTTATTTATTAAAATTAGTATTTTGATGTTGATAATTTTATGTTATTATTATTTAGGTACTGGTGATGAACCCTGAAACACTTTAATGCTGACCTACAACCCAGCCCTTTTTATTTTATTTTTTATTTTGAGACAGGGTCTTTCTAAATTTCCCAGGCTGCCCTTGAACCTGCTATCCTTCTGCCTCACCCTGTGAAGTTGCAGGAATTAGAGGCAAATGCCCCTGTACCCAGCTAAGTGAAATTTCAACAAATACAGAAAGGATAAAAATACATATTCTATATCTATGTCCTATTTATACAATAAAAAATACTTAAGACCAGAAGGTCTAGCCTGAGGGTAAAATAAGCCCCTTTATCCAAGATGGACCAGCCTAATATTAAATAAAGGGCAGTGATCTCTACTAAGGTTGCGTTCAAGCTTACAGAGATGACCAGTACAATGACTTTGCTCACAAATTTCAAATGTCTGTCTACCTTAATTTTTGGATGCTAGTTAATGGAATAAAAAGGAATATAGTCTCCCAGGTCTTGTGTCATATAGGAGGTTAAAAATGAATAATGTGTTTTTTTTTTTTTTTTTTTTTTAATAGCACTTGGCTGAAATAATCTAAATTTTACTTCTCTGAGGGTTTGATCACATTCTTAGTCAATTTTATGACCTTCTCTAAAGGGCAGACTCTTTGACATTGCAAACTGCTTTTATTTTTTGTACTGGGTATTGAACCCAGCGGTGCTTAACCAATAAATGACACCCCCATCCCTTTTTTTATATTTTATTTACAGACAGGGTCTCATTGAATTGCTTAGGGTCCTGCTAAATTGGTGAGGCTGACCTTGAACTCACCATCCTCCTGACTCAGCCTCCCTCTTTAGTTGCTGGGATTACAGGTGTATGCCACCATGCCCAGCTTGGCAATTATTTTTGTACAAATGGCACATAGACTTAGGACAGGTACTTTTTTCTCATTTTGTTTGTTAAAATTTTATTAAAAAATTTCCAACTATTAAGTGCTATAACATCAAAAACATAATTGTATTTTAGAAATAGTGGGGAACTTGAGATGTGACAAACCTCCATGTCTCAGTCAGGGTGCCTGGGCTGGTGTCACCCTTTCTCTCCATCCTGTGGTCTTTGTACATTTAGAATCTGTGTTGACAGTTTACCCAGTTCAGCATTCTGTCAGCATTCTTTGTGGTTATTATTTATGATAGTAGCTTGAATAAGCATGACCTCTCTTCCTCACCCTGGTAGCCTGAAGTAGACTGTGTGGCATAGTCACAGAGGTTGCCCACCAATTACAGAATTTAAACTAGTGGGTTTAATACAAGGAGAGGTCTCTGTAAAAAGGGGAAGGGGGGCATTGAAAATATCAGGTGCCATAAACCCATAAGTGATTCTCTAAGTTATATTTTCTCTTTCTTTCTTTCTACTTTTTTTTTTCTTTCTCTGGTGCTAGGCATTGAACCCAAGACCTCATGCATGCTAGAAAAACACTCCACAACTCAACAGTATCCTCAACTCTACTTATTATATTTTTAGTCATATTGGCTGACTTTAACCACATTAGCACCCACACAGAGTGAACTACTTGTTGGGGCTGAAAGATTGTCCCTCTTTTTTCCCCTGTTTTTAAAATCAGTTGCTTCTTTCACTCACCACTTGATGTGAATTCTAATTCATATTTTGTTCACATTCTTGGTAAAAGTGAAACTCAAGGCTCCACTTGTCATGAAATAGTAGTGAAAAGTTAAACCTTAATTTCACCTGGTGGTGTAGTGAACACTCAGTAGCATCCTGGGGTTCCTCCCTACCCCCATTTATTTGCATATCATATATTGACAATTATGTAGCCAAAATCATCTGGAGTCAGGGGAGAGGGTGGACAAAAGGACATGGGACACCCTAAGTTTTGGGAAAAAAGGAGAATTCCTTTACTGTGCCTTGAGATAACGGAATACTAAATCTCCATCTGGGGGTTGGGTGGACACCTCAGCCATATGCAGGCATCTTCCTCAGTCCCCATCTCCATTGATATTAATGCAACTTGGAATCTTCTAACTTTGACTCTGTTATTTTCTGTCAATCACATTTCTTAAGATCCTGAATGAAAAGTTAGGCCTTAAGGTACACGGAATGCGGTATAAAGATTTATTTTATAATAGTGTTTGCTGTTGTTAAAACCGAACTGCATTTGGAAGCAAATTATTTTATCAAGAAGTGAATGGCTTAAGTAAATGTTTTCATCGTAGTGACACGTGATTGAGAATGGTGTCATTTACAGAACCCAGCTTCATGACTTGCCGCTCTGTCAGAGAATGTAACTGTCTTGAAAAGAATCAAGATGGCAGGAAAGGGAAGCAAACATTTATAGAAAACAAAGAAGGTGCCAGGTTTGCAGGGCTTTTTAACTACCAGTAAATGTTTCTGTTTCACTGCAAATTCGATTATTGGGGGTTAACTTGGTTGTATTCCTGTTGATTTTCCAGACAGTCCTCCTTCCCATTTTTTTCCCTTCAAATGCCTTGTCAGTTATTGCCCAGCAATTGCACTCATTTCAGAGCCAACTGTAGGTAATGAGATGCTGATTGGGGATTCTATAATTCACTTGCCGGTGATTATGTGTTATTTTAACAGGAGAATGACAATAATTTCCTGTAATGCCACTTGTTAAGGTAATTATGCTATAATTGCCTCATCAAGGTGTCATAGAGGAAAGGGGAGAAATTTCAGGACTCCACAGCTGCTGTCATGCTCCTCTAAGTTTTATCTTGAAACTGCATTGTCAGCTATCAGGATGAAGCCCTGCAAAGTGTTTTATACCTGAGCATTGTTGTCCTGGTAGGTTAGCTGACCTTAAAAGGAGATTTTCAAGAGTTTTCTTCTTTTTCTTTTTCTTTTTTTTTTTTTTAATTTGGTTCTTCTAAAAAATCTTGATATTGTAGCTATGTGGTGAATTAGATGCATGTATGTTAAATTCAGCTATGTTTCCATTGCAATAGAATCTGAAGTGTTTGTAGAAAATGTGGATTTAAAAATAAAGTTAACTATTTATAAATACACTACTATAAATTAGACAGCAGGTGTATCTAAAATATGAATCAAAATCATGTGTTTTGCTGCTAAAATCTCATTGAATATGGTGTCTGCAGAACAGCAGGCAAATTTAAAATAATTTGTTTGACTTTATAGTTCTAAAGTGAAGATGATTTGTTCATTCAAGTAAAACTTTATGTCTTTTTTGGGAAGGAGGATTGAACTCAGAGGCACTCAACTACTGAGCCACATCCCCAGCCCTATTTTGTATTTTCTTTAGAGACAGGGTCTCACTGAGTTGCTTAGTGCCTCGCTTTTGCTGAGTCTGGTTTTGAAATCTCGATTCTCCTGCCTCAACCTCCCTAGCAGCTGGGTTACAGGCATGAGCTACTGCTCCTGGCTAGGCCTTATGTCTTTATTGCTGATATCAATAAAACAAACATATTTAGTAAACAATATTCCCTGCCTTAAAATATTAAACAATAATGCCTCTCAATTTAGAAGATTCAAAATGTGTTTCCTTTGTGTACATGAAGCATGCATTCTGTTTGAAGGGGCAGACTCTAAGAAGAACAAATAAAAAAAAGATAGTGGCATGCCATATGGATGAAGACCAAGGTAAGAGAATCCATACAGGAGTTAGGGTGAGGGAGGGTTTGTATTCCCAAGGGGTGGCTTGTGAGTAGAGCAAGTTGTGAGTTCACACTGCAAGGAGTTGAAGGAGTTTGTTGTTGTAACCCTATGGAGAACTTTAACAAAATAGCAGACAGACAGGCCACTGCAGAATAAGAGGAGGGGAGCCCAGGTGGGATGGGAGAACAGAGGCAGGGGACACAGCCGCTGAATTCAGAATGGAGATGAGGCTGGACCATGGATGGTCTTGTGGACCGCCATGGAGTTTGGGCCTCCAATCCTACAGGCTCATTTGGACTGTTGTGTTGAGAGCAGAATACTGGGGGCACAAAGGAGAAGAACACCATCACTACCATATAACCTACTGAAATGGAGAATGGATGGTGGTGGCATGGACCAAGGGAGGGATGATATGTCCTGTGTGATATGCTGGTAAACCAAATGTGGGGGAAGTCAATGAATGAGTCAAGGTTCTTCACCTGTGTGTCTAAAAAAATATTGAATTGCCAATGTCTGAGTGGAGGGAATAAAAAGAGGATCTGCTTTAGGAAGGAAATACCAGAACACTAGGTGCAGATATGTTTGGTGTAGAAGTGGTTAAGAAATGAGATGTAATTATCAAGAAGGGAGTTGTATATGTGATTCTGGTTTGCGGGGAGAGGGAGTAAGGATTTTGTATTTTTGTGTCTTAGAAAGTAATATTGTATAGTATGCACATGATTATAGAAATGGTTAATAGTGAGAAGGACAGTGTAGGAAAGATGGAATCAGTCAAGTAAAGTTCTTGAAGAATGTAGGACTGACTCTGAGATCAATGACCCACCTTATTATTTTATAGAAGAATGTTTATTTCTCTATTAATGCATGCGAATGAGATGTGGGCCCAGAGTAGAAGATGGGACACATGGCAAAATATTTTTGTGGCATGATATTTTGATAAAATGCCAAAATATGTTTACTTTTCTTCTCTCCTCTATTACATCTACATTATAAGGTTAAACTCTATCGTCTCAGGTAAAAGAGCATATAAGTACTGAACAAATATTAATCTCTTGAGTTTTTTGATCTCCTAATTGGGCATTTAAAAATAAGAGTTGAGTAAACTTTTGTTAAGTCAAATACTTTCAATTTCCAAAGGGCACACTTGGTGGAAAGAAATTTTGTAGCTTCAAATGAAAAAAAAAAAAAAAAAGCTAAGAATACCAATAGAACATTCCAGAGAATTTAGAATATGGGATAGGAGGGTAGGAATTAAGCTTCATTGAAATGAACAGAATCTGATAAGAAGGGATCTTGTTTTCTTTCCTGATATGTAGTGAGTTTGACATCAGACAAATAAGAGATGCAGGGGGCTGTAATATGAATGCAGGTGTTTCATGGGCATCTGAGAAGGGTTTCTTTCACTCAGCACCTCAGAGGAAAGCTACACAGGAGAGGATGGTAATAGAAATGAATGACAGTTTCATGGTCAGAAATGAAATCTCATTTAAATCTCCATTCAAATAGAAGTGGCTGAAACAGGAAAGTTTGAGTCCATGGATCAAACACAAGAGGACATGAACAAGTATCACTGGTATTTCAGTGAATAATATTGAGGGAGAAAGGAACATGAGTGCATTAGTCTATCTTCTGTTTCTGTAATAAAATACCTGAGGTTGGATACTTTATAAAGAAAGAAGGTTTAGTTAGCTCATGGTAAGGAGGCCAAAAATGTAAGTTTGGGCTGTCCCATTTGTTTGGCCTCTGGTGAGGGTCTCATGACAGATGGCGTCTGAGTGATGATATCACATGAGGAAGCCAGAGAGATTCAGTGGAAAGTCTTGCTCTTTTTATAAAAACTTGCTCTCATAGAAATTACTAGGACAACTATGAGAAACTCACCAATTCCCTCTGAGGCAGCATCTGCAACAAAATATTACCTTGCCATAAACCCCACATATTAAAGATCCTCCACCTCTATGTCATCACAGTGGGGAGAAAGCTTCTATCCCATGAATTTTGTGGGGGACACAATCAAACTGTATCCAAAATGTAGCAAAGGGCCCTGTGAACTCTTCCTGAGTAAAGTTTAATTTTCCAAACAGGTAATTTCTTGTTCTCATGCAGATAGAAAATGAATATATTTGCAAAGTTTTCTTTGATTAGATAATTCATAAGGGATGTGTAAGGTTAATATCACTTAAAAGAAGAAAGAGAAAATGAATGGATGGATAGATGGATGAATAAAGAGATGGGTGGGAAAATGGAAGACAGATGTATGAACCAATGCCTATAACTATACTCACATACACATACAGGATCCACGCTAACAATGCTGGCACCTCATGAATCTAACCCTCTCCACGTCTGCTGTAGGAACTTAAAGCTATTTTACAAACTTTAGATTTTGTGTTCTATTTTCCCATTTTTTTTAAAAGACACAAATTTATAAATAGCATTTGCCATCAGGAATCTGATACTGATGAGGTTTTCCCAGCTAGCTTCTACCAGCACTTTCCCAGGGCCTCTGAGTTAAAAACTGTTATAGCCCCAGTAGGGCTCAAGCTGCTCTCAAGACCCATTGAGTACAGGTGAGTGACACTAGCAGGGACAGGCTGCTTCTGAAGGAAAACATGCAAAACTGATTTCCACTTCTGTAGGACACTTTGGTTTGGTTTGGTTTTACTAAGCTGTTTCCTCCCTAAAAGACTCAATATCTCCTTCTTCAAGGGAAACATCTTCCAATTGCCACCGATCATTGTCAAGATAAATTGCAATTTTTTTCATTGCCCGAAGTTGTTCAAACTCCTCTTTTCCTGCACCCTTCTTCTTCACCCTAAGGTGGTTCTCCTGAGATGCTCTTCTCAGACATCTGCCTCCACCTAGCACATCTGAATGGTCCTGCTCATGTGGGGGGTTCCCACACTGGAGACAGGAACCCACCCTCTATTGTTCTGTGACAGCAGCAAAGGCTGGAATTGAGCAGAGAGGCACTGGGAGAAAGGTATCATGCATGTTAGCATCTTGGTGCCCAAGTCACGCTACCTGGGCTTATCACACCCTGCCCCCAAATAAACACGAGGCCCATTGCAGAGGGTTTCATGACTCTGCATCCTTTTGCTCACTTGTACAGGTGAGGAAAATAGTATTTACCTCTTACGATTTTGGGAACAGAAGCCTGTGAGTCTGAGCTATAAGATACACAGAACAAGACAGGGAGAAAGAGCCATGGCAGTGGGGTAGAGAGAGAGGAGGAGGAGGAGGAGGAAGAAAGTAAGATGAAGAGAAGTAAGAGAAAGATGAGCAGGAAGAGGGGGGAAGATATCTCCAGACACCTTGGGTCACATATTTACTTTAAGTGTATTTTAATATTTTGACTTTTTCAGTTTTTTTTAATTTCACTCTCCTTAATCTTGACTATGTGTTACATTAAAAAATAATGAGAGTGATACTCTTAATGCATTTCTCTTCATTCTCGAAACCAAATCAGATGATGGTTTTGCTTAGAACTAATTCCTCAGAATCTGTTGCAGTCCAATTTTATAGAATGAAAATTATGGATAAATATCATTCATCTTAAAAATTTATATTCTGTTATTCATTTTTTTTTGGTTGTATTGATGCTTGTATGTATTATGTGTGTATTTAGTGGGAGAAAAAGAAAAGTATATCTGGCTTAAAAATATTATGATTTAAAAATAGTAAGGAACATGGCTAGTTATGAAATCTGCAGTTCCTAAAAATCACATAGCAATGATGTCACTGTGAGAAGACCTGGTTAAAAGATGCTGCAAGTTGTGTGACCATTCCCCTCCTTCATAACTTCTCTGCTAGAGAAATGCCTTGCTTTCCTTGATAGGCGGTTTCCTTTATTTATTTATTTATTTATTTATCTATTTATTTATTTATTTATTGTGTGTGTGTGTGTGTGTGTGTGTGTGTGTGTTTAGACATTTGGGATCCCTTAACAGAAGCAAATAGTAGGAGTTAGGAGCAAAGTAGTCAAGTGGAGTAACTCTCAATAAGCATAAAAGCAAACCATCCTCCTTACCCCCTTGAGCTGATGCAAACAGCACATATGATAAAGCAGTAGTTGGATGTCAAGCTTTCAGATGGTGGTTATGTAAAGTTAGACCTTTGCCAGAGAGTGGAGACTGCCGGAGCATTTTCTTGTCATCCCAGTGCCTTTGGTCAGTGATTTTGTTTTGAAAGAGATCAGTTTATCTTCTAGAGATGAGATTTGTAGGTAGCTGTGAAGCAAGTGCTCCGGAGTAACACAAATCTAATGGGTGCAATTATGACTCCTTTTTTGTTTGTTAATTTTACCCTAAATTATCCATCATACCTCTCCTTGAACACAGAGACTTCTCTAGTTGGAAGTTAATACTTCACTTTCATTTACCAGATGAGTAAAGCAGGAGTAATAGCATTTTAAAATAAAAACAGTCTCTCCAGAACATTCTAGTTGGATGTGGTATGTTTCTAAATAATGAAAATGAAAAGAAACAGGTACTAAGAAAGGTGATTTATACTTCATTTGAATATTTTCCAGTAATTCTATATACAATTAGAGCTTTCTGATGCAATGGTTATTAAGACAGAAAGATGCTTGATTGTTGCATGATTTCCCCATGAATGAGGAAGGATTAATTGATCAACATAACAGTGAACAATAAACATTTTGTGGAATATTCTTTCTGAACACATTTAATCCACATATTTTTAAAAGGTTACTCTTGTCACTTACCTTACATTAACGACATTAAATCTACCTCTTGGAGCTGACCGTTATTTTTCCTTGCTAAGATATTACTAAATAAAGATATTTCTTTTACGACTAATACTGACATTTTAGATTTGATGAGTTTAACTCTTTCACCATTTTACTTTTTCAAAATTATAAGATATAGTACAATTGAAATAATTGTGGTGAGAATTACATAATATCTATTTTAAAACCCCACATTTTCTTACATGATCCTGAAACTTTTTTACATTATTTTTTATCTTCTGCATCATCTTATAAAATTACACAATTCTATAGCTACATTTGGGGAAAAGCTTTTTTTAATATAAAAGAAATATATGACATGAGTATATTAAGCAATTTTCATAAAAGTAAGTGACATTTTAGAAACAATAATTGGAGATAGTATTTTAATTAATGTTCTCAGAATTTATTATATTACTTATGATGTAAATACCTGGTTCAGGTGGATCCTTTATATACTGCCTAATAATGCTCTTAGAAAATGCCCACTGGGTAATGGTTTCCAAATATACACACTTCATTAAATCTAAAATGCCATTGATCAAAAAACATACTATCATTTTATGTCACATTTTAAAGGCAAAAATGCTGCTAGCTAAAATATCACCTAAAAATTCAAAATTATCTTACAGGAAAAAATCTTTAAGCTATTTGTTTAAAAAATATTCATCATATATTTCTCTTTTCATACATAAAACAGGGTATAAATGAACAAATTGTGTTCTTAAAATTTTGAGTTTTCTGAATACAGTTTTCATTAAGCTATTCAGTCTATGGGTTTCTCAATGGCATTGACATTGAACCCTACTCACATTATAGTAAACTTCCGTAAACCAAGGATAGAGTAACAGCATTGATAATACAGAGTCTTCTGTGTGTCCCATTATTGTCCTAGAAATTTCTTCCAAACCTATGACATCTGGTAGGGATAGTGTGATGCACACACACAGGTAATGATGACTATGTTTGCAGCAAACATATCATGAGATGAATCCTTTTCAGATAAATGATATGCAAAAGACAGGAAGGAAGAAGAGACGAGAGGGAAAAAGCAGCATCTTACAATCGTGGAACATGGCAATGGTGATATTGCTACTCTCATTATTTAAAATAAAAAGAGGATATGTGGATATTTTCCTTTCCTTTAAATTCTTTGTCTTCAATCCAATGTTCACTTTTACCTAGTGAGTGTTTAACTGATAAGAACAAATTTTTAAGCCCTCCTTAAAATATGCAACAGTTATTTGTAATCCTAGAAGATAATTTCTACTGTCTCCTACAGATTATTCTGTTAGTGAAATGGGAGAACAAGAGCCCTCTTTACGAGAACTCTTAGTGTTTTGGAGTATTAGCAGACTATATTACAATTTTTGAATGCATGTTAATGTATAGTTTTAGTTAAGTAAAAATACAAAGAGATACTTTATCAGTTACTTGAAGAAATAATAGCTAGAAATTCCCAATATGGTGAAAGACATTAATTTAAAGAATTAATAATCTCAGTAAAGTTTAAAGGATTGATTTCTTTTTCTTTATGAAGGAAAGTTTTTCTGGCGAAGAACTTCATTTTCTTTTCTTTTTTTCTTTTTTTAATTTAACACTTTCTTTCTTTCAGAAGTTTGAATATGTCATTTCACTGTCTCCTGACTTTCATAGTTTTCAGTGAGAAATAAACTGTAGATTTCTTGTGATTTTTTTTTATATATGGTGACTCACTCCTTTGTTGATTTCTCTTTCAACAATTGGATTATGCAGTATTTAGCTGGGGATTTCTTTGTATTTATTTCACTTAGGTAGTGATTGAGTGTTTTTTTTTTTTTTTTGTATATGTAGATAATATTTTTCATCAAATTTGAGGAGTTTGTAGCTATGATTTCTTCAAATCACTTCACGCTCCTTCTGTCTTTCCTCTCCTTCTGGAAATCTCCTTATGCATAACTTATTATTGTTGATGTTAGTTCAGAGGTCTCTGAAGCTCTGTTTATTTTTAATTGTTTTTTCTCTCTGATTTTCAGACTGTATAATTTCAACTGACCTGCCTTTAAGCTCACATTTTTTTTTGTCAAGTTAGCTTTTATGTTGAGCTTCTACTCTAGTGAATTTTAATTTCTGGAATTATCTCTAGAATTTCTATGTAGTTCTTTTTTACAATTTCTATATATTTATTAACATTCTCTACTTAGAACATTATTCATTTATTTTTCTCTAGTTCTTTAGATGTGCTTATATTTAGTTTTTTGAACATATTTAAAATGGCTCATACATAATATTTTCTAATAAGCCCAATATCTCTGGGGTTCCTCAGGGAGAATTTCTACTGTGTGCTCTTTATCTGATGTATAAGTACTTATTCCTGTATGTTAAATATTGTTTTGTTGCTGTTGTTGTTAAAAAAGCTATATCTTAAATGGTGTAGTATGGCCATCCTGGAAATATGAACTTCTGTTAGGATTTGTTCTTGTTTGTTCAGTCACGCCTCAAAAGTTTTGCAAAGTTTGGTTTCTTGATGACCTATTGCTGATAGTCTCTGACCGATTACCTTTGTGGTTGGCTAATGACTTGACAAAGATTTCCTTAAGTGCCTGGGACCAGCATCGCAGGATTTTTTAACTTCATGTATGTTGGTTCATCTCTTTAGAACTCAGGTATGTGCTGTCCACTCTCTCTTAGTTTTCACTTTCTGCTTTTTCAGAGCCTCAAAGTCAACCAGAGATGACAATTTAGGTCTTTCTTAGCTCTTTGTTGTGCTCATATATACTTTTAAACATGCATGTGAACTTGTTGACTCTCAGGAATACATCAGAAATATCAATATCCCTGATTGCAGCTTACACAACAGATTTCTTTTTCTTAGTAAGCTTCTTACCTCCACCCCAAACTTGTATCATCTCCTCAGTCACCTCCTATGTTTAGTAAGTGCTACTTATTTTCAGTAACTATCCCAGGTCTGCCTGCACTGAGCAAGGTCTGATAGAGGTAAGGGACAAAGCCTACAAAAGGGAGATTTTAGGAAACTATAAAAATAGGCCAAATAAAGGTAGTATCTTGAAAATGGTGTTTTTGAAGAGCTATGAACACACCAGGCTTCCTCTGTTGGCTCCTAAATGGCTGATTTTCATGTTGATGTGGGGTTGTTAGTTTCTAAGACTATCCCAGATCCAGGGAGAAGAGAATGTAGATATGGCAAGTTAAAATGTCATCAAGTGCTCTGCTTTTACTGATGTGAAGTCTGTTTGGTTTGTTTTTGAATAAACATTCCAGAGGTTGTTTCAAGTCTATGGTTAATTTCGAAAGTCCTGAAAAGGTTAATTTTGATTATTTTTGTCAATGTTCTCATTATTGTTTGGATAATCTTACTCAACATTCCCACTGGCATTACTCCTAGGTAATTATTCTGATAAACAAAAATATATGTCTAACAAAAAGGTGTCATAAAAATGTCCAGACCACCTTCTTTTGGGAAAGCCAGACTTTGAAGATGTGTTATGAAAAGAAAAATGATGAAACTCTATAATATTCATACAACCAATGAGTGTATCACCAGTGTGTGTAACATGGATACATCTCAAAAATATAGTTTTCAACTCAAGAGTAACACTTGATTATTGCCTAATCAATTCTTCTATTTTCTTTGGCTTTTGATATATTTGTTGAAAGAATAATAGGAAGAATAAAGGAATTGGAGCTTCAAGCACTGGACTACTATTAAGTTGTCCAGACATATAAGCAAGAGATTCATTCAACTTTATTCTCAATTTCAGGCATTTCCAACATGTACTTCTGAATAGTAGATGTGAACAAAGGATAGAAAAATTTGTGTTAGCATATGCTTAAAAACATGAAATGTTACTACATACAGTCAGTGGTCAAAGTTAAGAACTAAAGTAAACACCTACTTTTGACAACTATTGACCTGAATCAGCAGTGGATAAAGAGAATGCATAGCAATAGGGAAACCTGAGCCCTCTGAATCAGAACTGAGCATGCTGAGTTTTTTACACTTAGAAAACTTTAAAACAGGAGGCTTCAACCTTATAACTTGCAAAAGGAAATACTAACAATATCAGGTAACATATACATTTCATCTTCTTTGTTCATGTGAAGATTATTTAAAAATAATACTTTCAGGTGGTAATTTTGTCTTTCAGAATAAGCAATTATAAGGCTTAGAGAACTTTGTGGCCACAGAAAATAGACTATACACTCGAGTTTTAAAATTATGTGTGTGTGTGTGTGTGTGTGTGTGTGTGTGTGTGTGTATAAAACTGGGGATTTAATCCAGGGTCATTTTATTACTGAGATACATGTGCAGACCTTTCTATTTTTTATTTTTATTTTGAGACAGGATCTCACTACGTTGCTTAGGACCTCACTAAATTGTTGAGGAGGACCTTGAACTTGTGATCCTCCTGTCTCAGCATCCTGAGACCTTGAGATTACAGGTATGCACCACCATCAGCTATTTGGTTTCTTAATATAACATCGTTAGAGGAAGTATTTATTCTTTATGCTCAATAAATCAGAAAAACTTGGCTAAATTCTTCTTAGACACAGTTTCTTTCAGATGTTGTTTCTGGATTACCATAGCAATATCATGGTAATAATAGTATGAGAATTTGCAGTTGCACTATGTTTGACTTCCACATGTGTTCTGCAGTTTGAAGAGCCTTGCCACAATCTTTGTTCATCAGAGAAGACACTGGAGATGGGTATTTAATAGCTGGGACCTCTGATCTTCTTAGTGTGTATTTTTTATTTTTCAATAAAGTTAGTGTCATGTTATTCTAGAAAATATGTTTACTATCATTTTTGTCAGTCTGGGATGCTATAGTAAATTACCACAAACTGGTGGCTTACACAATAAACATTTAATACTCAACAGTTCTGCAGGCTGGATGTCCAGGATCAAGGTGCAGCAGATGAGGTGTTTGGGGAAGGCTTCTTTCTGGTTTGCAGAACTGTTGCCTTCTCATTTTATCCCCACATGGGGAAGAGAGAGAAAGCAAGCACTCTTATATTTCTTCTTAGAATGGTTCTAATCCCATTATGAGGACTCCACTCTCATGACCTACTCATAACTTTCCAAAGACCCCAGTCCCTAACCCCATTCCACTGAGGGTTAGGATTTCAACATATGTATTTGGGGAGAACACAGACATTCACTCCATAGCAACAATAATTTTGACTTTGGCGTCCTAATTTGGAAGAGGTACTAAGGTTATGTTCATTGTTTACACAAGTGGAATAGATACATGTGTTTCTATGGCTTGCTTGTTCATGGATTTCACACAAAATTATGTAATATTACAAACACCTTCACTCTCTCCCAATCCCTTTATGCATTATTCTTAACACATGATCTTACTTCCTACTTTATAGAAAAAGTACTTTCAAAACACCTGAAAGGGACCACGCACAGAGCAGGCCCAGCGGCCTGCTGAGGGGCAGAGCCGCCCCCCACCCCCTGCGCCTGCCAGGTAGGTGGAACGGTGACCACCGACAGAAAAGGCCCAGTGGCCCGCGGCGGGACAGAGCTTCCAATCACTCCTGCAAGGTAGGCGGGCCTGCGACCCACCGGCAGAAGAGGAGCAGCGGCCTGCTGAGAGGCTGAGCCGCCTCCTCCCCCTGCGCCTGCAAAGTAGAGGGAACTGTGACCACCCACAGAGCAGGCCCAGCGGCCTGCTAAGGGGCAGAGCCGCCCCCCACCCCCCGCGCCTGCCAGGTAGGGGAACTGTGACCACCGACAGAAAAGGCCCAGTGGCCCACGGCGGGACAGAGCTTCCAATCACTCCTGCAAGGTAGGCGGGCCTGCGACCCACCGGCAGAAGAGGAGCAGCGGCCTGCTAAGAGGCAGAGCCGCCCCCTCCCCCCCGCGCCTGCAAGGTAGACGGAACTGTGACCACCATCAGAACAGGCCAGACCTGCAACCGAGAGACAGAACAGTCCCAGTGGCCTGAGGAAGGGTAGAGCCGCCCACCCCCGTGCCTTCAAGGTAGGCGGACCTGCAACCCACTGGCAGTACAGCCCCAGAGGCCTGCAGAGGGGCAGTGCCGCTGCCTGCGCCTGCAAAGTAGGCAGAACTGCGACCACCAACAGAACAAGCCTAGCGGCCCGCAGAGGGACAGAGCCGCCGCCCGCGCCTGCAAGGTCGGCGGACCTGCTACCGACCAGCAGAGCAGGCCCCGCGGCCTGCCGGCGTGGTAGGCACATTGCCCCAATTGGAGGAGGGGCAGAGCCGCCGCCCGCGCCTGCGAGGGAGACTTTGCAACTATACAAGACCAATATAAATATATAGAGGGAAAATTCAATAGCACAACAGTTTCACCAAGTAGAAAGGAATGCGAACAGTATGAAGAGACAAGGAAAGAAAGGACCACAAGCAATGCAGGTCAACTCAACGTTAGAAGAGGTAATAGCTGCAGCAGATGGAATGTCAGATAAAGAATTCAGGATATACATGCTTCAGATGATCTGGAGTCTCAAGGAAGACATCAGACAGCAAAATCAGACAGTGAAAGATCACTTCAACAACGAATTACATAAACAAATCCAAGAAGCAAAAGATCAACTATACAGGGAAATAGAGGTTATAAAAAACAAACATACAGAAATCCTAGAAATGCAGGAAGCAATAAGCCAACTTAAAAACTCAATTGAGAATACTACCAGCAGAGTAGAACACTTAGAAGACAGAACATCAGACAATGAAGATAAAGTATTTCAACTTAAAAAGAACATAGACAGCTCAGCAAGACTGTTAAGAAACCATGAGCAGAACATCCAAGAAATATGGGATAACATCAAGAGACCAAATTTAAGAGTCATTGGGATACAGGAAGGGACAGAGTTTCAAACCAAAGGAATGAGCAATCTATTCAATGAAATAATACGAGAAAACTTCCCAGACTTGAAGAATGAGACAGAACCCCAAATCCTAGAAGCCTACAGGACGCCAAATGTGCAAAATCATAAGAGACCCACACCTAGACACATTATAATGAAGATGCCCAACATACAGAATAAGGAGAGAATTTTAAAAGCTACAAGAGAAAGGAAGCAGATTACATTTAGGGGTAAGCCAATCAGGATAACAGCTGATCTTTCAACACAGACTCTGAAAGCTAGAAGATCCTGGAATAACATATTTCAAACACTGAAAGAAAAGGGGTTCCAACCAAGAATTGTGTTTCCAGCGAAATTAAGCTTCAGGATGGAAGATGAAATTAAAACCTTCCACTATAAACAAAAGTTAAAAGAATTTGCAGCGAGAAAACCATCTTTTCAAAACATCCTTGGCAAAACATTACAGGAAGAGGAAATGGAAAATAACAATGAAAACCAACAGTGGGAGGTAGGACACTAAAGGGGGGAAAATAATCAAAGAGGAAAACAAACCATGTTTAGTAACATAAATAAAGAAATATGGCTGGAACAACAACCCATATCTCAATAATAACCCTAAATGTTAATGGCTTAAACTCACCAATCAAGAGACACAGGCTAGTAGAATGGATCACAAAACAAGACCCAACAATATGCTGCCTACAGGAGACGCATTTGATAGGAAAAGACATACATAGGCTGAAGGTGAAAGGTTGGGAAAAAATCATATCACTCATATGGACTTCGGAAACAAGCAGGAGTATCCATACTCATATCAAATAAAATAGATTTCAAGCCAAAGTTAATCAAAAGGGATAAAGAGGGACACTACATACTGCTAAAGGGAACCATACACCAACAAGACATAATAATCATAAATATATATGCCCCAAACAATGGTGCAGCTATGTTCATCAAACAAACTCTTCTCAAGTTCAAGAGTCTAATAGACCACCATACAATAATCATGGGAGACTTCAACACACCTCTATCACCACTGGACAGATCTTCCAAACAAAAGTTGAATAAGGAAACTATAGAACTCAATAACACAATTAATAACCTAGACTTAATTGACATATATAGAATATACCACCCAACATCAAGCAGTTACACTTTTTTCTCAGCAGCACATGGATCCTTCTCAAAAATAGATCATATATTATGTCACAGGGCAACTCTTAAACAATATAAAGGAGTAGAGATAATACCATGCATCCTATCTGATCATAATGGAATGAAACTGAAAATCAACGATAAAAGAAGGAAGGAAAAAGAATACATCACTTGGAGAATGAACAATAGGTTACTGAATGATCAATGGGTTATAGAAGACATCAAGGAGGAAATTAAAAAATTCTTAGAGATTAATGAAAACACAGACACAACATATCGGAATCTATGGGACACATTGAAAGCAGTTCTAAGAGGAAAATTCATTGCTTGGAGTTCATTCCTTAAAAAAAGAAAAAAAAAACAACCAATAAATGATCTTATACTTCATCTCAAAATCCTAGAAAAAGAAGAGCAAAACAACAGCAAAAGAAGTAGAAGGCAAGATATAATTAAAATCAGAGCTGAAATTAATGAAATTGAAACAAAAGAAACAATTGAAAAAATTGACAAAACTAAAAGTTGGTTCTTTGAAAAAATAAACAAAATCGACAGACCCTTAGCCATGCTAGCGAAGAGAAGAAGAGAGAGAACTCAAATTACTAGCATACAGGATGAAAGAGGCAATATCACAACAGACACTTCAGAAATACAGAAGATAATCAAAAATTATTTTGAATCCTTATACTCCAATAAATTAGAAGATAGTGAAGGCATAGATAAATTTCTTAAGTCATATGATCTGCCCAGATTGAGTCAGGAGGATATAGACAACCTAAACAGACCAATATCAATTGAGGAAATAGAAGAAACCATCAAAAGACTACCAACTAAGAAAAGCCCAGGACCGGATGGGTATACAGCAGAGTTTTACAAAACCTTTAAAGAGGAACTAATACCAATACTTTTCAAGCTACTTCGGGAAATAGAAAAAGAGGGAGAACTTCCTAATTCATTCTATGAGGCCAACATCACCCTGATACCTAAACCAGACAAAGACACTTCAAAGAAAGAAAACTACAGACCAATATCTCTAATGAACCTAGATGCAAAAATCCTCAATAAAATTCTGGCCACTCGGATACAAAAACATATCAAAAAAATTGTGCACCATGATCAAGTAGGATTCATCCCTGGGATGCAAGGCTGGTTCAATATACGGAAATCAATAAATGTTATTCACCACATCAATAGACTTAAAAATAAGAACCATATGATCATCTCGATAGATGCGGAAAAAGCATTCGACAAAGTACAGCATCCCTTTATGTTCAAAACTCTAGAAAAACTAGGGATAACAGGAACATACCTCAATATTGTAAAAGCAATCTATGCTAAGCCTCAGGCTAACATCATTCTGAATGGAGAAAAATTGAAGGCATTCCCTCTAAAATCTGGAACAAGACAGGGATCCCTCTCTCACCACTTCTGTTCAACATTGTTCTCGAAACACTGGCCAGAGCAATTAGACAGACGAAAGAAATTAAAGGCATCAAAATAGGAAAAGAAGAAATTAAATTATCACTATTTGCAGATGACATGATTCTATACCTAGCAGACCCAAAACGGTCTACAAAGAAACTATTAGAGCTAATAAAAGAATTCAGCAAAGTGGCAGGATATAAAATCAACACGCATAAATCAAAGGCATTCCTGTATATCAGCGACAAATCCTCTGAAATGGAAATGAGGACAACCACTCCATTCACAATATCTTCAAAAAAAATAAAATACTTGGGAATCAACCTAACAAAAGAGGTGAAAGACTTATACAAGGAAAACTACAGAACCCTAAAGAGAGAAATAGAAGAAGATCTTAGAAGATGGAAAAATATACCCTGTTCATGGATAGGCAGAACTAGCATCATCAAAATGGCGATATTACCAAAAGTTCTCTATAGGTTTAATGCAATGCCAATCAAAATCCCAACGGCATTTCTTGTAGAAATAGAGAAAGCAATCATGAAATTCATATGGAAAAATAAAAGACCCAGAATAGCAAAAACAATGCTAAGCAGGAAGTGTGAATCAGGTGGTATAGCGATACCAGACTTCAAACTATACTACAGAGCAATAGTAACAAAAACAGCATGGTACTGGTACCAAAACAGGCGGGTGGACCAATGGTACAGAATAGAGGACACAGAAACCAATCCACAAAACTACAACTACCTTATATTTGATAAAGGGGCTAAAAGCATGCAATGGAGGAAGGATAGCATCTTCAACAAATGGTGCTGGGAAAACTGGAAATCCATATGCAACAAAATGAAACTGAATCCCTTTCTCTCGCCATGCACAAAAGTGAATTCAAAATGGATCAAGGAGCTTGATATCAAATCAGAGACACGCCGTCTGATAGAAGAAAAAGTTGGCTACGATCTACATACTGTGGGGTCGGGCTCCAAATTCCTCAATAGGACACCCATAGCACAAAAGTTAATAACTAGAATCAACAAATGGGACTTACTCAAACTAAAAAGTTTTTTCTCAGCAAAAGATACAATAAGAGAGGTAAATAGAGAGCCTACATCCTGGGAACAAATCTTTACTCCTCACACTTCAGATAGAGCCCTAATATCCAGAGTATACAAAGAACTCAAAAAATTAGACAATAAGAGAACAAACAACCCAATCAACAAATGGGCCAAGGACCTGAACAGACACTTCTCAGAGGAGGACATACAATCAATCAACAAGTACATGAAAAAATGCTCACCATCTCTAGCAGTCAGAGAAATGCAAATCAAAACCACCCTAAGATACCATCTCACTCCAGTTAGATTGGCAGCCATTATGAAGTCAAACAACAACAAGTGCTGGCGAGGATGTGGGGAAAAGGGTACACTTGTACATTGCTGGTGGGACTGCAAATTGGTGCAGCCAATTTGGAAAGCATTATGGAGATTTCTTGGAAAGCTGGGAATGGAGCCACCATTTGACCCAGCTATTCCCCTTCTCGGTCTATTCCCTAAAGACCTAAAAAGCGCATGCTACAGGGACACTGCTACATCGATGTTCATAGCAGCTCAATTCACAATAGCTAGACTGTGGAACCAACCTAGATGCCCTTCAATGGATGAATGGATAAAAAAATGTGGCATTTATACACAATGGAGTATTACTCTGCATTAAAAAATGACAAAATCATAGAATTTACAGGGAAATGGATGGCATTAGAGCAGATTATGCTAAGTGAAGCTAGCCAATCCCTAAAAAACAAATGCCAAATGTCTTCTTTGATATAAGGAGAGTAACTAAGAACAGAGTAGGGTCCAAGAGCATGAGAAGAAGATTAACAATAAACAGGGATGAGAGGTGGGAGGGAAAGGGAGAGAGAAGGGAAAATGCATGGAAATGGAAGGAGACCCTCAGAGTTATACAAAAGTACATACAAGAGGAAGTGAGGGGAAGGGGAAAAATAATACAAGGGGGACAAACGAATGTCAGTAGAGGGGGCAGAGAGAGAAGAGGGGAGGGGAGGGGAGGGGAGAGGGCATAGTAGAGGATAGGAAAGGCAGCAGAATACAACAGACACTAGTATGGCAATATGTAAAACAATGGATGTGTAACTGATGTGATTCTGCAATCTGCATATGGGGTAAAAATGGGAGCTCATAACCCACTCTAATCAAATTGTGAAATATGATATATCAAGAACTATGTAATGTTTTGAAGAGCCAACAATAAAAAATTAAAAAAAAAAACACCTGAAAGTCTTTCTTGTATTTATAGGAGATGTTTTCTCTTCTCCCTTCTTCTGTATTGTAAGATTACATTGCCTCACCAATATAATCCAGGACAGATATTCAGATCAAGGTCATCTAATTAGCAAACTTGAAAAACCTAAAACTTTTCCTGAGCTAAGGAAACTCATCTACACTTTCTCAGAACAGCATATACACATGTTGTGGGGATAGGACAGAGGACATTTTTTGCCTTCCACCTGGACCAGGGTCTCTTTTGTTTTCATCACCATCTCCTGAAGGAGCCACAGGTATGTTTTAGATTTAAGTTCCATAAAGTATATGCATGTAAACAATAGACTAATATTTCCCTTGCAAAATTCTTCTCTCTTCTCTGAAACTCTTGCTTTCTCCCCAATCTATTATTTTAGATATTGAAATATTTAGATTAATTCAATATTAAATTTAATAGTGAATCTTTTAGATGTGTTTAATATTTTCTGAATTTCCATCTTTGTCCTCATTCCAGACTTCCAGCCAGGTTATTTTTCTTGGTCAACTTACTGGACCATTCAGTCACCTGTGACTCTCCTCATTCCTGTCTTGCAAACCCATGTATCACCAAATCATTTCTAGTAGATACTTGACTCTCTCCACCTCTTTCATCTCCTCATCTCCCCTTTGTTGCTGATGTAAAAGTTCCTTGATTGACCCTACCCCACCTTCTATTTGATCTATCTTCTGTCTGTTTTCCCTGAGAAGCCACAAGGTAATTTAATTTCAAAATGAAGTCTAATCATGTTATATGACATCTGTCTATTGTCTGTACTCCATAAAACATTTTAATGTCTTTTTTGTTTTCAGGGTAGTAGAAAAACTTTGAGTAGGACCAGAAAGCCCTAGACTGACTACAGCCCATCCCTTTTTTTTCTCACCTATGTGGGTCCCTGAGCCATCCAGCAGCATAGGCCTTCTATGAAAAGGCTGATCTAAGTGAAGCAAATCGGCATATATTTGGGGTCTATGAGCAATTCCTCCCCAACCATGGGAAAAGTTTGCAATGAGGGTTAGAGGAAGGTAGCTTCAGTTACCCTCCAAGTTAACCCCATGATTTACCTCTGAGGCTACTGGAAAACACTGAAAATCTGTGTGACTTTGAGATCATAACTCAGCATTTCCTTGGGGTACAGCTCTGCTCCTTGGTTTGCTCACCCTGTGAGTGAAGCAAGCATTTGATTGAGCAGAGCCACGCAGTCATGGCGTCAGGACACCTCATCAACCCTCATGGCTTTATTGGTTGGTAAGAACATTCTTGGCAGAATAAGGATGTTGTCATTCGCAAAGCTTTAAGAGCAGAGGAAGCCTCACTCTCCCAAGCCAATTTGAAGACTATTGTGTGTACATGGGAAACACCACCCAGTAACCCAAATTAAATGAGGAAGATTTGATTAGAATGAGGAGGTAGCTAGGAATGTGAACCAGACACATATTACTGTTCGTGTGGCCTTGTTTCTATCAATGGACAAGTAAAATCTGGGAAACATGTTTTATCTAACATGAAGCAGAACTGAGCTCAGAAACAAAGATTCAGAAACGTAAATAAGTGTTGGTGATTGACAAGTAAAGGTAGGAATTACATTTTATTTGTACTTGGAAATTGTTAGGATCTTTAGAGCCAATGTGCAGTTGAGAAGATTGGCACCTGAAAAAGTTGGAGGGAAATGGTAACCACCTCTTAATCTAGGTTCCCTAAGATTCCTCCCATGGAAAAGGACTGCTAGAGAACCACATCACTCTACTCTGCTCAACTGCACCCCTACAAAACAAATTGTGAATGTAAGGTCCAGCAACTAAATATCTTACTACAAGATCATCGTTGAATTCATTGTTCTTCCTTTTCTCTGATTTTGATTTCAGTTGTATTCACATATTCACTGATTTTTCATATTTCGTCTTCTGTATTCTGGTTTATATTGCTTATGACTTAACAATACAGAAGGGGTAAGTTATAAAGAAAAGATACTTATATTGCTTCACAGTTCCAGTTCAAGGTTGAAGAGGCACATCTGGTGACAACCTTCTGGCTGGCAGAGCTCCCAGGCAGTGAGGGGCATCTCAAGTGGGGAAATTTGGGAGAGCCTGAGAAACCTAGAGGAGCTGGTGTTTTTAGCAGAC
This sequence comes from Marmota flaviventris, assembly GCF_047511675.1. Lineage (NCBI taxonomy): Eukaryota > Metazoa > Chordata > Mammalia > Rodentia > Sciuridae > Marmota > Marmota flaviventris. Next base: position 117,073,058 of record NC_092508.1, read on the forward strand.
CCACCCTTGAAGAAACCCATTAATCTACTAGTCACACGAATAGACTTAAACCGTTCATGAGGGCAGAGACCTAATCACCACTTAAAGGTTAAAGCAGATGTCACATCTTAATATCTCATAATGGGGACTAAAATTTCTACATTAGTAGAAATGGGAAGGACAAGCCATTTTGAAGAAATAGCCGTGTATTAACCCTCATGACGTTCATATGGGAAGTAAAGATTAATACTGCAGACTGCTGATAAAAAGACTCTTTAATAAAGCTAGTGTTTTTTAAATGAAAACTATGTTAACAGTTAATATTTTGCTTTTTTTCTTGATTGCTAGGAAGTTAAAGCCCATTTACATTCTGTAAAACAATTTTATTACAGATCAAAGTTACAGATTATCTCATTTCTGATTCTTCTTAAATTTAAATTTTTCCTTTGAATGCAACAATGTATTATAAATTGTAGAATTTTGGAAGGTGAGGGATATACTGATTATAAATAAAATACCTCCCAGTCCTACATAATAATATTTAGTGCTGGGAGCCATTAGCCAAGTAGGTATGACAATTTCCTTGTCAGCGTACCGCATGTTGCTTAGTGGAAGGACTCGTGGAAATAGGACATTTTGCAGTGACATTGCATCTAAGGTGACCTTGCTCAAGGACCAGGGTGGATCCGGGTTTAGGGCGTTCCCGGTTTAGGACAGTCCGGGTTTAGGGTGGTTCCAGGTTTAAGGTTATTCCTGCTGGGAATAGGGCGTATCCTGCTGCCTGAGTTCCCCTTGAGTTCTCACTGGATTCAGACAGTATTTTTTGGGAGACAGAAGCCCAGTGGGGGTGGATTTGGGCAGAGAACGTGGATTTCCCCAGAACGTGATTGTAGACGGCTGGTGTGAGTTCGGGAATAAAGAGTTGCTGTTTGAATCTACAAGCTGTGTGGTGGCTCGTGATTTTGTGCCCAGCCAGACTGTGGCAATTTAGTACAAGGAAATCAGTGATTTTGAATAATTCTTATCTGATCCAAGTGACAGTTTTACTGAACCAGGAGAATGTCCCCCTTCTTTACACTTGTGACCTCTTAGAAAATGGCTTTGATTCAACTAGGTGATGATTCTGGATATAAAACATGAAACACAGTCTCCTCATTGACTTTCTAGATGTATATTTTTGCAGTGTCTGGAATTTCAATCAAATGCTGTCAAATACATAGAATTTCATGGCAACTTCTTAAGTCATTTCTTGTTACAATGTGTTTGACCAGAAAATTGTCTTTCTATGAAAAGCAGAGAGTTCTCTTTTTAAAACTTTACTATTCTTTGAAGAGTATGCTACTAGCACCTACATACAAAGGTCCCTATCGAATGAGTACATTTGGAAAATTTTACTATGTCTCTGTTTACCCATCAATCTAAAATGCAATGGAAACCATCTAATGTACAGTGCCTACAAAGTCCATCTCCCCAGGGCTGGCTGGTCCTTCAGATTTACTGTTGTGAGGAGTAGCTTTCTTATGATTCCATCTTTAAGTTCTTATTTTTTAAAATCATTTTAGTTACTATCCAAATGATATCAAGAGCAGAGGTGAGGAGTAGTCGCTTATATAAAGGATAAATGAATGCAATCCCAGTTTTTTTTTTCCTAGTACTGCTTGCATTTTCCTTTAAAAACCATAAATAGCTTTATTTCTCGTTAATGGAGTAATTTATATAGTACATAGTATCTTCATTGACAACACTTTTTATCCAGTAGCAAATGTGCAGCATTTACTGAATCAATTACTTGAGTTATGAAGAGGAGCATGGAGCTTCATCGTGCCCCATTCTTCTCAATAACAAAGGAGAAAACACATTAAAAACTAGCATTGATGGGTGGTTGTGAGATTCAGTCAATGCGCTCTCCCAGAGTTGAAATTAAAAGGCAGTTAGGAGAAAATTGTTTTCTCTGGTCATCAGTCACAATGTGAAAGGCCTTTTTCACAGTGATTAATTAAAAGCCAAAAAGAGAGAGCGAGAGGGAGTGAACTTTAATAAAGTATCTGGCTGGTTCCCGGTACCATCTTGAGTTAATAGACGGGGGTTCGCCTTGACTAAGTGTTATTGCTTCAGCCCATAATTTCATCTTGAAAATGGGCAAGGGAGTGAATCTTCCTCTTCGTAATTGAGTATTGATTTGAAAATAAATGGCAGTGAAACTCCCACTGAACTGTCAGGATATATTCTGGACAGCACTGACAATAAATGATTTCTGGTTCTTGTGAAAGTTATGGATCAGCTTGGTACTTAAACACATAGAGGACCAGGGAAACATGTCTTCCGTTTTATCAAGTTTCCGAGGGTCAATAGATGACACAACATGGGATATGGCATTCACATCCTTGGGGCCCAGCTCAGACTCCATTATGAACCTCCTTTGTAAAATGTTGCCTCGAATTTGGAAAGCAATTTTAAAACAGCGGGCTCAGACATTTGCCTCCTCTTCCAAATAATAGCTTCCTTCTAAATACTGCACTTACAGAATACTTTTCAATGCATTTTCAATAGGAGGGAGTTAAAAATGTCATTATAAATGTTTCAACGGGCTTGATAGATTTCCTTTACCAGTGGTAAGTAGCAAAAATTGGGTGTGATCTAACCAGGTGCAGAAATTACAAAGGACACTTTTCAACCTGTAGTTTAGTCTCATTCAGTGTTTATGGATTGCTCAACATCATCAATGGGAGACTGTAGTCAGTAGTAAAAGGTGATTTCTGGGGGGAAAAAGTATCAAGGGAGATTTAGAGGGATAGAATGGGATTCTAAATCTAGAGTGTTCTTTCACAAAATTCTATTTGACTGGTAAATCCCTGGGAAAACACATCTGTGTTCATTATGCATTTAAAAAGTTGTTATCTTTGTTTTTCATGAGAGCTAAGGCTTTTAAAAAACAGAACTTTTAAAAAACAGAATGTAAAGTTCATTCATTTATGCAAGGTCCCTGAATTGATATTTACCATTTTCACATTACCAATTTTGCATCATACTAAAAGAAGGACAAAATACTATCATGGGGAAAATGTCTGTGTATTCTTATAACTAATTATCTAGTTGTGTGTGGCTCAGGGTGTTTTGATAATGACACGGGAAGTCTATCTAATGCATTTTCTGATGATTTTTTTTTAAAGAAAAAGTGTTCTTTGTATGTTATTTTCCTTATTAATATGGAAGAGTTCCTAAATTTACTTGACTTCCACAAAAATGTTTGGGTGGTTCCATAGTTTTTTGGATTTGCTACAAAAGAGTTGGAAACTCATTGAATCATTACACTGAGGGCCTTTATGCAAATCATGTGGTTTCACCCTCCCTTTCCCTTCACATTTATAGACGTCTGGGGACAACAGATTGCACTGAATTCATGCGAGCAAGTTGCAGTTGGCTATTAGAGAGCCTCACTGCAGTTCTCCTGTCTTATATTCCCACCCAGAATTATCCAGCACACTTGGGAATAAGAGCATCCCACTACTTCACTTTCATATGTTCCTACTGGATGGAGCCAGATTCTTTCAAAAAGTAGCAAAAATCCCTAATGATTTTGGGAAACTTTTACAGTTGTATGAAATATACACACTTTGAATGAAGCCTGGCATCACAAGGTGACAAACAATTTTGCAGATCAAATGTACATCCACAAAGGTATATTTAATCCAAACTTGAAAATCATAAAAATGGAGTTAAATATTTACAGAAATATTATGAGGAATAAAGGAAACCAGAAATGATTATCCCCTTGTTTACTGATTGAATTTTTTGATTGTCACACAGACATTTTTTAAATATATCTGAGAATTGAACACATATGCAAGACTTTGGGATGTTTATAAAAGCAGATGTTCAAATATAGTATGTTCTTCAGTGCATATTAACTAGGATCCATTTTTATATTTTCAGATGTAACTATGACTACAAAAATGAACATTATTGAAAACTAGTGATTTTCATGGAAGTCTATTAGGCCCTTGACTTTCATCTTCAAAAAACACTGTAAGGTGCATATTATTATTATTATCTATATTCCGTTAAGGAGAAGACTGATGCACATTCACAGGGTCAACACATAGTAGATAAAAGATTCACACCCAGAGCTAAAGTGCAACTCTGAACAGCATTCTGTATGACAAAGAGAAACTATAAAGATTCTTAAGTTCTAAACAGGACATTATGAGCCTGTCCTCTGTGGTAGGGCCAATATTTTTGTTATTCTCACCTGAAGTTTGGCTCAAATGAGAACAGTACCTCCTATATTCAAATGACAAAGCTCCCTGCTGTCATCCTACTGTGAGGGGTCACAGTCTCCCAGGTTGTAATTTTGGAAATGAATGTTAGGTCAACTTTTCCTCCTGGCATATTATGCTGATAATTATTTACTTCATGTTAAAGTTCATGTGGGTGGGAAATTCACATGGAAATGATAAAATACCTATTATTCTATTCCCAAATAGACTTGTCTTTGCAGCTATGTTAGAATGAAGAGAAGAGCACTAAAGTTTTTTTTTAAACAGAAATTATAGCAATAGTAGACTCTTAATTAACCAAAAGGACAGTCTTTTTAAAGTAAAATAAAACAAAAATGAATAAAGATATAGTATAAAAATGTAAGCAGGTAATGTGCATAACAGAGTTATGGACCTATTTATACATCTATAATTGTAGAGCAAAAAAAATATCAAATAAACTAAAAAATGTAGGGAAATGCAGTTATGTGTTGAAATAGCTTGATTAAAAAAAATTGAGCTGAGGTCTTCATTATTTGACTACTAGAATGAATTCTGTGAACTCTCAGTCAGCTGTGTCAGCTGTCTGCTCTGCTTTCTTATTAGCCCAGCAGAAATTCTATGGCAATGGCACTAACTGCTTTTCTGCACAGAATCTCTGATTGATTGGTGGTGGCTGCCTAGGCATGGGTGGAGAGAACTCTGAGGTCCCTTCTTTGTTCAGAAGGAAACTATGCCATGTGAGATGAATGGTGTTTGCAGTTGGCTTCAGAGGGAATAAATGGCAGTGTATTCCTCTTGTCCAATATTTGAGACCTTGGCTAATGATAGAGCACACCCAGAGTGTGCAACCTCATATGCTATTGTCACCCCATCTCCTTTTCTTTCCAGCCACATCAATTCATCCTATAGTTTCCCAGCACCTCAACTTAGGTCCCACTGAAGCTAAAAGATTTGAGCCTTCCAAATCAGGTCTTCAAATTCCTTGTTCTCTCTTACATGCCTCTCAGACATATTAGAAGAATCCTGAATTCATCAAATGCTTAATTGAACTATTTTTAAATATTTTAGGTTAACTTCTCTTAGTTTGAGATCCTCAGGGCTTCAGAGTCAGAAGCCAGTTTTACTTCACAGTTTCTTCAACTGTGGGTGCCATATTGTTAGTTGAAAAAGTCAAAAGAAGGCAGAGCCAAACCTAACAGAACTCCAAAACACAAATAAAACAAGCAAAGAAATAAGCCAACCAATCAACAAATAAACAAACAACAAAAAGTCACTCGTTACCTATTTGATTGTGGAAAATGAATGCATTTGCAGAAAAATTGTTGTGCCAGCCATCAGGGTGGCTGTTCCCGGCCACCAGAAGATGGATAACTAGAGAGAGCTGCAATCCAAGGGTTCTGCATGTAATTTTGAAGGCAGTCATTCCCAATGGCAGGTGAGAGCGTGGTATCTATTGGGTTTTGTAAAACTCCAAAGAGTAAACAATTTCTAATATGTAGTTGTGTCTACTGATTGTGTGTTTTGCAACAAAAACACTTTACTACATACTGTTGTTTATGACTACAAATATGAAAAGTTGTTCATCTGCTCAAGGATAGTCAATAATTGAGTAAATATGTTGTAATATTCCTTAAACTTCTAAATTTAAGAAATATCTCTTTAGAGCTTATTTAAACTATTCCTCTGTCAAACTCAATGCTCATAGTATAATAGTCTCCAAAGAAAAGTGTACATTCACAGACTATTTTATGGGTTTTAAAAGCATCTGACAGTTTTTTCTCATCATCAGGATAAATTGATCCATTTAAAAAATTGTTTAGTCCTATTTTCAGACTGAAGAGTGTTTGAGGTAGAGCTCTCCTTGTATTTAGATGAGCAGAAGAGTGACAGACAACATGCACATGTCCACAATATGCATTTGAAAATTAACAACAAAATTCTAAAGATAGGAGGGATTTCTTCCATTTCTTTTTCTTAATGGGTATTCACTGATGATTTTGCATTTTAAAGCAAAATTCCCAAGGAAAACACTTATGCAGTTGTTGATTTCAAAGAAGCTGAAGATGGAGAAGAAAACTGTTTTCATTTTTAACTGGTCACCGATTCTGATGTAAAAAGACACAGGTTGATAATACATATAATCTTAGAAATACTCTACTGACAGCCACGAGGTCGATTCAGGTAGGATGTTTTCACATGGTCAACCTAGTCAAGCTTGTGACCTCAGTGGCTGCTCATTCTTTCAGTAGCTATACTGCTTCAATATGAGGTGGACCAGATGACAACATTTTAGTGATCCAATCCCAGTTTCCTCACTGAAGGAAACCAGTGGCTCCCATATCCCAGGGGGCTTTCCTAGCTTTACCACTTCTTCCTGATTGGGTCTTACCCATATTCATCTGGTTTGCCTTGTCATATATCCAAGGTTCTGGTTTTGACTTTGCTTCTATACAAGCTTCATAACAAAGGGATAGGAGTCAGAGACAGAGAGAATCCAATCTGTTGCTCAGGGCTGTGCAAGACAGGTAGCAGACGGTGGGCAATTGACATGAAGGAAATTTAGGTAGTTAGAAAAAAAAAATAGTTGGCAGTCTGCTCCATGTGAAGATGGATGATGTTTGCTTTCATGCTTAGACTCAAAAATATCTGGGCAGATTCCCCAAATGCCAATTCCTGGAATTGGTTTTTGTTGAGAGAACAGAACCCAGGACAATTAATTGTAAATATTAGTTCATATGATTCTGAGGCTTGGGGTTGAAGAACATAGAATTGCCCCCACGACAAAATCAGGGGCACTTTTACCTACAACACGGTAGCAGACCTGGGGCATCTGTGACCCAGGAGAAAAAGTGAAGAGTGGGTCTCCACTTGGCAGCAACCTCTCCTCACTATTCCTATTTCAGGTGAGGACCCTTTTATTATTTTTATCTTCCAAATAGATTTTATAATTTACTTTAGTGACCTTTCCACTGATAAAAATGTTGAGCAGTGGGGACAGCAAATGACTTAATCTCCTAACACAAATCCCTCATGGCTGCTGTTCGTCCACAGGAAGGCCCAGAGAACAGAACAGCGGGGTGATGTCCTGGAAAGTAGCCCCCACAGTACTTTCTTTTTAACACAATTTCTTTTTAAATTAATTTTTTAGTTTTTAGGTGGACACAATATCTTTATTTCACTTTTATGTGTTGCTGAGGATCTAACCCAGTGCCTCGTGTATGCTAAGAAAGCACTCTACCACTGAGCCACAACCCCAGCCCCCCCCCCATGGCACTTTCTAGCAGTATTCTCTTTGACTATGTCCTTGGCTGCAATTTGGACTGTTGTTTTTAACCTGCTTGACCCTTCCTGTTGTCATAATTGAGGGGAATTTTCATTCTTTTTAAAAAGAATTCAATCCAGGAGTTACTCATTTGCCCTTATTGGCCATTTCGTGAATGAACAGGAGGGTGAATGGTTTTAGAGGCTTTTATAGTTTTAGAGGCTTTCTCAGATTTCAAAAGTGCACTTAGAACAAATTGGAGGTGATTTAGTTCGCATTATTTTGTTAATCTCCTGCTTTCACCTGCACTATCCTAGGTCCCTATGATGCGACAAGGACTTAGCTACAATTCTACTTAAGAAAATGTCCAATTAGCTCAATAAACATAATTTTTTTTAATGCTGTGTAGCAAGTGTTTTGAGAGAACTTGAAGCACAGCAATAACAATAATAATAATACAAGTCTTTCTGTATTCACAGTTTGATTTGCTTCACAGAACAACAGTGTGCTAGGAAGTGAGTGTTAATTCTATTTTAACTCAGGACTGAAATTCAGAGTCTAAATTATCCACCCAGGATCGTGCACAAATAAGTAATGAGCCTGGGATTACCTCTGGCCTTCTGCCTTCAGAGATAATGTGTGTCCCACTGGTATTTAAGGAATCTGGAGGCAGCACACACTTTACAGCAATTTGGGGCCCGACCTTCTCCTCTTCCTGGCAGAGGTTCGGTTTGGCAGCCCTGGGCTGCGGGCCGTCTCTCTCCAAGCTGGCAGGCCTATTTAGGGCGTTGGTATTTATGCAAAGATAATACAGAACTGCAATTACCTGCTCATCTGTTCTCCAGTCTGATTGTCAATCACCGGGAAGCAGTTGTTTAAAAGCCTTGTCAATGAAGAGAGTTCATCTCCCATAGAGGTCTGCCTTCTGCCTCTCAAGCCTTTTCCTTCGCCCATCTCTTAAACAAAATGCCTCATTCTGGACACTTCATTGTTCCATGTCAGCCTGCACACTCACATTATCTTTATTCCCTGTTTTAAAAGGTGGAAACGGTGTGATTTATCCATTTACCAGGCACACAGCCATAATAGCTGGACATGGAAGAGCATTAGGGATATGGGAGCAGCCTCCGTGATAAGGTACCCAGGCCCATGTCTAACGCAGAGGGAAACGAGTACATTTTATTCCTCACCTGGTTTCTCAGGAAGCAAAATTCCCCTCCACCTATGTACATATCTGGTATCTTTGCCTGTGCAATTGGCCTCAGCATTTCATTAGCCAAAAAAATTAAAAAAAAAATAAAAATAAAAATCTTTTTACCTCTCACACTGCCTTCTGCTTAACAAAACAAAATCTGTGCATTGCAGTTGGGGCTTTGGGTCAACGGTTAAATTGTTCTTGCTTCAGCGGATATCGTTTCATGTGCTGAATCACATCCATGAGATTAGCACCATTTGTACCTGTAATAAAGATACAGGTGGGGCAAGGGAATGGAGCCAGGAAAAAATGCTCAAATTCTCTGTTTTCTGCCTAGAATTCACTGCTGTAAATTATCTCATTTCCATTTATTTGGAGACTTGTATTAGCAGAAGTGATTTAACATTTTTCGATTTGTTTTACTTTGATAATATAGAAAGAAATCTGCAGACTGGCTTACAAGGCAGGCATGGCACTAGACTGAAGTTTAGAAGGGACCCTGGGTGTCACAGAAAGGGTCTTTACTGAAGGCAGCTCCAATAACTTATTCACTTCATTGTAAAATAAGTGGTTACACAGAATTCTTCCTCGATGTCTAAAAACATGTCTAAAAACAATGATTTCTCTATTAAATATGGAAGGACAGAAATGTAAGAGTTTAAAAGTTATCATAAATTATTATTTTTGGAGAACTCCTTATTATGATGCAGAACTAGCATTTCTTTGGCTGTAGTACTAACCCCAAAGAAAATCAACCAAGGGGAAACTTGGGAGGGAAAAGAATAAAACTAAAGCTTCAATACAATGAAAGAAAGAGAGAAATGAGAGGAAGGGAGGAAGGGAGGGAAAAGGAAAGAAAGAAAGAGAGAAAGAAAGAAAGAAAGAAAGAAAGAAAGAAAGAAAGAAAGAAAGAAAGAAAGAAAGAAAGAAAGAAAGAAAGATTGGAAGAGATCTGCAAACAGAAAATCCCTAAGAAGGGATGCTGCTTTGCTGAGGGGCAGCCCAGGAGAGCTACAGGACAAGGACACAGTCTCTCCCTTGCCATGGATCAGGGAGAATGTGCTTGACCCTACAGTTCTGCAGACAGCTCTACTCTGGGGGGCACAGAGCAAAACCAGGGTAGCTTATCTATTCCATGTTTGTGCAGAGCTGACAAAAGCATGTAGTGACCACCAGCTTAAGAAAGATGCTTTCCTTTACTCTTAATTGCCCAACAGTGTTATGTTTCCAGGCAAGGAAGACTTGCTCCTGATTCCCAAATAAAACAAGAACAAAAATCTTCACTCTCTGCCCAGTCAAAACTCTAAACCAGGCTTCCCCCAAGTTCTAGGAAAGGGTGCAGTTTTTTGTCCCCTGGGTCAACTCAAAGCCTCGGGCATCATTGATTCTCCCTTCCAGTCATGTTCTGTATCCATATTCTATACACTCCGTCCTATTCTAAATCTAAGTCTTTTTGGTTCTTTATTAACATGTAGAATCCCAAATCCAAACCCTTACCTCCCAATCCCATCCTTTCCGGCTCTTTCTGACCTCTGGCCTGGGCTTGTATATTCAGTTCGTTACTCATCACACTGCTACCATCCCATCTCACATATCAGCACCTTCATGGTCCAGCTTTTATCTTCTCTCCTTTTGCTTGATCACACTTATGATGTACGGCAATTCTGGTGCACACATATTAAGTTACCTTTTTTGCACATCTGTTTTCCATAAAAACTGTCATTCAAGGTGACCATGAAAATGCACTGTCCAGATTTCCTTTGTGAAACTGCTTGAGGGGGTTACCTGATAACCAGGATGAGGGGAGGTTAGTTGACAGCTAGGATGGTCTACCTGACACCCCAAATGTGGGGAAGGGAGTTATCTGACATCCCAGTTATGGTTAGGGCAATTACCTCATAACCCTATGGGCCTATCATGGTCTTCTTTTCAGGATGTATTTGCCTCTGAGTACCCACATTCCTGTGGCTATGGGATTCCTCTCAAGGGTGACTTAGCTCAAGGACTCCTTCTCAGCCAAGCCTATCCTTTCTTAGAATACACCATAGCATGTGATCTTCTCACCCTCACCTCCTTCCTTCTCCCTAAATGCTCACATGATTAGACTTGCATTCTGGTCTGAAGGTGCTCCCCGACAACCCATCATATCTCCTTTGGCCCTTCACAGGCATTTTCTCTTCCATTACCTCTTACATGTTTGTCTTTCTCTGACTTCTGTTTCTTGGAGGATCTGAGCTAGCCCAGGTGGTACCAGGATTGCTCTGAGAAGTGTGCACTAAGATGGAATACTTAAGATTGGCCCACTGGGGAAGCAGGCACACTCTGAGCTTTCTCATAGGTTAACCTTCCTCATCTCTGTATGTCCACATAGAGATCATGGCCCAGGGCACTAAAGAGAGGAAATAAGCAGTTAATCAACTCAAGTGAGTCAAACCTAACAGCATTTCTATGATTTGAATGTGATTTGGCTTCTAAAGATTCATGTATTGGAAGTTTGATGTTTGTGTGGTGATAAAATGGTAGATGGGACCTAGTACAAGGAAATATTGTTGGGGGTGCTATCTTTGGAAGGGAGTAATGTTGGTCTCTGGAAGTGTGTTCTTGAGATAGTGGGTTGTAATAAAGAGAGTGAGATGTCCTCCTCCCTGGATTCTGACTTCCTGTCTTGACATGTGATGTCTTTCTTGTGTGATGCCATCCTCCGTGAAGCCCTCACTAGTGACCAAACCAATGAAGCTGTTTAATCTTGCATTTATAGTCTCCCAAATTGTGATCTAAGTAAGCCTCTTTATAAGTGTGTGTATAATTATATAAGTGTATGTGTGTGTTAAGATGTCCATGCACAAGGTAATATATATATATATGTGTGTATATATATATATATATATATATATATATATATATATATATATACACACACACACACACACACACACACACACACATTTTCACACTAAAATATTTACTTTTAAAAAATTCCTTTGCCATGAATCCCTTATCCTCATGATGTCTCCAAAGGTAGCAATTAGTAAAACTCTTAAAGTTTGTCTCTAAAATATTTTTATGTTAATCAACAAGTTATTCTTTTAAATACAAATGGAATTAAAGTTTATAGTTTTATATCTAATATTGGAATCTTGTCAGTACATATATAACTCTCAGGTTGTTCAAAGATCAGTTTCATTTCATTGTATTGATTTACCATAATTTATTTTAATAAGCTTCTTGTTGATTTTCTATTTATTTACGTGTATTAGCATGTTAACTTTTAATAAACACGTGAGGTTCTCTTTCAGTTGTACGTCCATGTGTATACATAAGTGCATGTGCTTTTAAAGATATATATTTTTTAGAATCTGTGAAACATGGGTCTTTATCTTCTTGGAACTGAATGAAATTATGTTTTTTTTAACACTAATCAAATAAAATTTCAGGATATTAAGAAGAAAAGCCTAATCTTTACTAAATACTATGAGAATCAACTCCTAGATCTTCCATCTTGCTTCCCTTTCATGGCCTTTTTAATCGCTCTGCTTACCTTGACCCCAGTGCTAGTACTCACTAGCTCCAGCTTGGAAGGAGACAACAGAAGGAGGTCTGGAAACCTCCCCATCAGTGAGGAGAGACAATTCATTTGGCAATGCCGCCTGCATTTCTGTTTTTATTACGGTAGAAGTCAGGTGCATAAAAATACACCCAACCATAATCTTTTTTACATCTCAGGACAGAAGTGTGATAAGTAAACATCTGTTAGAGGAAAGAACAGATGAATCCTTCTCAGACAGGTTTACCCTTAAATTGTTTGACAAACACAAGAAGAAAGTGAGCAGGGTGTCAATCAAAGAACAACATTGGTGGAGAATTTGCGAGTGCCTTTGGGTCTGGTATGTCCTTACCCTTTCATGTGGCTTTTTTCATACTAACACAGAAAAGTAAGAGATTATTAATCTTTATTCCAAGAAGAGAAAAATTGTTACATGAGAGTGTCAGAGGTCCTCAGGTGAGATATGAGGAATTTTTATCTTTCTTAAAAATATCAATAATGTTCAAGTCTTAGTAATGGAATTGAGATATTAAAGCAGCTGTTCTGGGTAACTTTCTAGTCCCTGCTGTGACCAGGACCATCCTGTGGTTAATATTCAGGGCTGAGCTAATATGGAGCTCACAGTGTTTTCCAATGCAGCCCCTAAGCTGGAACAGATTGACTGAGAAGCTCTTCATCATACTCCTTTAAAAAGTCATTGCTTACTGGTATTTTCATGGATTATGATCCTGCAACTCCAGTAATGATTCAAAATCATCAGAAAATAATTTCCGTCTTTCACCTGTTCAGATTGAAATTTCAGTTAAAAATGAATAACCAGAAAATATTCTTTAGTGTATTCCATGAAGATTGATAACAATTAATAATTTAAACCAAATGTTTGGTTCAAGTTTGATTGCAAGGTACTATCTTATATTGGGATATGTTAATTAAATAATTTAGGTAGGAATTTCTGCTTATTTTATCAGGTTTACATGAAAAATGGAAAGAAAGATTATAAAATGCCACCTTGTTACATTACTTAAAATTATCAGTATGAGATGCTACATTATTAAGAAATACTCTCATGTTTTTATTTTTGAAGGAGCTGGGTCTGGAACACAGGGATTCACACATGCTAGTCAAATGTTTTACCACTGAGCTACATCCCCAGCCCTACAAAATATTTTTTTAAAGCAAAACAATTTAAAACTGAAATATTGTCAGTGTGTTTTCTTACACACAACCCCACATTGTTACAAAACATGATAATCCTAGAAGCTCTGCCAAACTCTAATACCTGAATTAAGTCACTGTTTTTGACAAATGCAGTGCTAATTGCTTTTGGCACCACTCAGCTCTTAGAATGAATAGCTGTTGTACACAATGTTATTCTACTACAGAGTGACACCAAACAGTTATTGTAAGAAAGGAACAGGTGAAACACCCAGCCATCTCTTTCATTAGTCACGACAATGATGTATTATTGTACCTTCCTGTTCCCATAGCCACATTCCTATTATGGTTCAGTAGTTCAATTTAAGCAATCCACAGTTACACACACCCCTATACACACATATACACAGGAGCAAATTACTGCAAACTGGGTGGATTGACACAATAGAAATGTCTTCTTTCACAGTTTTAGGGACCAGCATTTCAAAATCAAGATGTCAGCCAAGTTGGTTCCCAGTGGAGATGCAGAGGGACAGTCTATTCCACTCCTCTCTCCCAGCTTCAGGAACCTTCCAGAAATGCTTTGTTTCATTGGCTGCCTCAGTTCAATCTCTGCTTCCATCTTCACATTGCTGTGCTCTTTCAATCTCTCTGTGCCCCCTTTCTCTCTTTGATGACACCCATCATAGGATTTATGGTCCAGCCTAGTCCAGAATGATCTCCTTTCAAGATTATTACTTATTCATTACAAATAAGGCTATATTCTGAGGTTTTAGATGGGCATATATTGGGTGGGGCTGGACACAATTCCCTGTGCTTCATTTAATGAATATTAACCCCCTTGCAGTCCACCCCAGGTTACAATAACTAAATCCTTTATAAATCCACTCGAGACTATATCACTAATCAATTATTTTTTTGGATTTACACATTTTCTTTTCTCTTACAACTATTTTTTTTCAACTTATGTCCATCACCCCTCTCAGATTTTGTCATAATTTAAAATGTCAGTGTTTCACAAATTTGAATGCATGAAAAAAATTAATTAACTTAAAGTCTTTCTAAAGTGTTATGAGTATCATATGGGGAAGACATATTCATGAAATTTTCCATTGACTTCACCTTTTCAGCATATTTTGCAAGCAAGGCAATAATCACACTTGTCTTGAACTAGATAGTTCAAAGACATCTGTGTATGGAACAGTGCTTGAAGAAAAGGAAGGGGCCTTCCTGTGGGGTCAAAAGTTGGCACACTTACTGTCCATAACAAAATATTTGGGTTTCTTAGTTTATGAGTTCTTCCCTAATGCAATCCACCCCAGGTTGTTCTTTTAGGAAAGGAGAGACCAAATGCAGATGTGCTGTCACTCCTGCTGTACTTCGATTGATAGAGTCCTTTGTCTCTGACCCAGGATTTTCTTGTCTTCTGATGGCATCCTTGACATTGTGAAAAGCTAATAGGTTTCAAAGTATACCCTTCACAATTCTCAACAAGGAATAGTATTACTTTTTTTCTCCTCTACATACCAGTGATTTTCAATGTGGTATGTGAGGGTAAGAATGGGGGAACATTTTTAGAATCATTTAGGAAAAAAAATTAAAATATCTATCTTTATCTCTGCTCAGAAGACATATTTATATATACATGTTGATATGTTACAGAGAGCAGACAGACCAGGATTATTTAATGAACTGTTATACTTTTTTTATACTTTTTTCTTCATGGCATTTATATATTCTCAGAGTGTTAAAATTTTTTTTCTAGGCATGACTATGTTTTTAGATATGCTATCTCCTTAGTACTAGAATTTCTATCTACCATTTATACCCAACCCAAAATATCTATCCTCTGGGCTCTGTAAAGTCAATATGTCATTATTATGGCTTTAAACATTTCTTTCCTCTCCTCAAACATATTACTTTGGGTTTTTTACTTTTTCCCCTGGTACCTCTAGTTTTTTGCATGTCTAGAACACTTTTTAATTGAATCTTAACACATTGAGTCTCACCATAAATATAGTGATCAGTAAATCCATCTCCCCAGGTAAATAACTAATATATAAAGTTGCTTATATAAAGATAAATGAAAATTTCCAGGAATAGTTTTACCTCAATTTAGCACTTTTCCTTCCAGGATTTTACATTGAAACCCATTCTTTTTGCTTTCAGGTTTCATAAGATGCCAAATTAATCTTCTACTTAAGAGTGTACTTAAATTTGTATTTTTCTTCTTGTATTTACGTTGGTGACCAGGGAATAGCATTCATTATTAATAGTTTTCTTTTCATACTTTCATTATTAGAATCTTTTTCACAAGAAATTGAGAACAATTTTTATTGAAAAATCCCCTTTATAAAAGAAATTATAGGACACTAGTTGCCCACACAGTGACAAAATGTTATTTTTGGCATAAAATTCAACTCCAGAATTTTCTGATATTTTGCAATACACTATATGATTATATTTATTGTTGTCTGTACAGATCTCACCTATCTAGTGTCTGGGTTTCCATACTCTCTCAGAGGGATCACGCAGAGACATGGGGATGTTCAGACTCAAGGTTGGTGTTGCAATGGCTCTGTTCCATGTCTCATTGGTCTAAGCAGAGGCGACTTGTGGAAGTCTTGCAGTCCAGTTAGTCTCAGGAGCACCCTGATACCCAGTTTTCCCGTGGAAACTGCCTGTTCTATCATTAGTGGTGGCTTTGGTGTCCCTGGAATAATATTCCTCTGTGGTTCTACACCTTTTGACTGAGCTGTTTTATTGACGTGACTAAACAGCTTTCAAACCATGTGCTTAGTTGTTTAATGCCTATTAATCTTATGACTGTTTATCTGCCCACTAGTAGGCACTGTGATTATGTCAAGAGTTCTATCTCTGTCTTTATCCCTCTTTCTCTCTCCCTTTGCATTTCTGCCTCCTACCATAGATTTACTGCTGTGGCCTCTCTGGAGAATAACATAGATCAAGAATGGCTGCCAAAATCTGTCTCTAGCAGTGGGACTTAACTTTGAGAACTTAAACCAATATAATTTACTGTCCCTGTGTTAAAAGTTTCAGGGCTAACCATACATTCACCCCCCTATAATAAGCAGTTCAGAGGCAGAGGATACTCCCTGACTTCTTCTGAACGTTTTTGTGATAGGCAAATGTAGCTTAGCTACGTGTTCCGGGAAACACTGCTCCTATAGTCTGAGATTATGAAGCAACTGAAAAATATATTACTGACCCAGACTAACATCTTACTCATCAATACTCATTCTAAGCCCCTAACTCCCTTGGCCCACCAACTCAAAGTTATAAAACTCTGAAACCTGAATCAGTTCTTGACTTTGGTTAACTTATGTTAATGTTGAGAGAGGCTCTATAAGTGTTAAGACCCCTCTCTCTTATTCCACAGTTCCCCTTGTTGTCTCTGACAGCAGCAAGACACTTTCTCCTGGTTTATTCCCACCACCATTCAACTTGCCAATATTTATATTCTCTTAAAAACAATTGTCTTGGTTCCAAACACATCATAGCTACAACTCCATTCTGTTGTTCATCTCTATAACAAAACCCTCTAAATCAGTATTCAACACCTCTAATTTCTTTTTTCATTTTTCTTTTTTTCTCCCCCAGGGAGAAAAAAACCCAGGTGCATTTAACCACTGAGCCACATATCCAGCCTTTTTATTTATTTTTTTTTTTTTATTTTTTGAGACCAGGTCTTGCTAAGTTGCTTAGGGCCCCATTAAATTGCTGAGTGCTGCCTTTGAACTCATGATCCTTCTGCCTCAGCCTCCAGAGACACTGGGATTACAAGTGTGGGCCACCATGCCCAGCCACCAACTCCTTTGTTACCAGATCACCTTAAATTCATTACAATGAAAATGTCATCATCACCATTCCATTTAAATTAATATAATCAAGGTCCACCATATTGCTAAATACAATAGTTAATTCTAGAGCATAATCTTAGTTAAATTTAGTAACACTTTTTCCCCCTAATGGTCTGTTCCCTCCTTTCCTCTGTTCTTTACTTGTTCCTAAGTTTTGTGTTTTTTTTTTTTTTTTCCTGACATTTAAACTTTAAGATAGTCTAAGACTCAGGTCTTTTCATTTCTTAACCTACACTCACTTATCCAATCTTAAAAATGTAGGTTGTATCCACATATCTTCATATTTTTTCATGGTTCAATAGCTCTTTTTAGGGCTGAATAATGTTACATTGTCAGGATGTACCACAGTTTATTCATTCAACTATTAAAAGAGATCTTGGTTGATTGTGAATTTTAAAATCACATACAGAGTTACAATAAACATCCACCCCAGGTTTTCATTTATACATAACTTTAAATCAATTTGAATATATATCAAGGAGTACCATTGTTGGATTTTTTTCCCCATATTTTCATTGGTACATTATAATGGTACATAATGGTGATATTTGTTGTTACATATTTGTACATTCATTCAATATAACAATATAAGTTGATGAATATTACTCTTCAGTTGTTAAAAATCTTGTGGTAAGAGTATGTTTAGTTAGTTTTTTTTTTTCCAAAGAAAATGTCAAACTGTCTTAAAAAAGGTTTCAGTATTTTGTCTTCTCACCAATAATGGGAAAGAGTTCCTGTTGTTTCACATCCTTACCAGCATTTGGTGTTACCAATGTTCTGCATTTGGCTGTTTTAACAGGTGCATAGTGTTATATCATTGTTTTAATACGCATTTGCCTGATGACAAGTATCCTGAGAGTCTTCATATGTATTTTGCCAACCTTATATCTTCCTTATTAAGGTATCTGTTAAAGTCTTGGCCTGTGTTTTTTTTTTCCTCCTATTGTTTGTTTTCTTGTTGTTAAATTGTAGGAGTTATCTGTACAAACATATATTTGCCAAAAACATATTATTTATCAGATATATGTTTGGCAAATATTTTCTTGTAGCTTGTGGCTTATCTTTTTCTTCACCTGACAGTGTCTTTCACAAAGCAGAAATTTAATGTATGCAAGTTCAGCTTATGAACTCTTTCTTTTAAGAATTATGTCATTGGTGTTGTGTCAAAAACAAACCCAAGTTCATCTAGATTTTCTTCTAGGCTGTCTTTCAGAAGTTTTATGGTTTTCTGTAATCTCAGTTGCTAGGGAGGCTGAATCAGGAGGATCACAAGTTTCATTCCAGTCTCAGCATTGGTAAGGAGCTTAGCAACTCAGTGAGAACCTGTCTCTAAATAAAATGCCAAATAGGGCTGGGGATGTGGCTCAGTGGTCAAGGGACCTTGAGTTCAATCCCTGGTACAAAAAGAAGAAGAAGAAGAAGAAGAAGAAGAAGAAGAAGAAGAAGAAGAAGAAGAAGAAGAAGAAGAAGAAGAAGAAGAAGAAGAAAAGTTTTACAATTTTGCATTTTACTTTAGGTTTATGGTCCGATATTATTTTTGTGTAGATCTGTGTCTAGAAAATTTGTGTTTGTTTTTGCATTGTAGATGTCCAGTTGTTTAAAAACCATTCGTTTGAAAAAGTTACCTTTGTTCCAAAGGTTCTGTTTCACTGGCTTTTACTCCTTTGTCAAAGATCATTTAATTCTTAATGTGGATCTGTTTCTGGTCTGTCTGTTCTGTGCCATTATCTGTCTATTCAGTTACTAACACCACACTGTCTTTATTCTTGCAGCTTCGTGATAAGTCTTGAAGTTAGGTAGCATCACTCTCCAACTCTTCTCTGTTCAGGACAGTGTTGGCAATAATGAGTTCTTTGCCTCTTCATATAAACTTAGGAATCAGTTTGTTGAAATTCACAAAATTTCCTGCTCTAATTTTTATTGGACATGCCTTACTTTATTGAAAAAGATGGGGAGCAATGAAAACTTGAAAATATTGAGCCCTTTGATTCATGGATGTGGAATATTCACTTATTTAGTAATTTTTGCCTTATTTTATCTGTTTTTAAAATTTTCTCATATAGAAGCTCTACACATCTTGTTAAATTTATATCTCATATAGAAGTTCTATACATCTTGTTAAATTTATATCTGAGTATTTCAGTTGTGGGGGTATGCTAAAGTAAACAGCATTCTGTCTTTATTTAGTCTCATTTATTTTCTTTATGGTGCTGGGAATAGAACCCATGGCTTTTGCATGCTTGTCAAGTTCTCTACCATTGGACCACAATGTCAGTTGAAGCCGTGCCCTTTTAATTTAAAATTCCACTTGTTCATTGATGATATAAGGAAAATGATTGACTTTGAATATTAATTTTCCATCTTGAAATCTGACATGATTATTGATTAATTCCAGGAGAGTTTTGGTGATTCTTTTAAATTTTCTGTATCGACAACCATTTCAACTATAAACAAAGGCAATTTTGTTTCTTCCTTCCCATTCAGTGTAAATTTTCTTTTCCTAGTGCATTATCTAGGACTTTGCAAAGAATGCTTCACAGAAGTTTTTATAGAAGACATTGTTTGTTCACAATTTTACTGGGAAAACTTCTTGTTTCTCACCATTAAGTGTGGTGTTGACCTATATGTTTTTTATACTTATTCTTTATCAAGTTGAAGACGTTTCTATTTTTACTTTGTTGAGGTTTTTTTTTTTTTTTTTTGATCATGAGTTTTGTCATTGGATTTTGTCAAATGCATTTTCTGCATTTATTAATATGATCAGGAAATTTTTCTTTTTTAGCCTATCTGTCAATATAAACAATTACATTAACTAAATTTCAAATGTTAAACCAGTCTTTCATACCTCAGATAAATTTCACATGGGTATGGTGTATAATTTTTTTAAATTAAATTGGTCAATTTGATTTGATACTATATTATTAATAATTTTTGCCTCAAAGCTCATGAGATATATTAAACCTAGTGTTTACCCTTCTAATGTTCTTTTCTGGTTTTGATATTAGACTGATCCTAGCCTTATAGACAGAGTTAAGAAGTATTCTATCTGATTTTATTTTCTGAAAAAGATTGTAGGGAATTGGTATAATTTTGTATTTAAATATTTAGTGGGACACATCTGTGCCTAGTGGTGTCTGTCTTAAGTGGTTATTAATTATTGGCTCAATTTCTTTAATAGATGTGGACATATTCAGATTGTCTATTATGTCTTGAATGATTTTGTCATATTTTGTCTTTCAAGGAATTTGTTCATTTCCTCTAGTTTATCAAATTTGTGAGCATAATTTTTAATAGCATCTATTATTACCCTTTTAATTACAATGGTATTACTGGAGATCTTGAGTGAAGGTCCTGGCTCCAATGGTATCAATAGACCATGTGTGGCCACCCACCCCAATAAGCCCAATATGTCAATCAAAGAGGTAAGCAGGGACAAAGGACAGGAAAGGAAAGCTCCTTCAGCATGGCCCATTCTAGGAAGAACAGATATAGAGGTGCAGTGACAAAAGATCTGTCTTCAAGAGATTGACAGAGGATCTGAGGTTTTATAGAAAAGAGGAACAAAGTCAAGGGTTGTGGTCTTGTACAGCCAGTGGATTTGGATAGCTGACAGAGAAAGGCATCCTCCTCAGATCATGACCAGTTTGATCATTATTTCATTATGATTCTGCAAAGTGGCTCTGAAGAAGTCCTTATTGCTTGAGGGGACAGTCTAGTTCCCATAAAGTGATAACTCCTGTTTGGCGGGGGGAGGTCTCAGTCATCTGTTCTGGGATAATTGTTCTCATTTGGAGAGGGTGATCTCATCATTGGGTAATAGGTCTGCAAGGATATGCTATTCCTAGAGTCTGAGGTGACTAAATATTTAGGACAATGACGGGGGATATCTAGGCATCACTCCAGGGGCCTGGATATTGAACAGCCTTATAAATCTTGAAAATATCTCAGTTACTCTTATCTTATCAAGTACTGGAGATGAGGAGGTTGCATAAATTTAGTACTATGCTCCTTACATGACTAACATGTCTCAGTGTAGAAATAGAAAGAATCTGATCCAAGTTTTAAGATTGCAAAGGAGATTTATGCCTCACAAGAGCAGAGATGCCAAGCTTTGTTCTGCTTTTAATTACTAATTAGGCATCTGCAGGCCCATGAAGAGTCAATGCTTTTAGCAAAATCAGTTTCTGATTCTCTGTTATAATCAAATGTGTAGTTATATGCCCTTCTCATTTCTTATATTAGTATTGTATCCTTTGTCATTTTTCCTGCATTTGTTTCACTAGAGTTTGTTGATTTTATTAATCTTTTCAAAGAAACTGCTTTTGGTTTCATTGATTTTGTATCTTTAATTTCATCGATTTCTGTTCTAATTGCTACTATGTTTTCTTCTTCTTACTTTGGCTTTCATATGCTCTTTTTTTCCCTCAGCTTCATAAGACAGAAACTTAGTTTATTGTGTATCTTTCTTTTTTTCTATTATACCTGTTCAATACTATAAGTTTGCCAAGAAGCACCACTATTGCTGAATCCCACAAACTATGATAATCTGTGTTTTCATTTCCATTGAAATAAAAATATTTTAAAATTTCCCTTGGGATTTCTTCATGCTACTCTAGAAGTATGTTGTTTAATTTCCAAGTAGTTTGAAATTTCCCAGAAAACTTTGTGTTAAACATTTATAGATTAATTTTATTGTGGCCTGGGAGTAGACAATGTGTATTTTCTATTTCTTTTAAAATTTGCTAAGATGCATTTTATGGCCCAGAATATGTTTTATCTTGGAGAATATTCTATGTGACCTTGAAAAGAATGTAAAATCTGTTCTTGGAAAAGTTAGTGTATGGTTCTTTAATTTTTTGCTTCAAATATTTTGAGGTTCTGTTGCCAGGTACACGCACAGCAACAACTGATGTACCTTCTTGGAGAATCAACCATTTTATTGTTGAGTAACGCCTCACTCTGCAATAGCTCCCTTTATTCTGAAGCTTGCCCTCTCTGAAATTAAGATAGCTACTCCCATGTGACTGTTACAATGTATCTTTCTTCATCCTTTTTCTTTGAACATATACTTTTCTTTATATTTAAAGGGAGGTTATTTTAGGTAAAATTAAGTTGGGTCTTGTTTTTTAATGCACTCTGATAATCTTTCTTTTAATTGGTACATTTATATCATTAACATTTTAAGTGATTATTGAGATAATTCTAATAATATCTACCATGTTTTTACTCTTTGTTTTTTTTTTCTTTGTACTTCATACCACTTTTGTATTCCACTCTGTTTCTGCCTTTTGTGGTTTCATAATATTACATTTTCTTTCCTTTCCTGGTGTAGGATTTATACTTCTTTTCCTTACCCTCTTGAGAGGTTGGCCATAATTTGCAACATACATTTACAACTGATTCAAGTTTATTGTCTAACAATATTATACAGCTTCATAGATAATGCCAGTGTGCTTTAAATTAAAGAATATCGTAATTAGTTCTTTTCACCTTGTATATTATTGGTATACTTCATTTTACTTGTACATAAGCAAACATAAGCACACATAACTAGATATTGATGCTCTTCAACTTATGATGGAGTTATGTGACAATCTATGGTAGATTCAAAATGTAAGTTAAAAATGTACTTAATACCCTGGCACAGTGGCCCATGGCTATAATTTCCAGCAGCTCAGGAGGCTGAGGCAGGAGAATCATGAGTACAAAGCCAGCATCAGCAAAAGCAAGGCACTAAGCAACTCATTGAGACTCTGTCTATAATAAAATACAAAATAAGACTGAGGATGTGGCTCAGTGGTTGAGTGCCCCTGAGTTCAATCTTTAGTACAAAAAAAATTGTATTTAATCCATCTAACCTACTGAGCATCATAGCTCAACACAGCGCGCGGTAGAGCAAGCTGGTATTTGTTTACTCTTGTGAACTTGTGACTGACTGGGACCTGTAGCTTGTTGCTGCCCAGCATTGTGAGAAAGTATTATACATCTCACTAACCAAGGAAAGATGATAAATTCCAAATTTGAAGTACATTTTCTGCTGAATGCATATCACTTTTACACCACTGTAAAAAAAAAAAAGAAAGAAAGAAAGTTGAACTATCATATGTTGGGTACCATCTTTCCATTGCCGCTATCATAAACAAATTGTTGTCTGTTATATCACTCAAGAATATTAAAGTTAAAAGGCATTTTTTGTTACTGCTTCTTTCTTCTCTAGTGCTCTTCCTTTCTTTATGTACAAACTAAGTTTCTGACCTATGCAATTTTCTTTATCTCTAAAGAACTTCTTTGAACATTTTTTGTAAGGCAAGTTCTACTGGCAACAAATTCATTTTTTGTTTGTCTGATAAAGTCCTCATTATCCTTCACCTTCAAAGGATAATTTTGCAGTGTATTGAATTTTACATGCACACTGAATTTTCTCTCTCAATGCTTTAAATATTTCACTCCACTCTCTTCTTGAATACATAGTTTCGGAGGAGCAGTCAGATTTAATTTTATCTTAAGTTTCCTCTTACCCCATGGTTTTAAAGATTTTTTTAAAACTTACTTTTATATAATTTTAATTATGCTATGTTATAATTTGGATCTTATATGACCCTCATAGGCCCCTTCTTTACAGTTTGGTCTCCAGCCCAAAATGCTGTTTTCAAAGTAGCAGAACTTTTAAGAGATGGATCCTACATGGAGCAAGCTGGGTCACTGGGGACATCAGAGGGATACTGGGACCTGTACCTCTCTCTCTTTGCCTATTGGCTGCCACAAGGTGAGCAGATTATTTCACCAAAGGCACCTACCATGATGTTCTGCCTCACCTCAGGTCCAAAGGCAATGGAGGCAACTAATCATGAACTAGAATGTCTAAAACCATGAGCTAAAATAAACTTTTCCTTCTTTTAAGTTGTTTATTTCATATATTTTATCACAGGACACAAAGATAACATGCCTATGTGCAATTTCTGGGAATTTGTTCTCTTTGGTATTCATTGAACTTCCTGAATCTATGGTTTGGTATCTGACATTAGCTTAGGGAAATTCTTCATTGTTTTTCTTTCATTTTTTTCTCTTCTTCTCACTTTTCCATTACCTGTGTGGTGTTTTTTTAGAATTATCCCATAGTTCTGGGATATTTATTCTATTTTGCTGTTTTACCTCCACTCCTCTTTTGCTCTTGGCTTTTCAGTTTGGGAGGTTTCTACTGAAATCCTCTCAACTTCAAGATTCTTTCTTTACTCATGCCCAGTGTTCTGATAAACACATCGTCGGTATTTCTTCATTTCTATTACAGTGGGATTTGTTTGTCACTACTACTTCTTTTTGACTCATTCTTTGAATCGCCTTCTTTCAGCTCACACTGTCCTTATTTTCTTGTGTGCTGACCACTTCATCCTATAGAACACATAACATTTGAATCAAAATTGAATAAAATTCTTATATGTAAACTCCTAGTCTGATGTTTCCAACAGTCCTGCCATACCTAATGTTATTTGATGCTTGCTCTATCTTTTCAAATGGTTCTTTTTCCCTTTCATATTCTTTGTAATTTTTTTCATAGCCAGATATGATGTATGATATAAAACAAACTGCTATAAATAAGACTTTAATAATAAGCTTTTAAGGTAGGAGAGGGAAGTATTCTATATTCCAATGATTAAGGCTTAGTTTTTAATTGTGCTTGTGTTTCTGGACTGTAAACTTTACAAGTGTTTCTCAATTTCTCATCCTCATTAGGTGGGACAGGATGACTAGAATATGCTGACATTGGACACATTTCTTCTTCACAGGGAAGGCTGGAAGGAGCTGGAATTAGGTTTTCACTTTCTTTAGTTGGAAAGCTAGAGTCATCTGGGGCTGAATATATTATTCAAGGTCAGTTAACCTCTACAAAAATCTTAGCAGTGAAGATCTGTTAAATAGTTTCTCCTGAAGGAAGACTCTGTTAAAAAGAACAGAATGCTCTGGGTGTTTTTCAAGGCTGTTAATTTTCCCCTTCCCCTGCCAGTAACCTGCGTGGATTTTTTTCTCTTGTTCACTATTAGAACTTGGTAGTTCTCCAAGAGACAAAATTCATAAAATTGTAGGGGTCTACTCCTATGGCTGGATCCTATTATGGCCTTTATTTCTCAGACATCCATACTGAGCCTTCAGCAATTTTCCAATTCTAGTTCAGCATTTCCCACTCTAGCATTTGTGTCTACAGAGATTTCTATTCCCCCACACTACATATTCTACACATGCACCCATCTGTCTAATTTGGAGGGCAGTGGTTTGCCATCTGACCTCATCTCTACCTCAGATATCAAGAGTTGTCGGTTTTTTTTTTTTTGTTTTTTTTTTTTTTTTTTTTTAGTTTGTTCAGCTTTTTATTTGCTGTTAGAATGAAGTGGTCACTTTTAAAACTTCCTTCATTTTAGAACAGAAACCAGAACTCCAGAACTTCAGCAAAAAAAAAAAAAATAAATAAATAAATAAATTAGAATAAAACTTCTTGGGTTGCTTTTAACACTCTAAAGCAAATCACATAATTCAGAAAGCTACAAACTTTACAGATTTTGATGAAACTGTCTATGTTCCAGCCATTTTAATAAGTAATTGTGATGTTTTCAAATGAGTAGAATATTTTAGAATGAATTTTTAAGTCCTTTTTCAAGAAGTTGATCTCAGTTTATCAACTTCCCAGTTGTGGGATCTTGGACAAGTCATTCAACATCCCTGATTCAATATCCTCTTCTTTTAAATGTGGGTATTAAATTAAAAACCATTTAAATTCTTCATGACATTTAATCTTACAGATATAAAGTTTCTATTCTATGCCTATTATGTAAGGTTAAGTTCTATATGCTGTAGTATTTTTGTATTTGTCTTTCTTCAGTGTATTTTGTTTCCACCTCTTGGGCTTCACTGCTGCCTTCATGGTTAAATGTGCTTGAAAGACAGCAGAGAGGAGGTTTTTAGATGAAAGTGGAGATAAAAGGAACAAGGACCATATAGGCCAACAGATTACCACATAGAGAACACTATTCCAGAGTATCAGTCATTCCCTGATTGTTTAATATGCACAAATTTAGATATAGTCCTAGTCAACTGCTATGTAGACAGCTGAAACTTGTTCCAAAGTGAAAATGAGTGACAAAGTTGTTTTCTTTCTCTATTTTTCTACTTAATGCAATACTTCAGACCCTTTGGTATTCATCAAGATGGAGTTAGTTGTCAATATTGTTTCTAAGTAAGTATTATGAATAGCAAAAATCAGAAAAGTCTACTTAGAAATAAACAGAAAACTTATATTAAAACATATCATAACTTTAGCACTTATATAGTAATAACTTTAGTATTTTAGTTGAATCTTGATTGTAGAATATAATCCTATTCTCTGAATACATTCATTTCCTGATGGTGAAGAAAGTAGAAATGATAGATTTTTTCCCCACAAGACAGAAATACACATTTACATTAAAAGGAATACAATAAATCATGACCACACTTATAATTATACTGAATTTCAACATAAGTTTTTCTACATAGAAACTATATGCTTTGATTTGAATATGATTTAACCCCAAATATTTATATGCTGAAAGATTAATCACCAGTGTGATGATGTTGAGATCATAGAAATTTTAAAAAGATTAGGCCTATTGGCTAGTAAGTAGATTGTGATAATATCATCCTTATGAATGAATTAATGCTCACATGAGAGTGGGTCAAGTCTTGTGGGATAAGATTAGTTCCCATAAGAATAAGTTGCAACAAATCGAGGGTACTCCATTCACTTGGCACCTTTTTTACTCAATATGTTCCCTTTCCACATCTCTGCTATGTTGACACACAACCAGAACTCTGTAACCTTGATGTTTGAACTCTCCAGTTACCAGAATCGTGGGCTAAACCCCCTCCCCACCATCCTTTACTTGTAAGTTATTAGGTTTTTTTTTTTTTTTGGTGGGAACACAAAATGCTCTACCAAATAGACTTCTAGATCTGATGAACAAACACAGCAAAGTAACAGGAGACAAGCTCAATATACAAAAATTTGGAATTTTGCCAATAAGAAGAAGATCTGAAAAATTAGAGCAGCTTTGGAACTGTGTAATGTGCATAAGTTAGAATTTTGAGAAGCAGACTAGAAAGCACCTGCACTGCTATATCAGCATTAGAGGAAACTCTGGCAAAAGCTTAGGAGATAAGGAAGCTAGGAAGGAGCTGTAATTTTTTAGAGATTAGCTACATGGTGGTGAAAAGAATGCTGAGAGAAATGTGGACAGTAATAGCCATGCTGATGAGGTCTCAGATGGAAATGCACTATCCTATTGGAAATTGGAGTAAAGGACACCCTTGTCACCTCAGTGGAAAGAATTTGGGTGCATCACATTCATGTCCTAGAGCTTTATAGAAGGTGAAATTTTAACATGATGAAAAACCAGTGAAGAAATTTTCTGAACAGGTGGCAGCTCATTCATGAAAACCAGGGAGCTCCAGGATGACTCTGGTGCTAATTTGAGTGGAATGAGCAGAACAACTTCAGTGAGTGACTTGAAACATGGCAAAGTGAAAACAGGCTACTAAAGAGTCTTCCTGTCAACAAAGGGAAAAAGATCCATCCCAGAAGACTGGCAAATCTCAGAATAGAAATACAAGCAATATGAGAAAGCAAGGAAATAAATACCTCCAAAAGTCTATAACCTTCCATTAACTGAATTCTCACCTATTCATGCCAAAAACACTGGAAATTTTAAGGACAAAGGAATGTATCTCAACAACATAAAGACTATATATAACAAACCCAAAGCCAACATCATACTGTATGGAGAAAAACAGAAAGCATTTTCTCTAAAATCGGGAACAAGACAAGAACATCCATTCTTACCATGATGATTCAATAATTCTTGAAACTGTAGCCAGATCAGTCAGGTAAAAGAAGGAATACAAATAGGAAACAAAGTCAAATTATCTCTATTTTCTAATGACATGATTCTATACTTACAAGACCCAAAATATGCTACCAAAAGACTTCTAGATCTGATGAACAAACACAGCAAAGTAACAGGAGACAAGCTCAATATACAACAATCTATTAGTTTTCTATGCTCCATTAGTGAATCCACTGAGAAAGAAATTAGGAAAATAATTCTGTTCATAATAACCTCAAAAAAAATAACCTTGGAAATAAATCTAATCAATAAGTTGAAAGACTTCTACAGTGAAAATTATAGAACAATGAAGAAAAAAATGGAAGATCACAGAAGATGGAACAACTTTCCACGATCTGACATACACAAAATTAATATTGTCAAAATGGTTATATTATCAAAAACAATATACAGATTCAATATGATCCCCATCGAAAAATGACATAAATCATAGAACTAGGGAAAAATAATTCCAAAATTCATACAGAAGAATAAAAACAGAATAGTCACAGAAATACTGATCAAAAAGAGTAATGCTGGAGGCATCACAATACCTGATCTAGTGCAGAAATTACAAAAACAACATGCATTAAAACAGACATGAAGATCAATGGAATCAAATAGAAGACAGAGACAAATCCATGTACTTACAGTCATCTGATTCTTGACAAAGGTACCAAAAACATATATTGGAGAAAAGATGGCCCTTTTAATAAGTGGTGCTGGGAAAACTATATATGTATATGTAGAAAAATGATACTATATTCCCATATTTCACTCAGCACAAAGGTCAACTCAGAGTAGATAGGACCAAGGAGTTAGTTGGCACAGGCACAAAATTCCTTAATAAAACTCCTAAAACTCAATAAATGAAAAAATGAGAATCAATAAATGGGATGCCATCAAGTTAAAATGCTTCTGCACAGCAAAGGAACTAAGACCATTAAGTGATATCCTACAGAGAGGAGAAAATCTTTGCCAGCTAATCTTCTTATAGGAGATTAATACACAGAATAAATAGAGAACTCAAAAAACTTAACACCAAAAATAAAAAAGCACAATCAATAAATGGGAAAATGAACTCAATAAACATTTCTCCAAAGAAAAAAATATGTAAATGGCCCTAATATCTATGGAAAATAAAAATTCAACATTTTTAGTACAATTACTTTGGAAAACAGTATGGCGATTCCTCCAAAGACTAGGAATAGGAAAACACCTGTAATCCCAGAATCTTGGGAGGTTTAGGAAGTAGATTTGCAAGTTCAAATCCAGCCTCAGCAACTTAACAAGGCCCTAAACAACTTAGCTAGACCCTGTCTCTTATCACTGGGCCACAGCCACACCCCTTTTTATGTTTTAAGTGCCTCTGGATTCAATCTCTGGTTCCACACACACACAAAAAAAAAAGTCTAAGAATGAAACCAACATATGATCCAGTTATCCCACATCTTGGTATTTATCCCAAAGAATGAGAATTAGCATACTATAGTAATACATGCATACCAATGTTTACAGCAGCACAATTCACAATAGGCAAATTAGATGACCAAACTAGATGTCCCTCAATGGGTGATTGGGAAAATAAAAAGCTATGGTATATATACTCAGTCATAAAGAAAAATGACATTATGTAATTTGTTAGTAAATGGCAGGAACTAGAGAATGTCATGCTGAATAAAATAAGGAAGACTCATAAAGTCAATGATCAAATGTTTTCTTTTACATGTGAAAGCTAACGAGAAATAAGGAATTTAAAAAAGGGAAGGGAGATCTCACAAAAATAGAAAGGAAAAGAGTAGAGAAAGGGAATCAGGTGGAGGAAGAGGGATGAGGAAGGGGAGGAGCAGGTGAATGAAATTAACCAAATTATGTCGTGTATATCACAATGAATTTCACTTCTGTGTATAAATACAATGAATCAGTTAAAAGTAAATAAGTAAAATATACAAATTAAAAATTAAAATTCTGAAAAAAAGACACTCAGATGGATATTTTTTTTTACTTTTAACTGCTTATGCCCAGATAAGAGAAAAAGGGATGGTTTAAAGATAGAATTTATAATTAAAAGGAAAACAAACTGGAAACAATTGAAACAATGCAGAGCCTGAAAGGAAGAGCAAAAATAATCCATGACCCAGAAAGTGGTTGTTAAAGACAAACCCACATAAGTACAGTTATCTTTTACTAGACAAAGGTGTCATGAACATCCGTTGGAGAAAAGATAGGCTATTCAACAAATGGCGCTGGGAAGGCTGGGAATCCATATGTAGTATAATGAAATCAAATCTCTATCTCTCACCCTGTACAAAAGTCAAAGCGCATCAAGGACTTAGGCATTAGACCAGAAACCCTGAGCTTAGTAGAAGAAAAAGTAGGCCCAACTCCATCATGCTCGCTTAGGAACCAACTTCCCCTATAAGACTCCTAAAGTGCAAGAAGTACAATAAAAAATCATTAAGTAGTATGGAATCAAACTAAAAATCCTCACTGAAAAGGAAATAATCAAGAACATGAGCAGAGAGCCTATAGAATGGGAGAAAGATCTTTACCACTTGTATCCTCAATAGAGCACTAATCTCCAGGTTATACAAGGAAGAACAAAAACAATAACAACACAATAACATCAAAAAATCAAATAACCCAATCAACAAGTGGGCAAAGGAACTGAACAGGCACTTCACAGAAGACAAAATATGAATGGTCAAAAATATATGAAAAGTGGCCTGGGGTTGTGGCTCAGTGATAGAGTACTTGCCTGGCATATGTGAAGCACTGGGTTCAATTCTCAGCACCACATATAAATAAATGAATAAAATAAAGGTACATCAACAACTAATTTTTTTAAATGAAAAAACTCTAGCAATTGGAGAAATGTAAATTAAAACCACACTGAGATTCCATCTCCCTCCAGTCAGAATGGCAATTATCAAGAATACAAGTAACAATAAATGTTGTTAAGGAGGGATAAAGGTACTTTCATACATTGCTGATAGGACTGCAAAGTGGTGCAACCACTATGGAAAGCAGTATGTAAATTCCTTAGAAAACTTGGAATGGAAACACCATTTGATCCAGTTATCCCACTCCTCAGTCTATACCTATAGGACTTAAAATCATCATTGATGCAGCCACATCAATGTTTATAGTAGCTTAATTCATGATAGCCAAGCTATGGAACCAACTTAGGTGTCCTTCAACAGACTAATGGGTTAAGTAAATGTAGTATATATACACAGTGTAATACTAATCTCTGTAAAGAAGAATGAAATTGTGGCATTTTCCAGTAAGTGGATGGAACTACAGAATATCATGCTAAATGAAATAAGCCAATCCTCCAAAAAAAAAAAAAAAATACAGAGTTGGGGATATAGCTCAGTTGGCAGAGTGCTTGCTTTGCATGCCCAAGGCCCTGCCTAGTTCAATTCCAAGCATCACACCAAAAAAAAAAAAAAAGATTAAATGTTTTCTTTGCTATATGGATGCTAATCCACAACAAGGAAAGGTGAAGAGGAAAAGAATAAAAGTCCATTGGATTAGACAAAGAGGAACAAAGGGAAGGGATGTAGGAGGAGTAGAATAGGAAGGACAGTAGAATGAATTGGACATAACTTTCCTAGCCTTGAAACAGGACCAGGATTACGCTGCATCATGTACAACCACAAGGATAGGATCCTAATTAGAATAAGTTATACTCTATATATGTATAATATGCCAAAATACATTCTACTGTCATTTATATGTAAAATGAACAAATAAAATAAAAAGTAACAACAACAAAAAAGAGGTTGCTAAAGAGATAAAATACAGATAAAATATAGCCAGGTGCTGTTTCAGGATAATGGCAAGGAGGGCCCAAAATCATATTAGAAATCTACAAAGACGCTCTCTTCCATCATAGGCCCATAGGCTTTAAAAGTCAAAATGATGTCAGGAAACTTCACCAGGCTTCTATGTGCTTGCAGACCATGGGTGTTTTGGAATTCTGCTCCCTGTCTTCCAGAAAAGTACACCACAACCATTCCAGTTGTGGTTCAATTTGGCTCACTCACAAGTTGAGCCAGTACTCAAAAAGGATCAAGCTATATACCTTGATGGCATTCAAATAGTATTATGATTTAGGTAGGAGGTGTCTCCTCAAAACTCACATGAGAGACAATGCAAGAAAATTTAGAGGTAAAATGATTGGATTATGATACCCTTAACCTAATTAATGCATTCATCCATTTAAATGGATTTAACTTGGTGGTAACTGTAGAAAGGTGGAGTGTAACTGGAGGAGATGGGTCTTTGGGGTGTGACTTAGGGCTTTATATTTCATCCCTGTTGAGTTTAGTCTCTCTCTCTCTCCGTTTCCTGATTATGCTCTGCTGAGCTGCTCTCCTCCATCACACCTTCACACCATGGAGTTTTGCAATAGGCACAGAGCAACACAGTTGGCCATCTATGGACTGAGACTTCTGAAACCATGAACACTGAATACATTTTTTCTACTATAAAATTGTTCTTAGCAGATCCTTCGGTCACAGTAGTGACAAAGTTGACTAAAACACATGGCTTGATAATTCCAGAGGCATGACGAATGCAGGAGCTATTAGGATCAGAGAGGTTTCCACTGAGATATCAAGGAAAGTTAAGAAACTTGACAAATGGTGGAAAGTTCATGGAGAGTCTCCACTGGGGTAATGTTCAATGGAGCCAGAAGAGTGGACTGCCTGCAGCATATAACTCTGGTCTGGAAAATCCACAGGCATCCAAACTCCAATTCATGAGAGCATCCATATAGACAGACCTCAAAAAGCCATGGGAGCAGGGCTTCGCAAAACCCTGGGGCCTACCTCCTGCCCCAGTGTACAGATGATGCCTGACCTAGAATTTTAGGACATATGTTTTCCCAGGATGGTTTGGAACTTGCTTTGGGCTAGTGACTGCTTTCTATTTCCATTTTTCCATTAGGGAAATGCAATGCTTATCCCATCCATATCCTACCATTATATATTGGAAGTAGAAAATTGATTTTGGTTTTAGAGACTGACAGATTGAGGTGTTTGCCTCCAATATCAGATGGGACATTGGGTTTTGGAGTGGATCTACAATGAATTGAACCTTGGGGACTATATGGATGAAATAAATTCATTTTGCATTATGAGAAGAAGGTAAACATTGAGGTCTAGGGGAAGAATATTATGGTTTGGGTATAGTTTATCTTTCAAATGTTCTTATGCTTTATGCTTAGTCCACAGTGTAGTGTTGAGATATTGGAACATTTAAAAGATGAGGCCTTATGAAAGATAGTTAGATTTTTGGGCTTCCCTTGTGAATAGATGAATTCTGTTTTGTAGGAATGGGTCAATATGGCGAGACTGCATTAGTTCCTGCAACAATAGGTTTTTAAAATCAAGTCTGGGATCTCTTCTTAGTCTTTTCATGGGCATGCCATTCACTCCTTTAACACACCCTCCATCATTGTGATGCCATGAGACCCTAATCAGACTTGGCCTGATGATGGTGCCATGTTCTTGAACCTCCAGAACTTGGAGCTAAATAAATCTCTTTGCTTTATGAAGCACCTAGCCTCGGGTAGATTAGGACACCATTTACATTAAATAGAACTCCCTTATTCACATCAAATCTGACCAATTATGACCAAACCCAGAACAAACATCAAAGAATGAGATTAATATTCAAATCCTGAAATTGCCTTGCTAGTCTGATTCCTAAAATTGTAATCCAAACTTATATATATATATATATATATATATATATATATATATATATATATATATATATATATATATATTCCATTACTCAAACCTAAGAAAATGTATAATCTTATTCTATACTTCATCATGCATCCACTCCATCATGTTGAAAACTTTGTTTTGGATACAAAATTTGTCAACAGAGAGCTTAGGTTACTACATATAGCAATTCTTGATTACTAGTAAATGGGTAGGGTCTTCTAGCTTAATTCTTGCCACAGAACATTTCTCATTCCATAATTGTATTGTCTGCTTCTGTGTTGCCTGCTTTGTCATTTAGAAAATGTACAATACACCTTGGACATCGTATTTTAAGTCAACACAGCACATTTAAGTTATCTTATAATTAGAAATTTCTGTCCCTTTACAAATGAGAAAGGCACTGAATGTTTCTAACCTTTCAAAGTCAAACATGTTTATGTCATTTATGAAGATACCTATTGTTCTCCAAGCCTGGGATGTATTCATTGAAAGAGATCACTTTCCTTTGCACAGCTGAGTCCAATTGCTTTTCATTTGAATGTGAATTGCTCATTCACCTGAATATTTTATTATGTCGATGTCCCATAGTTATTTTTTTAATTAAATAATGGCACAAGGTAATATACTCATGAAGGTATTAAGAAGACTCAACATACAAATGAATTATAGGATAACAATACCTGAAGCAGTTTCTAGAGCAGAAAAGGCATAAGAAAAAAAAAGGTGTTCACAAAATAGTAAAGGTTTATTTTTGCAAATTTTCTATAGTAAATGAATACAAGCTAAGACCTTATAAAGTTACTTCAATATCTTTCAGTCCAAGGTTGACAATTCCTCCTGAATAATTTCATCATAATGTCAAAACAAAACTATATTTATTCTTTTGTTGCTTTGGATAAGTATCTAAACTGTTATCAGCTGAAATTTTACTATGTTTACATGTCATGGTTCACTGGGGGTTCCTTTCACTAGATTTAATTTTGATTTACTTCAGTCTTCTCCCATTTGTTGGCTTTTAAATATTAGTTGGTTAATTAAAAATGAGAAATTTTTGTGATAATATGTCCAAACCTTCCCTACCAGGTTTTGAATGCTTCAGATACATGTGAAAACCCTTTCAGATAGTCTTGGAAGAAGACAATAGCTGCCTTTTCATATATGTTGGGTACATGCCTTTTACTAAAAGAAAAAACTCAAGAGTGTATTATACATTTCTTCAGCAATACTAATACTGTTGAAAAAATTTCTACTCTTTTCATTTCACAAACTGGTAGAACATTTTCTTTCAACAGTGCCAGGACTTGGACTATTTCTCCATCAAACTTATGTAACTTTATCATTGATGAATTGATGACCTTGAGACCAAGAACTCTGATGCCAAGTCTCTACTTGGTCCATTCTGGATGTCTCCAATAGCATCTTTGGAACCAAGAAATGTCAGGATGTCTTGGGACTCTAATATGTCTAAGACTCAGTGTAACTTGTTACTCCATTATAATTTTTGGTATTTAAACATTTATTTTTTGAGAAATAATCTCTACCCATCTAGTTACAGGTTTTTCAAATGAATGTTTTCAGAAAAGTTGGTCTTTTATTATAAAATTTTCAAAACCAAGAACTTTTTCCTCTAGGCTTATCTGATGACAATTTCAGAATTGGGAGGCCAGGGAGTTCACACTGATAAAACATACACGCCTACATTTTGAATGTATAGAAGAGACATAAGCCTATGTCTTAAGGAAGAAGGGTGACAATCACATGAACTGTAATTTATTGATCATTGTTCTAGTCAGCTTTGCATCGCTGTGACCAAACGACCTGACAAGAACAATTTAAAGGAGAAAATATTTATCTGGTTTCATGATTTCAGAGGTTCAGTTTATGGTCTCTCAATTCAGAACTCTGGGCCCTCTTGAGGAGGTGAGGCAGAACATCATGGCAGAAGTGTGTGACAGAGGAAAACAGTTCAGGACTTGGCAACTAGGAAGCAGAAAAAAAAATTCTGGTCACCAGGGACAAAATATAAATCCCAAAGGCACACCCCAGTAATCTACTCCCTCCAGCCCCACAATACCAGCCTATAGTTACTGGCAAGTTAATCTGTATAAGTGGATGAATCAATTAGGTGACACCTCTCATAATCTAATTTCACCTCTGAAAATTCTTGCATTATCTCACACATGAGCTTTTTGGGGATACCACATATCTGAACCATAATAATCACCCATGGATATCATGACACTTCTATTTGCTTTAAGAATATTTTTATACACTTAAAACATTTCTGCAGAGTAGCTATGATTATCTATATTTGACAGTCAATAAAAGAGAACATTGCAGGGTTTAGTTACTTTACCAAGATCACCTAGCCTTAAAGCTGGCTCTTATTCTGTTTTTCTGATCCTTTCCACAAAACCCACTCTTGTTTTCTTATTGTCACTAATTCCATTAACAAAACTCCAGTCTAGCTGTGAAAATTTTATCTGAGTTATTTAATTCTTCCTAGTCCCTAATGTGTATTCTGTAAAAAGAAAATAATAATCCTTATTCACCTCAATGAGCTTGAGTGAAGATGAAATAAAATTATGTATATAAGTAGTCTTACAAATTATAATTCATCATTGTCATTAATAAACATTGTATTATTATTAACTGCAATATTTTGAATAATAATTATAATTTTTTCTCAAATGTTTTGAGCAGTGAAAGTAAGTTTATAAACAAGTCCAATCACACTTAGTACAAATCTAGTCAAAACATAGTATAAAAGCTATTTAAATGTAGATCTATTTGCTTAAAATTATGCACTATACTTGGAAACACATATACAAGAAATAGCTTTTCATATATTACCCAGAAAAGGTAAAATTTAGAAAATATAATAATCAAGGAACAGGGAAGATTATGCAAATTTCTCAATGAACAATGGATAGAATTACTATCACTTTGATAAATGAGCATGTTTCATTTTCCCTCACATTTCAGATGGGACCTGGGTTAGCCTGGCTTCTTCTATATCTTCCTTACATCTCTTCGTTGTCTGACTTCTCCACCCAGCCTCAAACAGTCATGACAGCTGGAATTTATAATCACAATCTGCAGCATTCTCATCTTTCATCCCACTCCCAGTCCACTAGTGGCTGTGAGCAAAAGGAAGTTAGCATTATTCCTGAGGATTGCAGATCTGATAAAGGCTCCATAGTATATGATCTAAAGCAGAACTGTTCTCACTTTAGCTCCCAGTTGTCAAATAGAAGGCACGTTTGCACACTTGGGCATGTTCCAAAGTAGACTTTATTGTCTTTTGCCCCCCTTTGCCCCTTACCTCAATTTATATAAATAATAGGCAGAGCTACATTTCAAGTACATTTTAGAAATATTATTTGCTTCTCTTCCTGTCACTTTCTCTCTTTTTAATATTTCCTCTCTCTTTTTTTTAAATTTTTATATTTTTTTAGTCATACATGACAGTAGGATGCATTTTGACATATAATACATACATGGAATATACATAGATCAATCATATTGTCTATTCTATTCTGCTGCCCTTCCTATCCTCCCTACTCCTCCCCTCCTCTCCCATCCTTTCTCTCTATCTAATCTAATGTGACACACTTTTTTTTTCCTTTTTCTCATTACAACAACATATATGTATTCTGTATAACAATAAGGTTCTCCTTCCATCTTCTGTGCAACTCCCCTTCTCCCTCTTTTTCCCTCCCACCTCTTTTCCCTATTTAGTGATAGTCTAACTTCTCATGCTCTTCCTCCCTATCCCATTTTGAGTCACCCCTCTTATATCAGAGAAGACATTCGGCATTTGTTTTTTAGGGATTGGCTAACTTCACTTAGCATAATCTGCTCTAATATCATCCATTTGCCTGCAAATGCCAAGATTTTATTATTTTTTAGTGCTGAGTAATATTCCATTGTGTATAAATGCCACATTTTTTTAATCCATTTATCTATTGAAGGGCATCTAGGTTGGTTCCACATTCTAGCTATTGTGAATTGTGCTGCTATAAACATTGATGTGGCTGTGTCCCTGTAGTATGCTCTTCTTAGGTCTTTTGGGTATAGTCTGAGAAGGAGAATAGCTGGGTCAAATGGGGGTTCCATTCCCAGCTTTCCAAGGAATCTCCATACTGCTTTCCAAATTGGCTGCACCAATTTGCACCAATTTGATAAATAGATTAGATACATATAGATTTATACAAATGGATACACATACACCATCTCTCTTTCTACCCAAACTGTAAAAGTACTATGTGCTTTGATTTCCATCTCTATTTTGTTTCATGAGCTTAGAAAGTTTCAAAATAATTGTATTTCAACCTCACAAGGTATAGGACAGTTAAATACTGGCCATGGGAGTACAGTGGGTAAAGAGTGTATGAAGAATAAAGAGATGTGGTATGATGGGGCATTAGAAAAAGGAATTATGAGGCAAAATCTTCAATCTAGATTCCCAAATGTTATTCCTGCCACATTCACATTATTCCTCTGAAAGGACTATGGGAAACCATAGTCTCTTATATTTAGTATTTAAGGATGATTTGTTGACAGTGCCTATGTGTTTCACAAAATAAACCAACTTATGCAAGTGGAAACATACTCAAATCATCAAAATATTTGTAAAGTACTACAAAGAGAGAACTAATTTAAATATAAATTTGTGGGTCCAGAGGACTTGACCACACATCTTGGCTACATACACCTTAACAACTTATTAGAAAGAAAAATAGGAAGTTCAAGAGATGCACGAGTTATATCAAATCCTATGAAGATAGTGAAATGTCTGCATGTGTATAACAAGAAAATATGTAGGAAAAAAATGTGTAACACAATCAATAGCGTGAATGTGACCAAAAGAAACTCATTGTTTGTGACTATTCAGAAACAATCTAATTTTCAAAACATCTCAAACCAAAATTACTTTTATCTTAAAAATCCCATGTATTTAACAATCAAAAGAAGTAAAATGAGTTTCATGTATTGTTTTGATATTTTAACTTCTTTGAAACTACATCAGAAATCAAATGAAGTTTGAAATATTTTATTTGAAATATTTTTAAGCCAATCAGAATATTAAAAGTGCTTACAAAAATTAAATATTTATAAAGATGTGGTCCATTTTCTTAAATATCAATTGATGCTGCCTTGTCCAGAGCCAGGACATGCCCCACCTGGGTGGAGAGGAATACCTCATTTTCTCAGAGAGGAACACCACACAGTTCACTATCAATCAAGTGTGACAGCACCCAATCCTTCTTCATCTTGTGACATTGCAGCCACTGCCTTTCCTGTGTGGTAGTCTCCACAATGGAACAACAAACAGG
Source organism: Marmota flaviventris (assembly GCF_047511675.1). Classification (NCBI taxonomy): domain Eukaryota; kingdom Metazoa; phylum Chordata; class Mammalia; order Rodentia; family Sciuridae; genus Marmota; species Marmota flaviventris. The sequence continues at coordinate 117,112,326 of NC_092508.1, forward strand.
GTCTAGAAGCAGCTGCCCCTTGCAGCACCACATTCCACAGTGTGCCATCACTGAGTAGGCTGCCCAAAGCCATCGCACAGCCGATCCTTCCAGGCCCATTTCTGAAAAGTGGTTGCCTCCATCTTGGGACACCTCCACCACCATCTTGGGTTACCTCCACTGCCACCTCTACCACCTTTAGTTGGGACAGATTCCATCTTGGGACTGAGGCCTTGAAGCCCAACAGCAAGGTACCTATAGGATTGATGCTATTGCTGCCACCAACTAGGGACATGGCCACTTCCATCTGGGGACAACAACCAGGACCTGGAAGACTCTCACCAAGGTAAATGTGGGCCTGGTTGTACCATAGGTATCTCTAGTAGGTGTGCTAACAATCACCATCCTGTTGCAGAGTCAACAGGAAGACTTGCATAGGGTTTCCCATCTCTCTTTTTTCTGTCCTGCTAACAGCCAACTTGTGTTGATTCCCCTTTCACTCGTCCTATAATCTGATACCTCTGTATTCTCACATCCTACCTCATAAACATCACATCCTACCCTCATCTCCTTTCTCTCTCTGTCCACCATTAGAAACTATAAACCCTTATGCAAACCTATTTGCTATATGGTAGAAGATAACCATACACAACATTTCTGTTTATAGTCGCAAAACTATAAGTGTCTATATAGAAGCTAATTGATTTATGGCTGCATATTAATTGCAATGTGTGCTGAAAACATTGATTTCCCCCTTAAAAGTGAGGTATTCCTAACCTGCAGGGACACTACAAGATTATAGGGTAGAAACTGCAATACCTCAGATCTGCACTGCAAGAGAGGAAGACACACAGACAACAGGAAAACACAAAGGAGGAAAATGATCCAAACAAACCAAGATACTATAGCAATAGAATATACTGATAGTGGAGTAGATGAAATGACAGAGAAAGAGTTCAGAATGTACATAATAAAAATGATCTGTGAATTAAACGAATTAAGCAAATACAGACAAAAATTGATCACACCAACAAAGAGATAAGAGAAGAAATACAGGTAGAAAAAGATTACTTCAAAAAAAGAGATAGAGATTTTGGAAAACAAACAAACAAACAGAAATCATTGAAATGAATGAAACAATAAGCCAAATTATAAAACTCAATAAAAAGCATTATCAATAGACTAGATTGCTTGGAAGACAGAACTTCAGACTTTGAAGACAAAATATTGAATCTGGAAAATAAAGTTGACCACACAGTGAAGATGGTAAGAAATCATAAACAAAACGTCCAAGAATTATGGGATATCATTGAAAAGACCAAACTTAAGATTTATTGGGATAGAGGAAGGCTCAGAGATTCAAAACAAAGGAATGCACAATCTCTTTAATAAAGTTATATCAGAAAATTTACCAAGCATGAAGAATGAATTGGAAAATCAAATACAAGAGGCTTACAGGACACCAAATGTACAAAATTACAACAGGTCTATATCAAGATACATTAGAATGAAAATTCCTAGCATACAGAATAAGAATAGAATCTTAAAGGCCACAAGAGAGAAGAGTCAGATTACATATAAGGGGAGACCAATTTGGATCTCAGCAGATTTTTCAGTCCAGACTCTCAAGGTCTGGAAATCATGAAACAACATATACCTAGCTCTGAAAGAAAATGGATGCCAACCAAGAGTCTTATATCAAGCAAAATTAAGCTTCATATTTGATGTTGAAATAAAAACCTTCCATGATAAACAACAGTTAAAAGAAATTACAGCAAGAAAACCTGCACTACAGAACATTCTTGGCAAAGTAATTCATGAGGAGGAAATGGAAAGCAACAATAAAAGTCTGCAAAAGGAGGAACTACACTAAAGGATAGGCCAATGAAAGAGAAACCAAGTCAAGTTAAAAATCAAAAATAAACCAAAATGAGCAAGAATACAAAACACATTTCAGTAATAACACTGTTGTGAATGGCTTAAATTCATCAATTATAAGATATAGACTGGCAGATTGAATTAAAGAAAAAGAACCAACAATATGCTGCCTTCAAGAGACTCATCTCACAGAAAAAGACATCCACAGACTTAAGGAAAAAGGGTGGAGAAAAATGTACCACTCACATGCTCATATCAGATAAAGTGGACTTCAACCAAAACTAGTGAAAAGAGATAAGAAGGACATTTCATACTACTTAAGGAGTTCATATATCAACAAGACATAACAATTATAAATATCTATGCTCCAAATAATGGGGTATCTATGTATGTCAAACAAATCCTTCTCTAATACAAAAATCAAATAGACTACAACACAATAAATACTGGATGACTTTAACACACCTTTCTCACCACTGGATAGCACTTCTAAACAAAAACTAAACAAAGAAACTATAAAACTCAATAATACAATCAATAATTTATACTTTATATATATATATATATATATATATATATATATATATATATATATATATATAATATTCCATCCATCAACAGGTAAATACACTTTTTCACAGCAGCACATGCATCCTTCTCCAAAATAGACCATATGTTATTCCACAAAGCAAGTCTTAGCAAACACAAAAAATAGAGATACTACCCTGCATCTTTCTGATCATAATGGAATGTAATTAGATATCAATGATAAAATTTTAAAAAATGACATTATTCCAACAATTGGAGACTAAATAATACACTGCTGAATGATGCATGGATAATCGAAGACATCAGGGAGGAAATAAATATGTTATTAAAGGTAAATGAGAACTCTGATACAACATATCAAAATCTCTGGGACACTAGGAAGGCAGTGCTAAGAGGAAAGTTTATTGCATTTAACCTCATTCATTAAAAGAAGGAAAAGTCAACAAATAATGACCTGATATTACATCTCAAAGCCCTAGGAAAAAAAGAACAAACCAACACACAAATCAGTATTAGAAAGGAAATAATTAAAATCAGGGATAAAATCAATGAAATTGAAACAATTCAGAAAACTGACAAAACAAAGAGCTTGTTCTTTGAAAAAATAAATAAAATTGATAAACCCTTAGCCATCCTAATGAAAAGAAGGAGAGAGAAAAAACTCAAATTACTAAAATTGGTAATGAAAGGAAAATATCATGACAGACACTAGTGAAATATAGAAGATAATTAGAAAATATTTTAAATTTCATACTCCAGTAAAATAAAAAATCTTGAAGACACTGACAAATTTGTAGAGGTAGATGGTCTATCCAAAGTAAACCAGGACGACATAAACAATTTAAACAGACCAATTTCAAGCAAGGAAGTAGAAGATGCAATCAAAAACTTATCAACCAAGAAAATCTCAGGACCAGCAGGATTCTCAGTTGAGTTCTACAAGACCCACAAAAAAAGAATTAATACTAATACTCCTCAAATTAAATAGAAAAGGAGGGAAACCTTGCAAACTCACTCTGTGAGGATAGTATCATTCTTATACCAAAACCAGACAAAAACACATCAAGGAAAGAAAATTTCAGACCAATATCCCTTGGGGATTTTTTTTCTGGGGAAAAGTTTCCCCCAGAAGATGATGAATCTCTTGGGGCACCATATGATTGAGGGGACTGTGGCATATCTTGTAAAGAAGCCCAGCGAGGAGATAGAAATGTCAGTGTGGACATAGAACCGAGGTCTGAGTAAGTCATTATTTGCAGGCAGAAGCCTGCTTTTGCCTCTTATACATTAATGAATGAATAAATACATACAAAGCTTAGGACAATGACCAGTACAGGGAAAGAGTCAGGTAAATGTTAACTACTACCATGATCTCTGAGGAAGAATTTGTCAAGTGAGGAGAAAACTAGGGCAGACCTTAGAAAAATACTTCTCATCTGAAACTCATTATATACGAAACCAACACACACTGAATGAGGACATCATCAAAAAATACAATGACTTTCAAAATACTTGACTAGAGTTACTAATATACCAATTGCTTAACACAGTTGCAATAACTATGTTCTTCTCACTTTTCATTTTAATTGATTTGTTTTTGCATTGTGACAGATAAAATATTCATTCAAAGCAAAAAAAAAAAAAATCCCATTTTACTTTGGCTAATAGACAATATGTACTGAGAGCTCAGACCATATCTTCTGCTTATTGCTATTCCTTACAGATCTGTCAATATTTTGGAAAAGGTGCACTTCGAATAAACATCAGATAAATGGGCAAAAAAATGAATACTTATTTTGCACATTGTTGATTTGAATAATGATTATCTTTGTTACAGTTTCCTAAATGTGAACCTGATTGGTCCACTTCCAGTGAGAAATGACTGTAGACAGAGTACCAGTAAAGGAGAGAGAAGATGCTAAGATTGAGAAGAATAAGGTTTCAGGGATCCAGAGGAAGCCAAAGGTCTGGGGTCTGAAGGCTAGCATAATAGTTGAAAAAGGAGGAAAAATCTGAAGCCCGGAGAAACAGCTTTAAAAGGTAGTTGAGCTGAGCATGGTGGCACATGCCTGTAATCACAGTGGCCTGGGAGACTGAGGCAGGATGATTGCAAGTTCAAAGCCAGCCTCAGCAACTTAGTGAGGTCTTAAGCAACTCAATGAGAATTTGTCTCTAAATAAAATATTAAAAAGAGCTGGAGATATAGCTTAGCTATTAAGTTCCCTATGTTCAATTCTCAGTGCCAAAAAGAAAAAAAAAAGTAGTTGAGCTGTGAGCAGACATGGAGGATATTTTAAGGCTCTGATACTTTTCTGTATTAAATGTCCATTAATTTCTGTTTCAGACCATTATCTCCCTGAGAACAAATTCCCCATGATTAGAGTATCTGCATAAAGGGATCATAACTTTCCTACTAAATACAGTCATTCCTTGGTATCTGTGGGGGACTGATTCTAGGATCTTTCACAGGTACCCAAATCAGTGAACACTTAAGACCTTTTTTAAAAATGACATAGTATTTGCATATACATTATGCATATCCTCACATATACTTTAAGTAGTCTCTATTACTTATGCCTAATATAAATAGTTGTATTGTTTATGAAATGGTAAGAAAAAAGGCTAGTATGTACATGCTCACTACAGGTGCAATTTTTTTCTTCAAATACTTTTGATCTTTATTTATTTGAATCCACAGATGCAGAATCCAAGGATGTAAAGGGTTGACTGTACCTGTCTCAAACCAGGAAAACCAATAGTTTTTAGCAAAGTGATGAAGAATGTTTTCTACATACAGAGTAATTCAGACAATAAAACAAAATAACATGACTCACAGAGTAGAAGTTGTTCTCATTGGAAATAATAATAACTATTTGGAGGCTATTCCCATGCCCTTCCCTACTGAGTAAGATGAGTGAGAGATACCAGTACTTCTTGATCATAAAAAATGTTATTACTTGGGCGGGCATACATGAGAAGTGGCAATAAAGTTGCAATCAAGTTCTACACAGTGAATGAACTTTCAATATCAGCCTTATTTAGTACTGGCTGTGTGGCAACCTCAGTATAACTGAGTTTCAGGATGACAGAGATTTTTTCCGCCTAGACATTGAGGATTTAGCAGTGAACTAAATCAATACAAGCAGCACACCTACTGTGAAGGCCCCATGATAAGCATGCTACTTAAACTTTTAAGTGACTGAATCAAGATACTGAGATGAATTAAATTCTTTTTTTTTTTTTTTTTTTTGTACTGGGGATTGAACTCAGGGGCACTCAACCACTGATTCACATCCCCAGCCCTATTTTGTATTTTATTTAGAGACAGGGTCTCTGAGTTGCTTAGCGCCTCCCTGTTGCTGAGGCTGGCTTTGAACTCAAGATCCTCCTGCCTCAGCCTCTCAAGCTGCTGCAAGTACAGGCGTGTGCCATAGTACCAAGCTTGAAATCCTTTTTTATGCAGTGTTACCAGGCACTGGAGCAACACATGCATGGCCAAAGGGACTCTGACTGTGTTGGACCACCCTGTGCTGTGTTGGTAGTTTCTGAAGCCAGAGATTTCCATTCACCTCAGCTATTTTCTGGTTTGCCCATGTCTGGAGATGAGAAAATTTTAAATGGCCCCAATTTGTTTGGATTGGTTTATCTAAAGTCACTCTTCCTAGTCTCTGACTTTTCCCCCCTTTTAGAATGTTCAGGATGAATAGAAAGACTCCTGAGTACAGAACACAGATTATTTGAGAAGAACACACAAGGGTTCTGGATCAACAGGCAACATTTGTCAGTGTTCTATTTTGTAGCAAGGTCCTAGACCACCAGCAGTGTGAATCACCAACACAGATTTGAGTGTACCGCCAGCCTCTTTCTGACTTGGAATCTTCCAGCTCACATTAAAGTTTGAAAATCAGTGTCTTAAGGTCTGTGGAAGATGTGGTTTATGTTCATATAAGTCATTTCTTAAGTCTTCAAATAAGGAATCAAACAAAATATGCTCAGAGGTCTCTAGATTATACTATTAGAAAATTAGAAACATCTCAGCAAATGTGTGGTCTAGCATCTGGATTTAAATTGGGACCCATGGAACCTCCAACACAAGTTAACACAAACGCATGGTGCAGTGCATGTGGAGTACTTTAGACTCACAAGAATTATTTATCGAATGAATGAATTTATATTTTCAAGACTCGGTTCTCATCTCAGATGGAGATTACATTTTACAATTATTTCACACCCCCTGAAGGTATATGGAAACTTAATATCATATTTTAAGGATTCTAGGTCCCTGGTTTATTTTCACATTAGCAACTTCACCAAGAAATATCTCCCCAAACAAAGAGTACTTTGGAAGCTCAGTACCATTCCTACTAAGGAGCTTTGTTCCGATTAGTCTAATGACACTTCCTGCCACTGCAAGGTGACACTGGGTAACAAAAACAAAAATAATATAATTAGTGCTTGGCAACACTTTAAAAATATCCTGAACATCTGTAAAAATTAGGAGGCGGTCCATGGGATGTATATTTATTTATTTATTAGAAGAAATACTGAGTTGCTACCAGCAGTCAGTCTAGCAAAATGTAAGAAGGTAAATACTTTCTTCTTTGTTTCTACAGCATTTATAACCTCTACAAAGCAGAGAACAGCTGTTACACTGGCAATCTGCAGTATATTTTGGGCAAGTAGGGTAGAAGGGTGACTAATGTGCACTGTAATGGCATTATAAGTGACTCACTAGAGAGCAATTATCAGTATAGTTGCCACATGCTTGCTTTATGATTAAGTTAATCGGTTCCTTAGCTGATTTCACTCTGTGTCTTTCCTCTGGTAAACTTGAACACGTTATTCTCTTGCCTGGGGAACCTACTGATAGGCTTTATTTCAAGTAGTCCCTTAGCTAAATTTTATGACTTTTTGGCTGAAAGTTGCTATTTTATTTGGGTCATGTTTGACCCCACAGACAACTGGCAAACTGAATCACTATACAAAATTCAAACAACACAGAATTCTCGAGACATTATGCGTCTTAGCAACCAGGAGTCTCTCAAGAAAGCCTGCTATTTTTCTTTATTGCTTTTCTTGTTTATTCTGTTTTTTTTTTTTTTTTAATTATTTTTTATTGTCATTGGGACACTCCGGGAGGAGTTGGTGCAAATTCTTCAGATGAGAGTGGGCACTACATAGACAAACACTTGGTAAATGCATACTTGCAAATGACCAGAGGAGAACGGTTTTAGCATCACTCCATTAACTGTGACCTAACATTAGAATCCAAATCAAGGCAATACCTTAAAAGTTTATTTCTTTAAACCTGAATTTTCTTCCACTTTCAGAACAATTCTGATCATTTTACTCCCCTACTCAAAATCTTTAATGAATTTTTGTTATTCTAGATAAAATCTTATAATTTTTAACATAGTAATCTTGGTGGACAGACTAGATCTTCCCCACTTGAACCCATCATAGTGCATCTCTTAAATATGGCAGAATCTATAATTGTTCTTAATAAAATATGGTATAAGTTATGACATGTTATTTCTACAATCACTATATTTTGATGATAGAGTCATGTTATAGACTCTTTTTGGTATATTGATGACTTAAGTGGCCCTAACAGGAAAGCCCTCATGGAAAGGAATTTTGATGAGTTTTCTGCTAGAATCTCAGAGTGGCTTCTGGCCAACAGTCAGCAAAAGCAATTATGTCCAATACTACACATGCAAGAAACTGAGGTCATAACATCTTGAAAATCTGAAGTTGTGGTGATTTATTACTTAGGCATACAAACTAGTGCAGCACTCAAAGGTTTCTACCATTTAGCTAACTCTTTAGTTTCTTCCTACATAATGTAGGTGTTGTAAATTCCTGTCACACAAGGCCGTTCTTAAGTTAGTCAGTCTTCTTCTCTGCCAAATGCGTATATTAAGTCACTCATTGGACAATTCCAGGAATAATGATACTTGGAAAAGTTTTTGTGTGTATTAAATTAGTTAGCACAGAGAACACTGATTATAATTCTTGGAACACTGAACATGTTCAATAAACACTAATTTTCACTCGTTTTCATGTTTCTTCTTTTTTTAAAATATCATTTGACCCCTCAGTCTCTGTGTCTTTGATCATGCTGTTCTTTCTTCCTTTCTGGAATGCCCTTCATATTCACCCCCATGAGAATTCTCTGCATTTTAAAGTCCGACTCAGGGTTACAGCCTCTGTGAAATATTTCTCCATGACAATTATAATTCCACCCCATCTCTTCCCATTTAATACTTAAAACTATAATAAAAGTTGCAACTGAAGTACAAGCTTACCTACATTAAGTTTCTAAAGGAGAGAAAATATATACATGTAAATAGTTGAGTATGTATCAAAATTATATTTACACTGTATTTATGAAGCATTTTTTGGTGTTATATATAGTGAAGCATTGATTAATTAGGAAAATGCAAACTATACAATAGGGGATAGAACTAAGACGTAACACAGTTATTTTTAAACTGTCTACCAGGATCACCTTGAATGAATAAATATCAATGAACCTCCAAGAAAAAAACAACAGAAGCTTTTTTTATTAATTAATTAATTTAATTAGGCATTTATTACAGCAGAATGAATTTTGATTTATTGTACACAATTGCAACACAACTTTTCATTTCTCTGGTTGTACAGGATATAGAGTCTCACCATATTTGCAGTCCTACATGTACCTAGGATAATGATGTCCCTCTCATTCCACAATCTTTCCTGCTCCCATGTTCTCTCCCCAACCCTGCCTCCCCTTGCCCAATAAAAGTTCCTCCATTTTTCCCATGACTACTCCCCTGACCCCCGTTATGGATAAGCAACCCTTATCAGCTTAATGCAATAAACCGAAAGTCTTTGGTTTTGGGGGATTAGCTTCCTTTGCTTAGCATCATATTCTCCAACTCCATCCATTTAACTAAAATGCCATAATTTTATTCTCTTTTATTGCTGAGTAATATTCCATTGTGTATATATGCCACAGTTCCTTTACCCATTCATCTGTTGAAGGGCATCTAGGTTGCTTCCACAGTTTAGCTATTATGAATTGGGCTGCTATGAGCATTGATGTGGCTGTGTTATTATAGTATGCTGATTTCTTAAGTTTTTTGGATATAGACCAAGGAATGAGATAGCTGGGTCAAATGGTGGTTCCATTCCAAGCTTTTTAAGGAATCTACATATTGCTTTCCAGATTGGCTGCACCAATTTGCAGTCCTACTAGCAATGTATGAGTGTGCCTCTTTCCCCACATCCTCGCCAACATTTTTTGTTGTCTGTATTCTTAATTGCTGCCATTCTGACTGGCCTGAGATGAAACCTTAGAGTAGTTTTGATTTGCATTTCTCTAATTACTAGAGATGTTGAACATTTATTCATATATTTGTTGATCGAATGTATATCTTCTTTCGAGAAGTGTCTGTTCAGCTCCTTGGCCCATTTATTGATTGGGTTGTTTTAGTTGGGGCCTAATACAATGTGATGAAGATTAGGGCCTATTTTTTTCTCTCTTAGGGGCAGGGTCTCTGGACTAATTCCTATGTCCTTGATCCACCTTAAGTTGAGTTTTGTGCATGGTGAGAGATAAAGGTTTATTTTAATTTTGCTACATATGGATATCCAGTTCTCCTAGCACCATTTGTTGAAGAGGCTATCTTTTTGCCAATGTATGTTTTTGGAACCTTTGTCTAGTATAAGATGACTATATTTATGTGGATTTGTCTCTGTATCTTCTATTCTGTACCATTGGTCTACTTGTCTATTTTGGTGCCAATACCATGCTGTTTTTGTTACTATAGCTTTATAGTATAGTTTAAGGTCATGTATTAGATGCTTCCTGCTTCATTCTTCTTGCTAAGGCTTGCTTTGGCTCTTCTGAGTCCCTTATTTTTCCAAATGAATTTCATGATCGCTTTTTCTATTTCTATAAGGAATGATGATGAGATTTTAAATGGAATCTGTATAGTGTTTGGGGAAATATGGCCATTTTGACAATAGTAATTTTACCTATCCAAGATCATGGGAGATCTTCCTCTCTGAGGTCTTCTTCAATTTATTCCTTTAGTGTTCTGTAGTTCTCAGTGTAGAGGTATTTCATCTCTTTCATTAAGTTGATTCCCAAGTATTTCTTTCTTTCTTTTGAGGCTATTGTGAATAGGGTATTTTCCTAATTTCTCTTTAAAAGAATTCATCAATGATGTAGAGAAATGGATTTGATTTATGGGTATTGATTCTATATCCTGCTAATTTGCTGAGTTCATTTATTAATTCTATAAGTTTTATGGTAGAATGTTTTGGATTCTGTAAGTATAGAATCATACCATCAGCATATAATGATAGTTTGAGTTCTTCTTTTCCTATTTGTATCTCTTTGATTTCTTTTGTGTGTCTAATTGCTCTGGCTAGAGTTTCAAGGACTATGTTGAATAGAAGTGGTGAAAAAAGGGCATCCTTTCTTGCTACAGTTTTTGAAGGGAATACTTCCATTTTTTCTACATTTAGAATGATGTTGGCCTTGGGTTTAGCATGGATAGTTTTTACAATGTTGAGACAAGGTCCTACTATCCCTAGTTTTTCTAGTGTTTTGAACATTAAAGCATGCTGTATTTTATCCAATGCTTTCTCTGCATCAATTGATATAATCTCATGATTGTTATCGGTAAGTCTATTTATGTAATGAATTATGTTTATTTATTTCCATATATTGAAGCAAACTTTCATCCTTGGAACGAAACCCACTTGATCATAGTGCACAACTTTAAAAAAATATTTTTATGTGATTTGTTAGAATTTTATTGAGAATTTGTGTGTCAATGTTCAGCAGAAATATTGGTCTGAAATTTTCTTTCCTTGATGTGTCTCTGCCTGGTTTTGGTATCAGGATGATATTAGTTCTATAAAATGAATTTGGAAGAATTTCTTCTTTTTTTTATTTCATGGAATAATTTGAGAAGTATTCATATTGATTCTTCTTTGGAGGACTTATAGAACTCAGTGGTGTATCTGTATGGTCTGGGCTTTCCTTGGTTGGTAGGCCTTTGATGGTGTCTTGTATTTCTTTGCTTGAAATTAATCTGTTTAAATTGTGTATGTCCTCTTGACTCAGTTTGGGTCCATCATAGAAATTTGTTGGTGTCTTAAAGGTTTTGTATTTTAATGGAGTATAAATTTTCAAAATAGTTTCTAATTGTCTTCTGTGTTTTAATAGTGTCTGTTGTGATATTTCCTTTTTCATCACAAATTTTAATAATTTGAGGTTTCTCTCTCCTTTTCATTAGGGTGGCTAAGGGTTTGTCAATTTTATTTATTTTTGCAAAGAACAAGCTCTGTGTTTTGTCAATTTTTTGAATTGTTTCTTTTGTTTCAATTTTATTGATTTTAGCAATGATTTTAATTATTTCCTATCTTATTCTAATTTTGATGTTGGTTTATTCTTCTTTTTCTATGGCTTTGAAATGTAATATCAGGTTGTTTATTTGTTGACTTTTCCTTCTTTTAATGATTGAGCTTAATGCAATAAACTTTCCTCTTAGCACTGCCTTCATAGTGTCCCAGAGATTTTGATAAGTTGTATCAGAGTTCTCATTTACCTCTAAGAATTTTTTAATCTCCTCCCTGATGTTTTCTGTTATCATGCTTCATTCAATAGCATATTGTTTAGTTTCCAGATATTGGAATAACTTCTCTTTTTTTATTTTATCACTGATTTCTAATTACATTCCATTATGTTCAGTTAGAATGCAGGGTAGTGTCACTTTTTTAAAAAAATATTTGCTAAGACTTGCTTTGTGGCATAACATACGATCTATTTTGGATAAGGATCCATGTGCTGCTGAGAAGAAAGTGTATTCACTTGTTGATGGATGGAATATTCTATATATGTCTGTTATGCCCAAATTATTGATTGTATTATTGAGTTCTATAGTTTCTTTGTTTAGTTTTTGTTTGGAAGATCTATCCATTTGTGAGAAGGGTGTATTAAAGTCACCCAATATTATTGTGTTGTGGTCTATTTGATGTTTATATTTGATAAGGGTTTGCTTGACATACATAGATGCTCTATTGTTTGGGGCATAGATATCTATGATTGTTATGTCTTGTTGATGTATGAATCCATTATGCAGTATGAAATGTCCTTCTTTATCCCTTTACACTAGCTTTGGTTTGAAGGCCACTTTATCTGATATGAGGATGGAAACCCCTACTTGTTTATGTGGTCCATGCGAGTGGTACAATTTTTTTCCAATCCTTCACTTTAAGTCTGTGGATGCCTTTTTTTGGTGAGATGAGTCTCTTGAAGGCAATGCATTGTTTGGTGAAGCTTTTTTAGGTTTTTTCTTTTTTTTAACAGAAGTTTTTTTTTTTTGTTTTTTGGTTTTTTTTAGTTATGTATATTAGGATTCATTCTGACAAATTTACTCAATATTTGCTCACTATTTTTCTTTTCCCTCACCTCCTCTCCCTTCCTGTGTTACCTTCCCTCTACTCTACTGATCTATTTTTTTTAATTTTTAAAATTTGTTCTAATTAGTTATACATGACAGTAGAATGCATTTTGACACATTGTACACAAATAGAGCACAACTTTTCATTCCTCTGGCCATACATGGTGTAGAGTCACACCTGTCATTTAATCATACATGTATGGCCTATTCCACTACCTTTTCCACCCTCACATCCCTCACTCCTCTCTTCCCAATTCAAAGTTTTTTTTCATTCTTCCCTACCACCACTCCATTATGGATAAGCACCTGCTTCTCAGAGAAAATACTCAAGCCTTTGGTTTTCTGGGTTTGGCTTATACTTAGCATGGTATTCTCCAGCTTCATCTATTTACTGGCAAATGCCATAATTTCATTCTTCTTTAAGGCTGAGCAATAGCCCATTGTTTATATGTACCACATTATCTATCCATTCATCTGTTGAAGGGCATCTAGGTTGGTTCCATAGTTTAGCTATTGTGAATTGAGCTGCTGTAAACATTGATGTGGCTGCGTCACTCTAGAATGCTAATTTTAGGTCTTCTTGTATAAACCAAGAAGTCAGATAGCTGGGACAAATGATGGTTCCATTCCAAGTTTTCTGAGGAATCTCCATACTGCTTTCCACAGCAATGAATGAATGTACTCCCCCACCCCACATCCTCACCAACACTTATTATTTCTTGTATTCTTGATTATTGCCATTCTGACTGGAGTGAGATAAAATCTTAGAGTAGTTTTGATTTGTATTTCTCTAATTGCTAGAGATGTTGAACATTTTTGTTGATAGGTTGTGTTTCTTCTTCTGTGAAGTATAAGTTCAGATTTTTTAAAAAACATTTATTTTTTAGTAATAGGTGGACACCATATCTTTACTTTATCCTTATGTGGTGCTGAGGATTGAATCCAGTGTCTCACACATGTCAGGCAAGTGCTCTACTTCTGAGCCACAACCCCAGCCCCATCTGTTCAGAGTTTTAACCCCTGGTCTTCTCTGCCATGCAGTGAGACAGAGGAAACAGGTTCTAGAGATATGAAACCACTGTCACATGCTACTCCTGTTCCCTCCAAATGCACATTCTTCATTGTACAGCCCTGCTTTTATTGGTAACCGTCTTGCTGTTGTATTCCCTACTATTTCATAACATTGCATATGATGAAAACAGCTGGGACTATTTATCATTTGTATTTTCAAAAGAAACACAAGGATAGAAACAAGTCCAAGAGAATTTGTTCGTTGGTAAGGAAAAAAGGTTGAGCGCATTTTTGTTGTTACTCAATCACAATATTGTTATTACATATACTTACACAGCGAGGATAGCCTTCTTCATGCTTTGTATATATTGGTTTCTTTCCTGTGATTGACGTGAGTTTTTCATCTACAAAACAGGCAAAGTCAAGCTTCTCTAGTACACTGCAGCTGGAAGAAATACAGGTAAAAATGTAGTTTGTAGAATTAAACTTTCCTATTGTATAAAAGTGGAAATGCCAGTTTCTTGAATCTGATCATGCTTTTTTTCCCCTTGCAGTTGTTATCTTTAAAATTTGATGTGACATTGACATATAAAATGATCATATCATACTATCATACATTTCCCTTTTCATCTCTCAACTAAATCCAGCTGTTAGTTTTTCATGAGATCCTGCAAGGTAGCTGATGAAGTAACAGTTATACTATGAGAGATTAGCTTTGGAGAGAAAACAAATGACACTACTATTTTTTTTTTAATTTGCTAACTTTTTTGGAGTCACATTTTATCTTCTTTAGATAATTTCTTCCTTGGGACAATCTGTTGCATATTGGAGGAGTGCAGTCTGTTTCATGAATTGTACACATGCGTAGGGACTAATTGAGTGGCTGTCTAGCAGTGACAGGTGGGAAGATGTTCTGCTGCATGTTCAGTTGTTCCCAGGGGGATTTTAGAGGATGTTGCTCTGATTCTGTGGCCTATAATCTGGTTATTTATCTCTCCTTCTTTTGTAAATGTACACATAACTCAATGACAACTTTTTTTTGGTAAATGTTATTCTAATTTTCGACTGCTGTAGTTATAACTTGTCTGGTTTAATTTGTATCAGAGTATATGAATAAACTTGAAATATAACACAAAATAATACACAAAAGGGGGAAAATGAGGTTCAGTCCTGATCAAGCAAAGGAATGTAAGATGTCGTCTAACTAAATTTCAAGTTATAATATTTTCTTGATATACAGGTAACTTGAGTGTGTAGGTTGAAGCCTATAAATAAGAATAACTTAGAAGCTCTCTTTGGTTGTTTCAGAAAGTATTAGTGCCTATTCAATGGGATGCAGTGTTTCATTTTTAATCTATAAAAGGTTTGCAACATATATTTAAAATTAAATATTATTAAAGTTAGAATATTTTGAGTCAAAACTACTGTAGTATACTCATCTCTCTACTACAAAATAACCCATTTTAACAAGAGACAATTTGTTGCAAAGAACCAAGTGTTAATGTAGATGCTCTTTTGACTTTTCACTGGAGTACCTTGCATTTCTCAGTCAGATCTGCTTTTCTCTCACACCTTGTTCAACATCTGTCACTTTTATTTTTTTTATTTTTTTATTTTTTTTTATTGTTGGCTGTTCAAAACATTACATAGTTCTTGATATATCATATTTCACACTTTGATTCAAATGGGTTATGAGCTCCCATTTTTGCCCCATATACAGATTGCAGAATTACATCAGTTACACATCCATTGATTTACATATTGCCATACTAGTGTCTGTTGTGTTCTGCTGCCTTTCCTATCCTCTACTATCCCCCCTCCCCTCCCCTCCCCTCCCCTCCCCTCTTCTCCCTCTGCCCCCTCTACTGACATTCATTTGTCCCCCTTGTATTATTTTTCCCTTTCCCCTCACTTCCTCTTGTATGTACTTTTGTATAACTCTGAGGGACCTTCCATTTCCATGCAATTTCCCTTCTCTCTCCCTTTCCCTCCCACCTCTCATCCCTGTTTAATGTTAATCTTCTTCTCGTGCTCTTCGATCCTACTCTGTTCTTAGTTACTCTCCTTATATCAAAGAAGACATTTGGCATTTGTTTTTTAGGGATTGGCTAACTTCACTTAGCATAATCTGCTCTAGTGCCATCCATTTCCCTGTAAATTCTATGATTTTGTCATTTTTTAATGCAGAGTAATACTCCATTGTGTATAAATGCCACATTTTTTTTTATCCATTCATCTATTGAAGGGCATCTAGGTTGATTCCACAGTCTTGCTATTGTGAATTGTGCTGCTATGAACATCGATGTAGCAGTGTCCCTGTAGCATGCTCTTTTTAGGTCTTTAGGGAATAGACCGAGAAGGGGAATAGCTGGGTCAAATGGTGGCTCCATTCCCAGCTTTCCAAGAAATCTCCATACTGCTTTCCAAATTGGCTGCACCAATTTGCAGTCCCACCAGCAGTGTACAAGTGTACCCTTTTCCCCGCATCCTCGCCAGCACTTGTTGTTGTTTGACTTCATAATGGCTGCCAATCTAACTGGAGTGAGATGGTATCTTAGGGTGGTTTTGATTTGCATTTCTCTGACTGCTAGAGATGGTGAGCATTTTTTCATGTACTTGTTGATTGATTGTATGTCCTCCTCTGAGAAGTGTCTGTTCAGGTCCTTGGCCCATTTGTTGATTGGGTTGTTTGTTCTCTTATTGTCTATTTTTTTGAGTTCTTTGTATACTCTGGATATTAGGGCTCTATCTGAAGTGTGAGGAGTAAAGATTTGTTCCCAGGATGTAGGCTCTCTATTTACCTCTCTTATTGTTTCTTTTGCTGAGAAAAATCTTTTTAGTTTGATTAAGTCCCATTTGTTGATTCTAGTTATTAACTTTTGTGCTATGGGTGTCCTATTGAGGAATTTGGAGCCCGACCCCACAGTATGTAGATCGTAGCCATCTTTTTCTTCTATCAGATGGCGTGTCTCTGATTTGATATCAAGCTCCTTGATCCATTTTGAATTCACTTTTGTGCATGGCGAGAGAAAGGGATTCAGTTTCATTTTGTTGCATATGGATTTCCAGTTTTCCCAGCACCATTTGTTGAAGATGCTATCCTTCCTCCATTGCATGCTTTTAGCCCCTTTATCAAATATAAGGTAGTTGTAGTTTTGTGGATTGGTTTCTGTGTCCTCTATTCTGTACCATTGGTCCACCCGCCTGTTTTGGTACCAGTACCATGCTGTTTTTGTTACTATTGCTCTGTAGTATAGTTTGAAGTCTGGTATCGCTATACCGCCTGATTCACACTTCCTGCTTAGAGTTGTTTTTGCTATTCTGGGTCGTTTATTTATCCATATGAATTTCATGATTGCTTTCTCTATTTCTACAAGAAATGCCGTTGGGATTTTGATTGGCATTGCATTAAACCTATAGAGAACTTTTGGTAATATCGCCATTTTGATGATGTTAGTTCTGCCTATCCATGAACAGGGTATATTTTTCCATCTTCTAAGATCTTCTTCTATTTCTCTCTTTAGGGTTCTGTAGTTTTCATTGTATAGATCTTTCACCTCTTTTGTTAGGTTGATTCCCAAGTATTTTATTTTTTTTGAAAATATTGTGAATGGAGTGGTTGTCCTCATTTCCATTTCAGAGGATGTGTCGCTGATATACAGGAATGCCTTTGATTTATGCGTGTTGATGTTATATCCTGCCACTTTGCTGAATTCATTTATTAGCTCTAATAGTTTCTTTGTAGACAACATCTGTCACTTTTAACTATTCAATAAAATTAACTAGAAGGCTGTATTCATAATGGTAAAGTTTTGTATGTATCCTACCACCCAATATTACAAAGCAATTAAGTTTTATTATCAGAAAAAAAATGCACAGGGCGCTAACTTCCTGTAAAATCTAAGTGTGAAAGAAATTCACTTTCTGTAAGACCTCATTACAAAGGATATAATAGGGAAGGGAAACCTGGAAATACAGCTGCCTTATGTCCTTTGAAAGTTTTTTCAGACTGATTTCAATATTTGGGCATCTGAAGATAAGGAATATTTATTGTGTGTGTCCCAAAAGAGTAAAAGTAGGACCAAATGAAAAAGGAAGATATATTTTACTATATTAGCCAATTTCCCATAAGGTTTCCAGCAGTAAACATGGACAAATAGAGGGATGTCACAGAGGGGCTTCAAGTGCTGGAAGAGATATTAGATCAGGTAAACCCATTAAACTCCCTGAAAACTTAAGATTCTACCATTAGAGTTCCTGAAGGACCAAACCTCCAATTTCCAAAAATGGTTCTGGTTCCACAATGGTCTTTCTTTATTCATTAGACATGTACATTGTCATTTTAGATTTTTCACTGATGATACTTATTATTTGTTATCATTAACTAACACTGCAGTAGATTAGAATGTCTACAAGAAGCATCAGTGATGCCAAAATGATGAGAGAATACTATGCCTCACAACCCACCATAGATTGGGTTTGTTCTTGAATACACACACTTACTATCAGTTCCCTGAGGAAATAAGCAAACATACATGGAGAATGTCTGACATTCAGGTTAGCCTTAGGAATTGTGCCTTTCTTCTGATGAAGATCTGTTTTCCCTATCTGTATGTGTTATTTTTGTCATATTCTTTCTAAATAGGTATAAGGTAATTGTAATGACTTTCCAAATTATGTTCAATTGAGATGTACCTTAGAGAAAAAAAATTACAGTTGAATTAGTCAGGGTTCTCCAGAGGAATGGAATGTATGGAATGCATATGTTTATAAGAAAGACACTTATTTAAGGAATTGGATCACATTATTATGGAAGCTGGATAATCCAGAATCTGCAGTGTGGTCTGGCTTGCTGAAAATGCAAGGGTATGTAAGTCCTCCAGGGTCATCTTTTGGCAATTTCTTCTTGCTAGAGGGAGGTTCAGTCTTTGTTCTTTTCAAAATTGATTGAATGAATGTATTCACATTATAGAAAGCAATTGCTTTAATCAAAACCCACTGATTTAATCTTCTTAAAAAAAAAAAAAAAAAAAAAAAACACCTACAGACAAATCCAGAATAGCATTTGCCCAGATTTCTGGGCACCATGACCTGGTCAGATTGACATATTAAATTAGTTGGATTGACAGGTAAAATTAACTGTCACTGCAGGAATGTATCCATGGAGGTCTACTAGTCTATATTTCTTTATTATGGAAAATGATCCCTTAATATTCTTCTCTGTTCCTTGAACTATAGTATTATGTTATAAGCATATAGTTAGCAATAATTCAGGGTTATGTCTCATAAATTTCCACTGACTTGTCATTTTTTTCATCACTTTATACATAGTAATTGTTTGACCAAATATTGTCTATCAGAAACAAACTTAACTTTTAGCCTTATGTAAGTAGTTGGGGTTTTTAGATCTGTGCTATTAAGAGTTGTCAATTGGCTGGGGATGTGGCTCAAGCGGTAGCACGCTCGCCTGGCATGTGCGGGGCGCTGGGTTCGATCCTCAACACCACATAAAAATAAAATAAAGATATTGTATCCACCAAAAAACTAATATATATATATATATATATATATATATATATATATATATATATATATATATATATATATAAATTCTCTCTCTCTCTTTCTCTCTTAAAAAAAGAGTTGTCAATGGATCAGTACCTTGTAGTAGCAATTGTTTAGAGCTTTCATGAGGCTACTAAGAATAAATATTTTTAAGCCTAATATTAGCTTTGGCACCTAATTATTTCTATATTTTAATTTGGTTGCATACAATTTTTAAAATTGTATTTCATGTGGATAAATATTTGCAGCTACCTGTCTACCTGTGATTATTGACATTAGAAGTTTACATTGCAATATCAGTGTTAAATTAGGCCAATTTAGAAGTTTGTATTATAAGAACTATTTTTTTCAATTAAACTACTAAGTATATGTTATCATTTTTAAAATTGACTTGTTGTTAAATGGCTACTTTGTAAAATATTAATACTTTCTTCCTGACAAAAAATAATTATCAAATCTATATTTTAACATTGTGATGGAGTTTTTAAAAAATACAATGAATGTATTTTTAAAAAATTCTCAAGTATCTTAGTACTTAACTTTATGAGACATTATTGAAAAGAGTTATGTAAAATTAAGTCAATTAAAGTAGTTTACTTGTCATTCTATTCCAAACATTTGCCAGAACCTCTTTGGGTAGCAAATACATTTGTAAATTGTATAACTCCCTGTCCATTACATTATAAATATACCTAAATTATTTGTCAGATATTGGTCTTACATAATTGTCAGCATCACTATAAAATCTTTACATCATTTTAACAGCCACTGTTTTACACAAATATTGATTACTTAGCCATATTTGGGGAGAAACTTTCATAGCAGTCACCATTCCTACTTTGAAACGTTTTTGCTCCTGTTGTTTTTGCACCAAAAATATGGATTTCAACAAATCTTGACCACTCTTTTATTATAGTTGTTTGGACCTATGGTATCAAGTATCTTGCATACTAGTGAATCTTTCTTGCATTCCATGAATGAGCTTTAAAAAGTGTAAAATTAGAAGAGCTAAAATATCTATGTCATTAATTTTCAACTCTGGCTGCGTTTTAGTATCATCTGGAGAATTTTAAGAATATAAATATTCAGGTTTCCACTGAAGAGTCTCATTTAATTGGTAGGGCAATTTGGGGTATTAGCATTTTTTTTTTGTGTGTAAGGGGGGTACCAGGGATTGAACTCAGGGGTCCTCGACCACTCAACCACATCCCCAGCATTTTGTATTTTATTTAGAGACAGGATCTCACTATGTTGCTTAACACCTCGCTTTTGCTGAGGCTGGCTTTGAACTCAAAATCCTCTTTCCTTAGCCACCCAAATCACTGTGCCAGGCAGGTGATAGTATTTAAAAAAAAAAAAAAAAACTAGATTATTTCAATGTGCAACCTGGGCTATGAACTCTAATTTATGCTCTTATCTACTGTACAAGTTTCATAGGATCTCACACTTAAAATTAAATCAACAAATAAATTGGATATACATTCTTAAACTATACTCCATGAATATTTATTCAGACTTTTATTCTAGTTTTTTTTCTCTCCCTAATGCAGCTGTTGTAGTATATAATAAGCTCGTTGATAAACACTGAAGAAAATGATCTGAGTTTTACTTTTGTACTTGTTGGTTTTGAATTGAAATTTCCATGTAATTTGTGCATGATTTTTGCAGAAAGCACATTGGATTATTGGGAAAATTGAAGTATACCTAATATTAAATCTAAATACAAATAACCATTATACTATCTTGACATAGTAAAAATGAATAAAACTTCTGGGCAACTTCCACGAAATCTATCTATCTATATATATCTATATATCTATATATCTATATCTATCTATCTATATATATATATATATATATATCTATATATATCTATATATATATATAATCCCATATTACTATGATTTATATGATGTATATTCAATTTATTTTTATACAACTATCATTTGGTTTATGAGTTTATAATATTTTTGTCCAAAATATTTAATATAAATTGAAGATATGGACCCTATAGGAAATAAATCCTCATTTTATTTTATATGTAATATTCAAGCTATAAGATTTACTTTACAAAGCTAAGTTAGACGAGAAAAACTTTCAGTGGGATATTCTTAGAACATAGACATCCTACCATCACTATTGAGAACTGCTGGATTATTTCTCAGTTGAAATAATTCATGTGAGCCCCTTATTTTGACACCAGAACTACTTGAACTTACCTAAAATGAGAAAAGGATAAAGAAAGAAAGGCACAAAGAAAGAGAAATATAGAGAGAATAAATATTATGGGTTCAACCTTAGCCTTCCATTTTTATTAAAACTACTCCAAGAAACCATTGATTTATTTCAAATTATTGGTGAGTTTTTTGTAGGACCCACCTAAATATAATTGTCTTTGCCAACATATTTGGAGTATTGTATTTAATTTTAAATTTGGTTACATTTTTTTCTCCTAATATATCTTATTTAACCTTTCATTCTCTTTCAAACAATTGGTTACAACTTTTTGAGATTCTCAAAAATCTTTTTACAAAAGCTTATAGTGAAGGGAATACCACATCTATGTCTTCAACAGCATCACCATCATTAGGTATTCTTAGTTTTCAAATCACTAGCTGATTTCAATATGTTGTACTATCAATTTTTGGCAGCAAACTTTGTTTTAAACTGTGAGAGTAAATGATATTACTTTTCTTTCAATAAATCACAAATAACCCTTCTACTTACCCTTTATGTTTCATTGACTTTATGTGCCCTGGACCATAAAAGGGGGGTTAGAACATTCACTGCATGAATGGTATTCTCCAAAGTCACTCAGTTCAACAACCTGCATAGCTGTGCAGTACCTCATCTATAGCCTTCTTCACTCATAACAGGAACAATTCTCTAATTTATAACATGCGTATTATTTCACAGACAATATGTTAAGCTCCTGTGGCATTTTTCATATAATCCTCCCAACAACGTCTTACAACAAAGTCTTATTATTGCTCCTTTAGGAAAACTAAAACTAAGACCCAGACAACTCTGTTTAACAATAATGCAAAGTAAGCATTAAAATTACCATACCATAAAAGCTAAAACTTGGTGTCAACTACGTGTGGCTTTAGGGACCCATTTGGGTGATTCTGCAGCTTAAGACTCTACCAACACTCTTGATGCCTTCTCCCATACAATGTTGAATGTGGCCATCAAGAGATTCAAGAATATAAAAGAGAAGCATCAGTTTGAGGAGTTGTCCTTTTCTAACTGCTGGTTAAAATGGAAAATTTTGAATGATTATACATATGAGAACCATGTCTGAGAAAACATATTAAGTTGTCATAAAACAAAAGGAAAAAATCATATTATAAAAATCAACCACATCCTGAAGCACTCTTCTGAGAACTTTTCTATACCTTTTAATCTCATCATTTTGACTAATAAAGTATTCCCTCTTTGCTTCTATTATTAGACTTATCTGTATTATACTCTATCTTTTATTTTTTTTTTCTAATATAGAAAAATAATGGTATTTTACTCTTTGAGAAGCTTAGAAGTCAAACACTATTTTATTGCTTTATTAAATAAAGAAAAAGTTCAGGAAGAAAAGTAATAACTTTAATAATAATAAAAATTTACTTAAGTCTATGCAGTTTCAATAAATTCTTTTTAAAAATATATCAGTAATAGCATTGTTAAGAGTTGCCTCAAGCTTGGCATGGCGGTACACACCTGTAATCCCTGTGGCTCAGAAGGCTGAGGCAGGAGGATTTCAAGTTCAAAGCTAGCTTCAGCAAAAGCAACTCAGTGAGACCCTGTGTCTAAATAAAACAAAAAATAGGTTTGGGGATGTGGCTCAGTAGTCGAGTGCTCAATCCCTGGTACATTCCCCCATCAAAAAAAAATTACCTCATGAGTCCTAATTCCCCTAAACCTTTAGATGAGAGTTTGTCCACCTGAGTGCACATGAGTTTTCCAGAAATAGATATGAGACTGTAAGAGGGAGAGAGAGAGAGAGGGGGAGAATGCTAGGCGTTTGCTCATTCAGTATGTACGGACGGCCACAAGTGAAAATACGAGTGTGCACAGTGAATACTGTAGTGGTGTATCATGATCCTTTACAAGTTTACCTCTCATGCTCATCCATGTCCTCAGGTTTTTACGGTTAATAGCAGTCACTAAGAAAACAGACTTAAATTAAGAGGTTTTAGTGGGATGATCTATAATCACAAGGCTACAATTAATAACCATCAGCTTATCCTTCACCACCTAGACCTTCTTATCCACAGCCAGCATATCAGTGGTTCAAGGTGACTTGCCTGGAGGGAAGACCCAGATTTTCTTACTATGTGCCTGTTCCTTGATTGACTTGACATTGCCAGACTGGATTGAAACAATTGCCTATTTACTTTTATCACTGAGATCAAGACACCAAAGATCGCATGACTGAATTCATGGCTTACAGAGATGCTCTTCCTTGCCTCTATTATACAAAAGCAATGTTCATTGCTTTTCTTGCTGTCCACTGGTTTTAGGATCTAATTGCTTAGATAATAGATCCAGCTTTAGATTCAGTGAAACTCTTAAAAGATACAATGTCATAGCTATATTATCTCTGCCTCTGGGGAGGACCACCAATCTAACAGGGTCTGGGGAAAAAAGCTTGAATTCAAAATTAACTCATAGAAAGTGATGATGAGAAGGATAAATTTCACCTTTACCTCTTGTTACCTAGGCTTATGCACTTTAGCACTTAAAGTACAAATACCATCTTGTTTGATCATATTTTACACCTCTAGTTAGTAGCTCTTAGCCCATGCCTTAATTAGATCTTTACAAGGCCATTCCAATATTTTATTTAGCAGTCTTCTTTCAGATAGCATAATAAATGCTTGATAGGGACAATGGATCCTTTTTCAATTGATAGAGAACCTTCATTACAAAATAAATGCCTTGGTAGATGGTGATGTTACGTGGAATCTCATATTGGTAGTTCAAACATTGTACAAGCTCTGGGATTGTAGTGCTAGCAAAGGCATAGTGATAAAAGGGGCAGGTACATTTCTGGAATAATAATTTAACTAAGAACAAACCTATGATTTCTTCCAGAGTAGAAGAGGTTTGATAGAATTGACTTTTCAATAGACTCTTTGCTCTCTATCATATTATTGGTTCAGTAACTCCGCTGTCATCAGGTAAAGTATTCATCAATATTTTCAGTTTGACTGCTCTCAACTTAAAGGGTTCCCACCAGAAGGTTGAGTTTATGCAGAGCCTCTATTTCAAACACCAGCCCTGATATGTTCTTGGGCCCCTTGAACAAGCACAGGACATTGGTGGGGGAAAAGATTTAAAGACTGTGATTGGCTACCAAGTGATTCTCTCTGTTTGGTTGTCATGAGCCTCTTCAACAGAGATTTCCCAGGAAGTCACTAACAAGAAACACAAAGACATTTATGTCATTTTCATAGGTTTATATTCATGCTTCTTCTTCCTCAATTTTGTGTTTTATTTTATAATCCTACTACTCTCAGATCTCAATTCAATCACGCAAGCCATTTGCCACTGCCCAGGATTATTAAAGAAAAACAGAATTCTTCTTCAGTCTATTTCTCTGCAAAAATAATTCACAAATATACTTTTCTTCTTCTTGAAACTTTTCCTGATCCCTGTCCTCATCTCTACAAGTAAAGCTGAGAAAAAAAAACATCAAATTTTTACTCACACCAATGTATAAAGATGATGTGTTTAGGAAACAAGTTGAAATTTTCTTTTTCTATTTATTGGAAGATACCTCCCCACCATCACATTCTCAGGTATGAGCTCAAGGAAAGGTTTAATACTACAAAGATGGATAACATGATTGGTTTGGGCCAACTATTTGCATAATTTAATTTTGATTTCTGAAACTATACAGATTTCATGCCAAATATATCATTTCCAGAATATGGTAGATTGATGCTGATTCTATCCAACAGTGTGCCTTTGAAGAGCTGACAACATTAGCTTATGATGGACAGTTCCAGGTTCATCATTACTTGGTGTCTCTGTCTGAGACTTGGGTTCTACTAGGCTCTAGTAGCACAACAAAATATGCTTTTCAAGAAGATATAAAAGGAAGAGAATTACACAAAAACTCTTCAAATCTTCTACCAGAGTTTACCAGAGACTTCCATAAGACTTCTCTATATGTAAGTACCTTTAGATATTTTATAGCCTGAGAAGTAAGATAGCTTGCATTGCAAACTGAACTTGATGCAAAGCCCTCTCTTGCTCTGGGTCCCAACTAAAGCTGTAATATTCCAAGTCACTGGTGAAAGGGTCAGAGCAATAGTGATAGTAGTGCATACTATTTTTAAAATCTGAAGAAGTTGCCTGTAATTTCAGTGGCTCAGGAGGCTGAGATAGGAGGATCATGAGTTCAAAGACAGCCTCAGCAATGTCGAGGTGCTAAGCAACTCAGAGAGACCCTGTCTGTAAATAAAATACAAAATAGGGATGAGGTTGTGGCTCAGTGCTGGAGTGCCCCTGAGTTCAATCTCTAGTACCAAAAAAAAATCTGAAGAAGGAAACCAAAAATGGTGCTGTTTTACTTGTAGAAACTATGAGTTATAATAACATATCCCCTCATGGAAAAGGCATCCTTCAGACCATTAGATCTTTAAAACTTTACTGATATATTCACTGAATATTTGTAGATTTCATGTTCCAAACTTACACAATGTCCTTCTAAGGCATCCATAGTTCTTGCCACTTATTATTCTCCATGTACAATTAACACATCACCAGTATAATAGACATTGAGATGTTCTGCAGAATGCCAAAACAATGAAAGTCCTTGCAGAGAATAGAAAAGTTGGAAGAGCCCTGGGAAGGCAGTGAAGTAACAACTAATTCTTTCCCCTTGTTAAAACAAAGTTCTTATTCTTCTTTATTTATCAAGGTCAAAAATAATACATTGGGCATTCCAGTAGCTATACCCAAATTCCCTGAGCTATACTGATATACTTCAATAACCAGATAATATCTTGTGGAGCATCTCTCATTGTGGCTAGTACTAAGTTTATGATCTATCTGTATGTACTATGATCTTTTGGTTTCTTGTAGGCCACATGTGGAGACATGGCAGATGTTGATAACATTAACTCTTGCACACTTCACTTCTTTGACACTAATCTGTGCCCAAAACATAATAATGGTTGTGATTTAATATCATAGATAGGGCAAGAATTTGGAAAGCCCTTTCTACAATAATGGTAGTAAATGGTTCTTACTCCAAAAGTAAGAGAAGACTAGAGAAATTAATATAGTAAAACCATATTTTCCCTTGACCACTTGTGCAAGGGACTTGGGCTAGGACTCAATTTACATTGACATTCATATACCCAGCTCTTACTGGAGGCCTTGATGGATTTAAGTCTAGATGTGTTCCTTTTTATAGTATTTACCTACTCTGTTAAGTGTCTTTAAGTTTCATTGAGGAAAGTATTTGGGTAGTATTAATCATATAAACATATGATAGCATTATAAGGTCCTAACTTAAGGAAACCTGTGCATCCACCAAATGACGAGCTCTGTATATAAGAGGCAGCTCAGATTAGGAAGCTGAGTATTCAAATATTCCATTATAGTATATATAAAAGAAAGTCATTCCTTATTCTCCTTTCCTTACACCTCTCCAAAAAAATCTGAAAACAACAACAATAACAATATCAACAAAAGATGAATGTATTACTTATGCAAGGGGGAACTGGTCCTAGAAAACACTGTGTGTCTGAGCAGTATTTTATTTGAGAAGTTTAAGAAGTGTGCCATTCAGGGATTGGCAAACATTCATGGACACATAGCTGCTCTAACAGCCTGGCTGATTGAAACAGCAGACAAGTTTGTGCACTGTTACTGA
Organism: Marmota flaviventris; assembly: GCF_047511675.1. NCBI lineage: Eukaryota > Metazoa > Chordata > Mammalia > Rodentia > Sciuridae > Marmota > Marmota flaviventris. The sequence continues at coordinate 117,139,656 of NC_092508.1, forward strand.
CTGGCTTCAGACACATGGTTTCTGAGGCAAAACTGTCACTGATCAATTGGGATGGGTTTTAAATGGCTATAGCAGTACTTGCTCATGAATAGGGCAAAGAATCTATAGAGGAATCAATACTTTTCTTTCATGAAGTTTCAGAAGGGAACTTTTGTTCTCAAGCATCTGACAACCTTCCTCTCACTACACCTTTTTATTTTTTCTCACTATACGAGCTAAAGTATACACTAGTTGTTGTCCATCTTTCTTGTCTTTGGGAACACCATGTCTTAGAAGCCATTGTCAGAGACCCCTGTGACCAAGACTTCCTCATTAACTTCTGTCTAATAAGATCATTATATTCATGCTTCTGCTTTTCTGAAATTGTATTATCCTTATTGATACTAGAAAATTCAGTTCCATGGTAACTTTTGCTACTGTCAAACAGCCTCTGGAGTTTATAAACTGCTGATATTTTTTTAGAGATACTGGTGATATCCCTCACTTAGGAATTCCTCAAGGACTTAATAAAAGGGGCTTCCTCTGGTATTATCAAGGAATATAGGGATATGATAGCTCTCCATGCTTGGTCACACATAAGTAGATAATGGCCAGTATCATTTCCAAGCTTTAAAGAGCTTATTTCAGCAGTGAATCACAACAAACCAAATGTTCTTATTAGGTTGCTATGTCTTGAATCATAGGCAAGAAAATCCAAACAACATAATCAGTAGAAAGAAAGAAATTAAGGTTGAATATTTAACTCAGTGATGGAGTGCTTGCCTACCACATGTGAGGCCTGTCCTGGGTTCTATACCCAGCACACCCACCATCTGAAAAAAATTAGGAGGAATAAAATTTAAAATTAAAGTACATGACTTGTAGATTATATGTTTTGTCTGGTAAAAATCAGAGAGTTAATTAGAACATTGTTATAAGTCTTGAGAAATTACTGTAAGGTGCATGGATACAAGAGTATTATCAAAAACACTATCCTTTATATTTACAAATAAAACATTGTAAAATTTAGTAAAAGACTTCAGAATTCCATACAAATAAAATTATAAAGAAATAAAATTAAGTGAAATGTGCTGGATCTGTATGAATATACTATTAAAACCCAAAGGATGTTTGAAATATTTTTTTTTCTAGAATAGGCATAGTCTGGACTATAATGATTAATTTTAAGATAATATATAAATTCAACACATTTCTCATTAAAAGGGGATTTTAAAGAAAACTAGATAATCTGATTTTACAGTTCATTAGAAAAGATAGGTTAAACAAGAAATTTTTGTAAAAGGATTATTTCAGTGGATAATTTCACTGGATATTAAACTGCATTATAAAGCAACAATGATTGATGGAGAATTCAATGAAATTGAACAATAAGTCCAGGAAAAGACCAGATGTGAAAAATTTATACATGACAAATAAGTGGCATAGGAGGTATTATTTTGAAAATGATTTTGAAACAACTTAATCAATACATTGAATTCACTAAATAGTGCTTAGGAAATATATCCTATTTATATGATTTTAGGTTTTATATAACTGTTGACTGTTTAAAAATCATATATATATATATATATATATATATATATATATATATATATATATATATATATATATATACATGATATAATGACCTGCAAAATTAATTGTGTAATCAATATGCTCTCATGCTATAGTAGGGCCTTGAAACATTAGAGCTCTGCTCAACCTTCTGCCTTACACGATACTGCCATCCAAACTTCATATAACACAAAGTTATTAACCCCATGTTTCAGCATCATTATTAGTGTAATCACAGCCACTACCTATATACATTTTTTTCTCACTGAATTAGCAAATATGTCATTTCGTTTGATTATTTTTCTTTTAACATCTTACTTTCTTTTTCTATGTTAAATTTCTCTCACTGAAATATAAGAGTTAATTCAGCAATCACCTATGCAAGACAATTCTCTCAGCTCTGGCTCTTATGTTTTATAATTCTCATTTTGACTTTATTTCTTAAATTATAGTCAGGTTCACTCTTCATGATTATCTAATTCTTTGTTTCGGGGGGCTAATTTGGGGTAATTGTCCCAGATCTATTTTTACAAATTATTAATTTTCATTACCTTCAACTATAGCTATTCTGCTGATTAACCCATTTATGCAGTTTAAATATTAGTGGCTATATCTTATAATTATAGATTTTTATAGTTTTTTAATCCATTTCTTTTCTTTTTCTTTCTTTTTTTCCAGGGGGCTAGTTCTTAGATTTTGGATCAATTTATTGTTTTATTTTAGGCAAGTTTATTTTCTCTTCTTTATTATTGATCCATTACGCCAACATTTGGCATCTTTATGCTTTGTAAAGTTTTGTGTTTGGGAGATTACTTAGTGAAGCTTTAATTCCTCCAGACTGGGCTGTGAGCACCTTTTTTGTTTTTACTGGTCAATAAGTCCAAATTGAAGACATACAGGCTTTGATACCTCCGTGTAATGAAGACAATGTTCTTTGCTAATCTTTTATGAAGTTTATGAAGATTTATTATTTCTATAACCTCAAAACAGTCCATCTTCTGCCACAAAATGGTATTTAACTCAAACTCCTATTTCACTAAAATTCAATCATTCCCTGCTTTTCACCCTTTTATGCCCCAGCAACTAAAGAACTGCTTTTACTTCTCTGGTTTTCATTTATGTCTGTATATCTGCATCTAGGGGGCTAAATTTTGTCTTCTTTAAAAAAATATTTGTTATATATTAACATTTCCACATGGCTTTACAGAGGATTTTTAAAAGAATTTGGCCTTCGATATTTCAGAAGGTATATATTTATGATTGAAAATTTCAAACATTAAAAAATAAGCAAAGTAGCACACACCTTTCCTCCACACACCCTTCCTCCAATCTGAACAATATTATTTGATCTATACCCTCTTACTCCTGCTCGTATTATTTTGAACATGATCCAGACATGAAATTGTCCACAAATTGTCCTATATGTATTACTGAACCAAAAGGGAGTTTTATTTCATAACAAACATATTAATTATATCATGATTAACATTATCCATATTATTTTAATATCAACAAATATTCAATTATATAATGCATTATAAGGGTGTTCATTGAAGAAACAGGATAGTTTGTGCTCTGTAGTTTCATGTAAAATAGTTTAGCTCAGGCCTGTGATATCTCTATTACTTTCAGATTGAATCTACAGCTCTGACATGATTTGTGTTCAATTTTTTGGCAAGAACACTTCACAGGTGGTGTCATGTTCTTCCAGCAGGAGACACAAAATCTAGCTGTCTCTATTTTTGTGGTGTTATCAGCTGTTCATTTCCAATAACTAGATCTATTCATTTAATGGGACTTGCAAAATGGTTACGTTCTAAATCTAAAACTAATCCTTAAATTTCTAGTTGGGATATTCCTAAAAAGAGCAATGTTCCTCTTTCCATAGATAGAATGTATACAGGAAAGAATGGGAATGTTTAAATTTTTCCAGAATTAGCAGTTTCCAAAATAATTTCTCTCTATTGTCTTTTAATGGGTATAAATAATTTTTTTAAAAATGATACATTACTACTTCATGGATTATATCATATTTGATGTATTGTATATATTGTAATTATTCATATTCATGTAAACCTCTTCACCAGAAGAAGAAATTAGAACACATATAATTATGTACATGTTTTATACTACATTATAGGCAAAAATCTCAAAACATCTTCAATTTCCTTATCGTCTACAATATAAACTTCTAAAACATTTTAAAATTATATTACAACTCACTAGAGATAACCAGTCAAATTTTCTTTTAATTCACTTGGAGCAGATCTCTATATTAATATGCCATCCATTATATATAAATTTAGATTTGTTTTCTTTTCAATTTTTAAAATTTTATTTTTGACATGTAATTTTATTTTTGATCACATGAGTAGTAAAAGTTCCAAAATCGGATATATAAAGCAATGCATACTCACAAAGTTTTGTCATTACCTCCTGTACTATGTCACTTCTCTTTTAAATAGCCAACTTAAAATATACATAAATCACATATTTTAATCTCTCTCCCTGCTTATTACACAAATAGAGTATAACATACATGTTTTCCTCAATTTAGACTTTTTTAGTTTAGTGATATACCAGGAATATTATATGGCATGATTATAGAGATATTTCTGAGTTTTATCACACTTGCCAAAAATACCAAATTGCCACTATTTATCCAACCAATGTCTTAGAAATACGTTTTTTTAAACACTTAATACTCATTGTTACACACTCAAGAGAGTACTATTTTCACTTCATATGCTACATGCTGAATTTTTTTAAATGTAGTATGTGTTTGAACTTAAAATTAATAAGTATACATTGATCCTTTAAAGTGTTTATCAAGAGATGTTACAGAATCTTATTTATCTGATTTTTAAGTACTTAAACTTCATCTAGAAGCACACATGTATCTTTGACATATTTTAGATTTTTTGAGGTAAGTCCATTCCTTCAGGATGGGAGGAATTTTTTCTTTTCTTTTCTTTTCCTTTTTTGTGTGTGTCCTTATTTGGTCCAGGTAAATTATAAGTTTGACAAATATGCTTTCTACTGTTTTTCAAAAATAGTTGATAAAACTATAGTACATCTCTGAAGCAAATGCATAACCTGAGAATACTCCAATGGTACTGCTCCCAGATGTACTGACTCTCCATCAGTCCCATTGGGAGTAGTTTGCAATCAGGAATAATTCAACTTGACTTTAACTACCTCAAATAATTTCTTTAAATCTTCTTCAGAGTACATACTTAAATAATATTTGCATTTTTTAATTTAAAATCTATAAGAATAGTTAAGAAGCCAAGAATATTTTACAGATTAGAATTTAGAAATAGCAAATATCTTAGATGCTAACAAAGTATGAACTGTACAGACCTGATACTGCCAAATACCAGGAAAAAAATGCATTAGATAATGTCTTACATTTTTAATGCTTTTCATTTTACATATTTACCAGCCCCCTCACTTTATTTGATCCATACAAGAATTCTGTGAGCTAAACAGGTAAATCTAGCCATCCTCATGGGAAAACTCTAACCCATTAAGGAATAGCTTGCTTTAGTGGGTGTACAATTATCTATCTAATGGGAAATTTTGCTACTTATCCATTTTATTTTCATTACAAATACCACACAGAAACCAGTATAAATGAGAGCAAGACTTAGTGTTATTTTGCAAGAGAACCTCAGTAAACTTGCTTTAAGCCAGTATTTAACCTACTTCTTCAAGAACAATCTGAGGAAAATCTAAAAAGTGACACAATTCTGTTTTAACAGAGTTGGTATTAATTTGACTGCAATATCAGATAAACTTCTTTTGCTATGGAAAGTAAACTGCACACTGTAGAGACAGACAGACAGATACAGTTATCAAAAAGGTCAATACTAAACTACAACATAATGTCAAGTTGATACTCTTAAATCCACCACAGATGGAGACAAGGCTGGACGCAAGGAAACTCTACAAAGACTGTCAAAGCAATTTTCCCCCTGATTGTAAAACAAGCTGAGCTTCTGAATATATTTTGATCTGACCTTCTGAAGATGGTTTGTCTGTTTTTGGAAAAGGGAATTCAGTGGCTACTTCTGGTTATCTACTTGTTTCTTGAGCCCTTGACATGCCCAGATGTTTGGCAAAGACCAAAGTTTCTCAAAGTCTGCTCCCATTCAGGCTGACCTGAATCTTCCATTTCAGTGCCATTTCCTAGACCCATACACATTTTACCAAAATAAAATTTTAGTAGATAAGGAAATCTAAGGAGATCCAACATAGCAAATATGAAGAATTTCAACTTTACCCATAACCTTTAATGACAAAATAACTATAAATATTATAAGAAAAGGTGGGATATAAACTATTGAAAGTGATAGTAGTGATAATGGAAGTCACTTTATGTAGAAGAAAGGCCAAACTTGTGATGTTAAAGCATTTTATGTCTTTATCTCTTCAACTGAAATCCCATGAAATTTTAAACACTGTGTTATATCCCCAGTTATTTCTTATATTTTTATTTTGGGACAGTCTCTCTATGTTGCAAGAACTTGCTGAGTTACTGAGACTCACCTGCCTTAGCCTCAAGAGTCACTGGTATAACAGGCATGTACTTCGACACCCAGTGAGTGATCGATGTTTTTAAGCTCCTAGAACAGAAACAAAAATCTCTACCACATTAACAATTGACCAATATGCAAGCAATATGAACAGTTGTTGATATAAGAAATGCAAATATATAAATAAGAAATACAAGACTTAGAATATTCTAAAGCTAGTGGATCGCCATGTTGACTACATGCAGGGTTAATATTTCTAAGATGAAATAGATGAAATAAACTCTATTATTTTTTTACAATAATTACATGTGCATTTCCCAGTCACTCCCATATCTTTTGTTAATTATTTTCATGTTCCGTTGGCACTGGTCTTGGATATGATTTTTTTTTTTTTTTTTTGCCAAGATACGACACCAAAAGCACAGCCAACAAAAGCAAAAATAAACAAGTGAGACAACATAAAGCTCAAAAGCTTCTTCACAGCCAAGGAAACAGCAAAATTAAAAGATAACATACAGAACCACATATCCAATAAGAAGTTACATCAAAATATACAAAAGACTCACATAATTAGCAAAAGACTTAAATGGCTTACAGGTATATGAAAACATGGACATAATCAATCATCAGAAAAATGAAAAATATATCCTTAATGAGATATCCTCTCATACGTGTTGGAATGTCTACTATAAAAACAAAAAGGATAACATGTGTACGGATAAGGAAAGTGTGGAGAGAAGGGAACCACTGCACATAGTTGGTGGGACTATACTATGGTCTGGATATGGTTTGTTTTCCAAAGATATATGTGCTGGAAATTTGATCCTCAATGTGGTGCTGTTGATGTGGTAGTGTTGGGTTCATGGGACAGAACACTCAGAAGAAATTCATGAAGTTCTCCAAGGACAGGGTCAGTTCTCATGAGAGTGAGTTGTCATAAAAGAGTGATCGTGCTTCCTTTTCACAATGCAAATGTCATCTACCCCACCATTTGTTGTCATCTACCACAGTTGACATAGCTAGATATTCTTCACCAGTGGCTGCTCAGAGAGAACTGTCTGATCTTGGATTTTCAGCATCTAACCTCACATATTTTGTTATAACAACACAAAATGTACTAAGACAGAATGTCAGCTGATAAAACCATTATGGAAGACAGTATGGGATTTGTCAAAAAATAAATAGAACCGCTATGTGATCCAGAAATCTCACTATTGCATATACATCTAAATAAAATGAAATCATTTCATTTCAGTTGGTCATAGAGACATCTGCACTCCTATGATTATTGCAGCACCATTCACAATAGCCAAGCAACGAAAACAACCTAGGAGTTCATTAACTGATTAATTAAGAAAATGTGGTATATATACACACAGAATACTATTATAAAAAGAATGAAATTATGTCATTTGGACAACATGAATGGTAATGGAGGTTATTATGTTAAGTGAAATGAATCAGACACAGAAAGACAAATACCACATGATCTCACTCGCATGTAGAATCTTAAAAAAGTTGATCTCAGAGAACTTAAGTGCACAATGTTGGATATCAGAGAATGGGAAGAAGGGAGTAGGGGTGGTGTACAAGGGGCTGATCTATGCTATTAAATTAGTTAGATAGTAACAACAAGTCCTGGTGTTCAGTTCAATCACATAGTAGGGTGAATAAATAGATAAATACAATGCACCACATATTTCAAAAGGTTACAGAAAATATATATTTTGAATGTTTTTAGCATAAATAAATAATAAATGTTTGAGGAGAGAGACATACTTAATCTGACTTAAATATTACATAATGTGCCCATGCATCAGAATATCGTATGGTATCCTATTAATATGTAGAATTTTTAATATTTTATGAGTCAGTTAAAAATAATATTTAATGAAAAAATTATGTACATGTATAAAATGGTATCAAGAAATGCTACCATTTTTTACAGTATGGGCAAACTTAGATAACATTGTGTTAAGTGAGATAAACCAGACACAGAAAGACAAATACTGTATGATCTCATATGTGAAAAAAACAGTTGAACTATTGAAGCAAAGAATAGGATGGTTGCTGCCAGGGACTGGGGGTGGGGAAGTGGAGATATAGGCCAAAGGGCAGAGACTTTCAATTTTGGGAATATAATATACATTATGGGTGGTTATGGATTTGTTCCTTAATTTGGTTGTGACAATCCTAAACTTCTATATTTATCAAAACATATTGAACACCTTAAATATATTCAGTATTTATTTGACAACTGAATTTTTTTAAAAAACAATAAAAAGAAGCACATTCAGGATTTGGATTTCCTAAGCATCGTGTGTCCCCCACAAACATTCTGATTGACCAGAAGCTACAGCTGTTGTCAGCTAAGGATACCCCAATGTGGTACTTGTATGGAACAAAGCCCATTTATTTACCTTTCATACAAAGCACTTAGCTCAGTAGCTGAAATGTAGGGAACTCACTGAAGTAAATGTTCATCCAGCAAATACATTCCCCAAAAAATAACAACAGAAAGAGCAAATAAGGGCAACATTGTTTACTGATCGCTTTTCCTAATTATTTTTTTAAAGAATTTAGAACAATGAGTTCCTCTATGTTCTAAAAAATCTTTTGACACATGAAACTGTTTTTGTGTGTTATAAAATGTTCTCAGACATAACTGTAAAAGAGCTGAAACCTATATGTTTTGCTATATTATAGCTAAGTATTTTCTTTAAGTTATCTGAACACAGATTTTTCTTAATAAATGTATTTGTGAAAAACAATCAACTTATCCGAGAAGGCAGATTAAGAGAGTTAAGTCTGCTTCTGAAACAGATTCTGAAATATAATATGTGAACTTGAAAATACCTAGTTAAAGATAGTTACTACATGTAGTAACCGTGTATCTTTTTAAATTATATTTAGGGAGACAGAATCTGTAATAAATACACAAATAATATATGCTTCATATGGCAAGCTTCCCTGGACTCAAATTTATTTTTTTAATTTATTACTGTGAGATCACATTTTGTCACAGGGAGATTTTCTGCTGAGAAAATTTACATTTGTGATCCTTAGAGGTAATCATAAGAGATGAGACTAAATCGGAATAGGATTTGTCTGCTCTTAGCCTGCATGATACTAATGTATCCTTGAAATGGGTGACTTGAAGAGATTCTTAGATTCCCAGAGTATAGAGGAGTGGGGAGTAAATCCAGATGGTTTCTGTCACCTAAAAATAAATGATGTCTGAAATACTTGACAGTGAAATGTTTTGGAGCTTCCGAGAAACCACTGGAGTTTTCAGAACAAGGGAACAGGATGGATGCTAAGCGTAAGTGTACGTGGTTATTAAAGATTTTAAAGTCCTTCCTTGTATGGCTTGTTTTACTTAAATGGTAGAATGGCATATTTGAAACGTAATTGAGGTGATTTTTTAAATTATTTTCTTTTGTTCACTGAACTTTGATGAACTGAGGTAGGAGTGTTAAAGAACAGCATGATACATCAGAGATGCAAAGAGAAGAAAAGTAAAACACTGTTGTCTTTGAGTGTGAAATCCTAAGGCCTCTGTGAGAGAGACAGTTTTCCACATGGAAGTGAAGAGAAAGGCTGAATTTGGAGAGATTGGGAGAGAATATGGAGAAGTTAATCCCTGATAGGAGGGTACCAGAATGGGAAATAGGTGCAGAGATACAAAGCATACAAAAAATTCACCATTCAAAGTATTCCTAGCTCTTGAGGAAATGCCATCCATCACCCACCCCCAGGAGCTAAAAGGTCAGGCACACAAACTCCTAGCCTACAAGCATTGTAGGCCTTACTGCTGCCAAGAATTTATATATATATATATATATATATATATATATATATATATATATATATATATATATATATATATATATATATAGAGTGGGTTTTTTTTTGCTTTTTTTTTTTGCTTTTCATCAGCCAAGAGGACTTCCTTAGTCAGCATTCAAGATGCCTCCTTTAGACTTTCTAGAAATGGTGAAGCCGTTTGACATTCCTTAGCCCCCACTTGCTTAAGAAAGGTTGACTAGAAAGCCTCTTTATTATTTGCCAGAACATGGGAAAATTGGTAAAGTGGGATCTTGGTTATTGTCAAGGAACTGGCCAGAGTTACACAGGCAAGCAAGACCTTATTCAAGACCGTTGGAACAGGGGTCAAGACTATCTTCAAAGTCCTGAGCTTGACTATCATCAAAGAGCTTGATGGCAACACAGAGTGGATTTATTATCAATGTGCAGGTGAAGGAGTGGGTGGGATATGACTGAGAAGAACTTGGTTAGGCAACAAAAGTAGAGGAAATAAAACTTAATTAGATCAAGTGTTGGGAAGAGGAACCTGTGTACATTAAGAGTTGGGGAAACTGGTTTGACAATATCATTTGCTAAAGCAAGGGTCAGCAGGCCAATGACTGAAGGGTGAGGCCTGGTTCAAAGAAGCAGTCCAAAGATGCTGCCCAAAGTTTGTCCAAGTGGCGAGTCCTTGTCAATAACCACAGGAAAAGCAGCCTCTCTTTTCCTTCTTTCCCATCTACTGATCTCTATCAGCCTAAATCCTCACTGTTCTCCTGGCTTCATTGTTTATATAATAGTACTCTTCAGACCAAAAAAAAAAAAAATCCCTGATGGCCTGTCTTAATAACACCCATTTTTTATGAATTATTTTTGCTGCCAAATGCCACCATGCCTAAGGCAAAGCTCCTTGCCTCTGGCCTCTGTTGTGAAGGAAAATCATCAGGTTAAATGCTCAGTGAGTTAAAATCATCCATCCTGCCTTTCTTCAGTGTTCTGCATGACCTAGTCTTGGGTGAATCTAAACCAATGGATCCTAGCTCATGGAATTACTTGTGGAACTTTGTAAATACATAAATACTTTAGACCCAGTCCTGGACAAACTGAATAAGAATCAATCTAATGTGTGCTAAAGATGGAGACAGACTTAGTTTTTACAATGTTCCTAGGAAACTGTATGACTATGCACATTTTGGTAATAGTCATCTTGACAAATGTCCTCCAGGGCAATACTCATCCCCCAGAGCTCACAATAAGCATGCTGGGTCATCAAAATATCAAGAAAAAAAAAGGGGGGGGGGTCTAAGGGAGTGGATTTTATTGTTTGTTTTTTAGACCAATAAAAGAAAAATTATAAGAACTTTACAATTTTAGTTGTAGCTGCCAATTATTGAGTGCATTCTCTTTACCAACCTCAATACAAGAGTTGTATAATCTTTACACTGGGTCCAGAATGTCATTATCTTTACTCTGAGATGAGAAAGCTGAACTGGTAAAGGTTGCATAATATCACCAAAGTCATGCAGAATGTGATGGGACTAAGAATCACACATTCTTGTCCCTATTATGTAATAAAGTCTCAACATTTTGTCTCCTTGGATTTATTTTTTGTTTTAATTAACACTTACAGTTACCTAATGAGGCTGAAATTAAAAGACAGGCAAAATAAAAAGGTAAAACTACCATATGCCAACTATGAAGTTAACTGTTGCTAATATCTTAAATATCTTTGCATGTTCTTAGTAATATGTACAGCTTTTATTTGTGATGGGATATATCCATATAGGAATGCATTCTGCTTTTAAGAATATATTTATCAGAAGCATTTCCCCACATCTTTGGAAATTTCATCCTCAATGATTTTATAATATTCTATTTGTATAATATAATCATTCTGGTTTTGGTCACCTTAATTGTTTTTTTCTTAGATTTAATAATGTTGGATGCCTCAGTATAGTATAATGTGATAAATATGAATTAACATACACACATACGTTCACTATGTATCCAAATAGCTATTTTTAAAATATTTTCCTTAAATACTCATTTGTTAGTAAAGTAAATGACTTAGAAATTCTAAACATATTACATGAACTTTCTTCCTAGAAAGACATGTCTTTGTTTGGGCATCTATAACAAAATACCATGAATAGGTAATTCAACAACAGAAATGATATTTTGCCTTTTGGCTTTCTATTTGTTCAAAATTCTGGAGGCTGCCATTTTTATTTTCTGGAGAAATCCCCTTCCTGGATTAGGGTCACCTGTCTTCTTTTATGTGCAAGGGTGATATATAGAGAGAACTCTTCCCCTTCCAAGAGGACTAGTGTTATTCTTGGTTTCTATAAGTCCATTCATCCTCTTGAGCCTCCACCTCCTGATACCATCACATTTGGTGGTAGTTTGCAGTATGCACATTTTGTGTATAAACTGCAATAAATTATGAATATATTCTTAGTAAGCTGGGACACAATATTGCATAACTTAATTATAATCAAAATAATTTCTATATTTAATCACATTATCAAATGTATTGATATGCAAGAAAACAAATCACTTTATCTTTACAAATATGTATTCAGTTCATATTATGCTAAGTGTTAGGAATAAGAAGATAAATAGATCATGGCCCCTGCCTTTAGAAAGCTCATACTCTCAAGGTGTTAAATACATGCTAAATAAAACACACTATGTTTGATAATAAGGGATCCAAAGAACTAGTATGAAGTTGGAAATGTCCAACTGATGGAAAGGTGAAGGAATGAAAGAAATCTCAGAGTTAGTGCTATTGGAGTAAAATATGAATAGATCCAAAGATCACATTATTAGGCATAACTATATTTTGCAACAAAAAGTAGGCTCTAATGGTGTATTTTTCATAACTGAGTATTATATTTTAGAATTACATTGACCAATAAAATATGTTTTTAAACAAAATACATATCAGAAGATAGCATAATGGCTAATTTTTTGTTGCTACAAACTTTCTTACTCATATTTCACCTGCATTTGCAACTTTTATCATTTTTTCAATACTTTAATCTTGGATGTTGACTTGCTTCTACCATAAAAATGATATTTTGCCTTTTGGCTTCCTATTTGTTCACACACCAGAAGCTTTGTCATCTGTTGTAATTCTGTTATCCCTAACTGATTCTTTGTTCTCTATATGTAAGAATAAGGTGACTGAAGAGGTATATAGGTTATATTTTGTAACAAAACAACCCAATTACAATTCACAAGGATTTATGGAGCTTTTACAGTGTGCCTGACATTGTACTCCCAGATAAAGGTAAAAACAGAAATCCATAACATGTAGACTTGAATAAGAAGAATTTCTTTCTCAGCTGGATATTTAAATAAACCACAAGATACTTATCATGAAGTAATTAAACATGAATGCTCCCCTCTGCTCTATAAGCAAAGAAGATCTTACCTGAGAAAGCATTTCTACCTAGTAGGGAAACCCATATACAATTGAGACCCTAAAGTACGAATGGTTCTTTTCTGCCCCAAACAGTTTTAATTCTAGCATCGATATTTTCTCCTCATTATATTCATAACCAGGAATAGATCACAGTACCCAGAAGTTAACACAAAAGGTCATTCAAAGTTACTAAGTAAATAATGGGTTATTCTATAGTTTTATTTCAGTAAACAAACCTCTGAGTAAGTCAATTAATTGATAAAGTCAGGACTACAAGTGAACTTATATAGTGGTAAAAATTGAATAAATGTCTTTCAACAAATAATATCTCATCCTAAGGCAAAAGGCCTGGAATAAGGCTGTGTGGGACATACAAAAAAAGATGACAAAGAAACTCCTGGAATTCAAGCATATTTTTTTTAATCAGGAAAATTAGAAACTCATATCAGAATCTTTCCACTGTGGTCTGTAGATTTTGCTCCATATTTTTAGTAGAAATAAACAGTGTAAGTCCTCATAAAAACAAGAAAATGATCTGTCCAAACACTTTAAGGTAAAGAACTGCAAGTGAATTGGATGGATTGAACCTACTATTTAGAGGAAAGATTTTGAATGCTGAATGTTTTCTTTGATATAAGGAGGCTGATTCATACTGGTATAGGGAGAGGGAGCATGGGAGGAATAGATTAACTCAGATAGGGCAGAGGGGTTGGAGGGGAAAGGAGGGGGCATGGGGTAATTAATGATGGTGGAATGTGATGATCATTATTATCCAATGTACAGGTATGAAGACATGAATTGGTGTGAATATACTATGTATGCAACCAGAGATATGAAAAATTGTGCCCTATATATGTAATAAGAATTGTAATGCATTCTGCTGTCATATATAAATAAAAAAGGCAAGATTTTAATTCTGTATAGTGGTTATGACAGGTAATAAGTTCACCTATCCTCTGGATGCCAAGTCCTGTGTTTAAGGAGAATACATGTTAACAATCCCATCTAGGAGGATCACTATTTTTTTTCTAGGATATTATTGTAATTATCTCAATCTGATATATCAATAGTGTCATCTGTAATATCATTAAAAAATGAAGGTTCCATCCCATTTGATAATCCTTTCTTTATTTGAGGTAATATTGTTGCAGAAGTGCTCTTGAAAATTTTATAAATAATGATGTTAGCCCTCAGAAGAACCACAATTTTGAGATCCTCAACTAGTCATCCCAGTTCTTTCTTGGGAGAAGGGAGAGCTGGGAAAGGAGGTTCTGATGAATCATCTCCAACCTCACATTTTTCTTAGTTGCTTTCAATATATAAAATATCCTCTAAAACATCATGTCTCAGAATTTGAATAAGAAATACACCAGAGCTTCATGAGGATGAGCCAGGTTCCAGAGTCAACAATTGACCTGGTTGATTCTACTAGTCTACTAGAGACCATGCATGGTCTCTCTCTCTCTCTCTCTCTCTCTCTCTCTCTCTCTCTCTCTCTCTCTCTCTCTCTCTCTCTCTCCCTTCTCTCTCTGACTTCTCATTTTCCAGGTTAGTGCTTTTTTACTTTAATATGTAAGTACTGCCTAGCAACAAATTCCACAAGGCTTCTTAGGTAAAGCAAGCATTGAGGCTTGTCTAGTGGCTCTAAGTCATACATATTTCAAATGTCAGGTAGAGATTATAATTGGTCCATCTTGGGTCAGTTGTCCCTTGCTCATTCAATCAATTGTACCCAAGGTACTAGAGGGCTGGAAAAGAAAGTGTTTTGACTGCAAAACAGAAACCAAATGACAGGAGAATAGAATAACTTACCTCTTCAATATGATTGCTATTGACAAGTTGCATCAAGCCTGAGAACTAGGAGTTTAGACTAAGGACCACTAGGGTCTTTTCCAGGAACACAGGTAAAGCCATAAAATTCCCAGTGTAATATATTAATAGTGATAATATTAAATAATTAATAAATTTTTATGAAAATATTTACTGATATGATTAATTGTACAATCAACCACTGTATACTTTCTATATAAAACTGATTTCATTAAATATCATGTATGACTTATTACCTGCATATTACATATCACTACTATATTATATATTATGTATTTTACAGAATATATGCCACATCATATGTAATAAGGCCATGATAGTACATAATACTATATTATATGTATGTATCAAATAATATTATTACAACTCTAGAAGATTACAAATTTATCCCCAATATGAAATGAAAAGCTGATAGGTACTTATTTTTACTGTATATACTTAGGGTATACAACATTTATATATATATATATATATATATATATATATATATATATATATATATATATATATATAATTATTATAATCAAGCAATTATATTCCTTACCTCACATAGTTAGCTTTTCTTTTTTGGAGTAGGAACATTTAAATCTACTATTTTAGCAAGTTCTCAGTAAACAATATCATATAATAAGTATACTCTTCATTCTGTCCATGTCTCTTGACTTATTCATCCTTTATAACAACAAGTTTGCACCTTTGACCTACATTCCCTCTGCCCTTGGTAGCCACCCTGTGATTCTCCATGTCTGTGCATTTGATCTCTCCTTAGATGTGGATGCAAGTGAGATCATGCAGTATTTTTGTTTTTGTGTCTGGCCTATGTCACTGAGCATAATGTCCTACAGTTTCATCCAGAGTAGCAATAGGCAATAAAAATTCTTTGTCACATCTTCAACTTGGAGCTCATGAAGTGTCACAGCAAATGGAAAAATCAGGGGAATTTCAAATATTGGATTCTAATTTCCACTTTTCTATACTTCATATTAATGTGAGAAAAATAAAATATCCATAAAAGCCCTAAGTTCCATAGGCTCTTAAAAAAATTCTTACCTCATAAAATTTTAACACTGGAGGAGTTCCTTAAAAGCCCTCAATTTCTGATTCTGGGCATTGCCAAGTATAGAATATTTTATGTATTAGATAATTATAGAGTGAAGTAATATGACTAGTTATAGGTCAATATGGGCCCCAAATAAAAAAAATGTATATCTAGCTATAATTCATATAGATTATTATTTTTAAAAGTTATTTTTGAGTTATTTCTCCCAAAAAAACTCAGGAAAAATATGAAATCTATTCCATGACTAATACTCATTGAAATGAAATCACCATTTTCTAAGTGTTTTTCTTAACCAATCTAATGATTAGAAACAGATTTTTTTCTCACAAAGGACTAGAAACAGAGATTCCAAAGAACTTTTCTTCCAAAAAGAATATGAAAATCATGTTAGAATCAGCCCAGATTACACTTAAGCGATTTAGCATAGTTTTGTTTTTAGAGAGATAATAGTTTGAGAAGTTTTTCTTTGAGGACAAATTTCTGGGACAAATGTCCAAAGGGCAAGGACAAGGGTTTTTCTTTCCTTAAGAATTATTCACATTCTGTGTTTTGACTATTATGTTAATTATCAAAGCTGTCTCCTTGTCTATATGGCTGAATATTTATCACCAGACAAGAAATGGTTGTGGAATTTGTTTTATGAAGGATCGGCCAATGCAGCTGTCCATGATCCTCACCATCAAATGCATGATACTCCTGGGATGCTTGATGGGGAAGAAAACTGAAATTTAGAAAGTATCCAGACAGTATGACAGTATGTTTATGGAGGCCAAACTCCAAAGCCAGTTTTACTGTAAAGCTGCAATGCATGCCTTTTTGTTTTAGATTAGAATAATTGTAAAATTTGTTCTAAAGGTTTTTTTTTCCTAATAAGTTGAGTTTTTCAACGCTAAAGTATTAAAATAAAATGATCAATAATATAGATTTCACAGATATGAACGTGGTTTTACTTTAGTTCTACTATTTTATTTACTACTATAAAATTTATGTGTATAAATGTGTATACATATATAATACTAATACATAGATGTACATAGATACATGAATTCAAAATGTACCTAGAAACACTACACCCATAGAAAATTTTTTTTTATTGCACTGTTATCATTTAAAAGATTTTACCCTAGCCACTATTATAACTTGTAGTATATAAATTATTTTTTTTTTCTTTAAGAATTCTTCCCTAAAGAGCACATTCAAAGCTTTCAACAGGGAGAGGCAGCCTGTCATTTCTTTTTCTAAATGTAGACGTGATTCTATTTCCCAATCACTGATTCTGTACGATAATGGCATGATTGCCAGCTATGATCCAGCAGCCTTCCAGAGTGGTTATTGTCTCTTACAATTCCTCTGGTACTCACTGAAATAATACCGCATATTGTTATTTTTGTGTGTGCTAGTTTTGTCTTTCGAGCAGATGCTAAGTTTCTTGATGATGTATCTGCCTTTAAGGGAACTTGCCCACTGTCTCAATTGATTAATGTTTGGGCTAAAGGACTGAAACTGAAAAAGTAAGTAGTTGATTTATTTTGATACTAGCTCTCACAGAAAGTAAGGGTAGCAAATACAGTCAGGCCTCATGAGAAAAGGAGCTTTTGCGGTAAAGTCAGTGTAGGTGACGTTGAATAGGATTTTTTTCTGATAAGCTGGAATTGCAGTAAAGATCACTATAAACTAAGCTCATGAGAGGTCCTAAGTGCTTCATATTCTAAAGAGAACTCTGAAAAACAATGCAATGCACAATGGAGGCCAGATTTCTCTCCACAGGACTTGTAGCTATCACTCTTCCTCTTCTTCCCAAGTGAACAAAAAGTGAGACTTGAGGGATGATGGAAGTGTCAGAGACTGTTGACAGTACACTTGGGAAGAGTGGTAAGAGGTAATTAGTAGTCCTCCAGTCCACCCTCCCCTTCTCAACCATGGAACAGAGACAGTAAGTTCTCCTCACCACTAACAAAGCCAAATTTAAGAAATGATTGCAGAGATCACAAGATCAGGAATCCCTCTAAGAAACACAACAGAGCATCTCATTCTGTTCCTTGATGTTGGTTAAACTGTAGTACCTTGAAACCCATTAGCATGTGATGGCTAGAGAAGAGGATGATGGGGAAATTCTTAAGAGAGCTTGACTTGTGTCCTCTGAGGGTGGCATGTTACCTGCGTATTTTCTTCAGATTCTGGCAGACTGAGGATCATCTGGAGTGTCTCACATTATTAGGACTGGGAGGAAACATAATGAAGCATATTTTTAAAAAGTAAAAGCAGCCTCTATTCCACCCCTATTTTCTCTGACCCTCAGTATGTGAAAGAGAGAGTTTCAGTAGTTATTGGATATTTGATTGAATGAGAAAGGGAATTAATGAAGGGCTAGAAAATACAGAGGTGCTCAGGCAGCTGCCAGCCAAAGCAATCAGACACCCAACACAGAAAAAGGGCCAGAAGACAAATGGCAAGCAGGATCATAGAGGGACACAGCTGCCTTTGCCAAAGGAATGATCAACTGTAGAGAGATCCAGTATCAAGATGAAGTCCGTTCAAAAACACCACACTTCCTATATCCTCAGAGACATCCAGCATTAGATCAATCAGATGCAACCAAATGTCCAGGGGCACTCACTATGGTGATAATCTTGTCCAGCAGGGACAAACGTCTTTATTTTTATGCCTCTCTTCTTCAATGCTAAGCCACTAGAGGAGCAAGAGAAGGGGTGGATGAGAGAGGCAGGGTGGAAGCAAACATTTTGAATCCATGTGAGACTAGAGCATGAAACCAGACTAAACTTAATTTTAACAATTCATAGTGGCCAAGAAGATATAGAATCTTTCTAAGGCAAGCTAGGAGGGATTTAGTGGAGTAACATTTGAAAGGAATAATTGAAAAATAAAATCAAACGATGTTAATAAAATCTAGTCTTATTAAAGTCAACATCTTCTCTCAAGAGTTATTTATCTTTTGCCTTTTTCCATTTCAGGAGTGGCGTGGTCTCTCAGTCTTCTATTTTCATTATCTCCAGCTCCTCTCTCTACCTGAATTTGTCGTGTCTGAATATGACTTAGCATGGCCCCAATGTTCTGAGACCCCGGTGCAAGCCACAATCTCGCTATGTGCATCCTGATATAGGCTTTCAGAAGAGGACTTTTAATTTTCTCTACTCATCTAACCAGTTGATTCTCCTTAGGTCGATCATTGGTTCAATTAGCTACAGCTATGTTGTACACACACACAGTAACAACAGAGGCTGTTGGAAATTTTCTTAAAAAGAGACGTGGCAGGTAGGTTTACTGGGGTTTACTCTGAAGATTCACTTAACGTTTTGTGGATTGTAGTTTCTCTAGGATAAGTCAAATTCTAAAAGGCATAGCTTCCTTAAATCACAAAGGTACTCTAGCATTACATCAAGGTGAACCCTAATCCGTCCATTGCCTACTTATCATTTGTGAAGCAAGAGGAAGTCTTGTTAAGCAGGTCAGATGTGACATCTGTTTTTGGTCAGAAGTGAAACAAGCAAGATAATCTTCCTTCAAATATCTTGCTCATGATTAGGCAAAGAGCTTCAGGTAAATGAAAAGTGCAATTGCATTAGTAATGTACTTGTTTCTCAAGGTGGGATGTAAAAAAAATATATAGAAAACTAAATTCTGCAGTAGATAAATTCTGACCTATGTGGGGTGAGACAGGCCTGAAACTCGGGTGTTGCAGTGTTCTGAATGATATCTCACTCATACCACGTCCTTGAGGACAGCTGAGGGTTTTGCATTTGATATGCAACTGAGGAGACACAGATACTTGCTGAACACTATTTTCCTGTTACTTGGCAACAGTTTCTTTTCCCTCTTAGCAACAGTAGAGAGAAAAGCTTTTTGAAAACTTAAAAGACTACAGAACAGAAAAGTCAAAGCCTTTCATATATCCTCCAGCTGGAGGGCATATTAGAAGAAGCTGAATTCAGCTGTGGATAAAATGAAGTAGACTTGTTATCCAGTTAGGAAGATGCTCCTATTGAAATTTAACCGGAAGTTTTAATACCTATTGAAATGTAACACAGAGTTTTAATATTCTAATCATCTAAGTACTTTGCCTCCATGCCAACTAGTTAACTATTTCAAAATACAGTCCTCTTTGTCAATTTGCATGAAATTCTAGTTCTCCCAGCATTTCGGCCTTAGATGAAAGAGAAGCGTTATCAGGAAAGGCAATAATTTTCATGTAACCCCTTATTACTTGATTAACCAATCACATCCTGGATTTCCCATTGAATTAAAAAGCTAGAAAGACTGCAGATGAGCTGTAAAATAGAAAGGTAGAAAGAGCGGTTGATTTTTGGCAGAATTTTTGATGTGTAAAGAGATCTTCAGTCTTCTCTCCCTTGTCTTAGTAGAAATGACTTTGAAGAGACTTTTTTGAGTCTTGAAGAATTTCAGGATTTTTTGTTGGTTGTTGTTATTGAGCAGTTTGTGTCACTCAAGACACAAGAGGTGGGAATAAAGAAATAAAGAATAAAAGAAAATAAGAAAAAAGATACGAATATACTAGTCTGCAAGAAATAAAAACTTACTAGGAGGAATTTCAAATCTCAAATGGTTTTAAGAGGTAAAAGCCATTACATTAGCTGAAAAAAGTAGCCACCAAGATTGTCACATGTTCAGATAGTCTGACCAGATAGTGAAGACTCAGACTATTGATGTGAATCCCTAAGTTGCTGTTCTGTTGATGCTGATTTTCTACTAGGGGACTGGCCGTCACTGTATTTGCAACTATCACCTAGTTTTTCCCAGGCTAGAATAAATGACTCTGTACAACCTTGTACATACCTACAGACACGCAGGCATGTACCCATTCTCTATAGGCCCCAATGACATTGAATATTCTGTAAAAACCACCATCACTTCTTCTCAAAAGCTACTATAGATACATAGCTTTGATCAGAATAAGATCATGGCCTCAGACCACTGGTTTGAATATTCACTTTGTCCCTTATTAGCACTGCATCTCAATTTCTTGACTTGTAAAATGGAAATGATAACAATTTGCTGTAAAGATTAAATAAGCTAAGGCATGCAAAATGGAACAAATGGTTGCATCATGAACATCCCATGGGTATCCCCTAAGAAGCCAGGCTACTCTCTTGACTCTGCTCTCTTGATCTCTGCCCTCACCACCTACACTGGCACTGGCATCTATTAGTGTGAGGGGAAGATCTTTGCCCTGTTCCTGGTTGCCTTTTTCTGTTATTCTGTTTACTCTTTTCTCCTTTTATACTTCTGCATTGAAAAAAAAAGAAAGAAATTGCTCAGATCATCCATCAGAAAGGAGAGAAATGATTAGACCTGTTTCACTAATGGGCAATTCGCTGCGTGTGAAAGCCACTGCATGTGTACCCATGAGCATCTGTCTCTCTTTTTCTGGGCATGATAAGCCAATTCTTCTTAGGACTCATCCATATTGCTCTCCACTCTTCTTCCAATTTCTTCTAAGCACATTCACAAATGCAGCCATCTACTCTAGTACCCAGCCAGTCCAAAAATGGTGAAAATATTAGAATTTTAGTATTATAAATATTCTCTCAGGCTTCTTACACTTGGCCATGTTTTCTAACTCAACTTCATTGGTCTGTATTTGAATTTCTTAGGCATGAGACTAATAGATTACAATTCAACATTCCCTCTCATTTGAATGTAAAATAATTTTTTGTATGTAGAATAATTCCCATGGTCAATTTATGGGAAGGTTTCTTGTCAAGATTTATTCAGGCTCCTGGAATGAGGCTTGATTATTGTTACTCTTCTAGAATTTGCTTTACCTACTTTTAAGTTGAACTTATCTTTAATTCATTGTGATATAGAAATTACTATTAAAAAAAGAATAGAAGAAAGATCAGTACACAAAAGAGAACAGAGGAGGGATGGGTTAGGGAAAGACAGTGGAATGAAGTGTCCTATGTACATATATGAATATACTACAGTGAATCTCACCATCTTGTTCATCTGTAAGACACTAATTAAAAAAAAAAAAAAATATATATATATATATATATATATATATATATATATATATATATATATAGAGAGAGAGAGAGAGAGAGAGAGAGAGAGCAGAAAGATCAGTAACAGGAAGGGAACAGGGAAAGGGAGATGGGTAAGGGGAGGAGAAGAACTGGGGACTGAATTAGAGCCAATTATATTCTATGCTTTCATATGTCAAAATGAATGTTATTTTCATATATAACTAAAAAAATCTAATAAAATTGCATGATAGGAAAGGCAGCAGAATACAACAGACACTAGTATGGCAATATGTAAATCAATGGATGTGTAACTGATGTGATTCTGCAATTTGTATACGGGGTAAAAAATGGGAGTTCATAACCCACTTGAATCAAAGTGTGAAATATGATATATCAAGAACTATGTAATGTTTTGAACAACCAACAATAAAAAAATTTAAAAAAAATAAAATAAATTAATATGCTGTTAAAATAAATAAATAAATAAAATTTAAAAAATAAAATAAAATAGTCATATGGAAAAAAATTGCATGAAAAAAAGAGAAATTACTGTTTTGTAAAGCACAGGTTAATTCTATTCAAATTATAACTCAAATTTATAAACTCATGTCAGCCTCTCAGAGATCTGGATTCTAAACTCAACAAGGAGTAAGGACATAGTAAAGAACCATGTAACATTGGACAAATAGTTTAACCTGTGATGTACCTCCCTCAAAGAAAGAGACAAAATATATTCTACCCATTTCAGTATTTTACAATGGTCAATAAAATAGATATTTTAATTATAGTCATCCTTCAGGATCTGTGAGGCCTTTGTTTGAGGATCCCCCATGGATATCAGAATTGGTGGAAATCAAGTCTCTTATTGAAAATGGTGTTATTTGCATATAATCTACATATTTTCTCACACACTTTAAGTCACCTCAGGATTTGCATATAATACTATATAACTGGTATACTAATACAATATAACTGGTATACAAATGATTGCTATACTGTATTGTTCACTAAATGACAAGAAAAAAGTCTATACATGTTCAGTACAGACACAATTTTTTTTCTAAATATTTTCAAGTTGTAGTTGGTTGAATTCTCTGACGAGTAACTATGGATATGAAGGGGCTGAATGTTTAGATTACAAAGTTTTCCAAATGAAGAGTTTGAAAAGTTAATTAAATTGTTCAAAGAACCAGATTTTTCAACTAAAAGAAAGTAAATTGCTGACCAGTCTTCTTTGTCCCCTTTTCCTTACCCTTGCAAAAAAAAAAAAAATGAGCATTTACCTTCTTTCTGTCATCCTTTCTTAATACCTATAATATAATAATTAGTATTTATACATTGATAATTATTGAAATTGTTACATAATTATTACAGTACAAAATAGAAACACAAATTTTAAGTTGCTTGCAACACTGCAATAAGCTAACCCCCCTTTGGAGAAAGACAATGCTCTATTTTTTGTCCCATTTTTTCTTACTATCAACCCACCTAGGAAAGCTGATTCTGAATCAGACCACCCATTCATATTTTCTATACTGGACCCAGACTGCTGAGCTCCGTTAGAAGAACTACATAGGCAAATTTTGGTTTTCATTATAAATGTGTGTTCTCTGTTTGAACTGAGTGCTCAATGCCACCAATTATTCTGAGTATATTTTCTCAGTTAGCTCTGCCTCATTTTTTATAGCTAGCAATTTAATGCCTTTCTACTCTCTTAAACTCTAACCTTCTTGTTTCCCTGCTTTCACACTTGCTGTGTCTCAGCTTTCAGTCTCACCAGATAACTACATGCCTCACAGAGCATGGAGAAATCATCAAATAAAATCTCATCTCTGCCATCCTATCCAAAACCTGTCTCTGCACACATATTTTACTTTCTGTTTATTAGAAAATATCAGTTTGCCCAAGGCAATCACAATATATTCATATCTTCCCAGGGTAATTATTATTAGGACCTATTTCCATTAAAATATCACCCTCATTATACTGGAAGCTCTGCTCCACCAACTTCTGTCTTTCAATATCAGGAGACCATCACCTTTTCCTATCTGTTCTTTACACGGTCCTTTTCTTGCATCTTCTAACTACTATTTTCTTCTGGCTTTCTCCCATCCACCTTTATGATTTTCCCATAGTAAAATTTAAAAATCGCCACTGTTTTGTTATCTACCTCTTTTTCTCAGTCTACATTTCTTGACTACACTTGCTTTTTTTCTTGACTACACTCCTACAACTCCTTAGAATTCCTTAACCCATTTTAACCCATTGCTCCATTGCTATGTTTTGTTTGTTTGGTACTAGGAATTGAAGCCCGGGGTGCTTTGCTTCCGAGCTATATATCGCAAGCCATGTTTAAAAATATTTTTAATTTTGAGACAGGGTCTCCCTAAGTTGCTGAGGCTGGCCTCAAACTTGTGATCCTCCTGCCTCAGCCTCCTGAGTCTCTGGGATTACAGATATATGTCACCACATTCTGCTGATGTTGGGAATTTGCACCACAAAATTTCACTGAAACTATTCTCAAATATGAATGATTTGTAGCTGAATTTACAGGCGTATTTGTCCATTTTCTTAAGTAAATTCTATTACTCATGCCTTAGTTTTCAAAACAGACACTATACTCTTCCAGTTTTCCTTTTCATCTTTTTTTTTCTTTACTTTTTATTGGTGCATCATAATCATATACAATATTGGGATTCACTATGCCACATTAATGCAGGCACATAATTTGATCAACATCATTCCCCAGTATTTTCTCTTTCCCTCTCCTCCTACCTCCTCAATCTACTGCTTTCTTGTCTATCATTATTATTATTATTATTAATGCATTATAATTATATGCATGCAAGGGATTTATTGTGGTACATTCCTACATGGACATAGCATAATATGATAGATTTGGTTTCTATAGTTTGTACCTTTTACTCCTATAGTCACTCCTTAGATGCCTCATGAGTTCCTCTTTTTCCCATTCATCCCTTCAATACTGATGTTGCCCAGGGTCCCCATTTCTTCTTATTTTCTTCTCCCCTCTTAGATCTTGGGCAATTTAATCTACCCATATAGTTCTGTTGAGTCAAAATGTACAGCTTAGATTCTTCTCTAGTCTCTCTCTTGATCTCCAGTCTCATACACCCAATTGCCATTGAGACGTGCTGTCTTGAATGACACTCTGTCATCTGGAAATCAACAGGCAGAGTCATCTCACTTCCTCCTCTCCTTCCTTTATCCCCACACTCAGCCACTCATTCATCATCCCCTATTTCCTTTCTTACAGTCCCCAGCTCCTGCACTCTAAGACTGAGGAAACTGAGGATTTTCATCACCCTGTTGCACTTCATAGTTCATCGCTCAACAATTCTTCCAGTTTTGATTAACAGCACCCTGATCTTTCCACCTTTCTCCTTTCTGACCACTCTGATGTCTAAGTGACCAACATGGTTCTTCAGAATACTGAAACAGTTTCTTAACCATGGCTGGAGTAGCCTTCATACAACACCAATCTCACAACCTCCTAACCTGTTACAAATAATTCAGTAATGCCCGGCTTACCTTAGGATTTAATGGACTTAGATATGCCTGCAGAACTCTGCTTTCCTGACCTCATTTTCAGTTACCTATTCCTTTTATCTCAGAGGGATGACCCAACTTTTCCTCCCCACATGTATCATGCTTTTTATGAATTTTAGCACTTTTCATGTGCTGTTTTTTTCTGTTAAAAATCTCAAATTCTCAGATCAAATAAAATCTCCTTGAGAAATGCTTCCTTGATTCTACATGGCACCTTCAAACTTGTACTAGGTTTCTCCAGAGATGTGGAATCAACAATACTGTATAAAATTTGTCAAAAGGAATTGGCTCATGTGATTGTGGAGGCTGAGAAGTCTCAAGATTTACAAATAACAAGCTGGAGACCCAGGGGAATAGTGGAAACTCAGTCTGAGTGTAAAGGCCTGATGGTGTAAGTTTCAGGCCAAGTGTGAGTTGGAAGGCAGAAGAATAATAATGTGCCAGATCAAAGACAGGCAAGAGAGAATTCTTCCTTACTTAGCCTTTTGTTTTATCCCAGCCTTTAACTAATTAGATGAATGCTGCTTATATTAAGTAGGCATTACTCAGTCTACATATTCAAATATTGATACAGTTTAGAAACATCTTCATAGACAAATCAGAAAAAAATTTTAATCAAATATCTGGGAAACTTGTGACCAATCAAGTTGACACATAAAATTAACCATTATAGTAATGACCTGTATTAATGGATAACTTATTCAATCTACATACTTATGGGAAAAAACATTGTTCATCACAATGTTCTGTCTACATTGAATTTTTGATCTTCATTTCATGTTTTGCTTCCTTAATTAATGCTTCTTTGTCCTCTTGCACAGCATTGCTGGATACAACACAAATCCTAGGCATGCAGTTATATATATATATATATATATATATATATATATATATATATATATATATATAATTTTGATATATCACAGATTCAAGGTTGTATGACTCAAAGTGTGAAAAAACTAAGAGAATTAACAATAGTAAATCAGCACTGAACAGCAAAATCAGCATAATCATAAAATACAGGAATTCCTGCATTTTAAAGTCCCTCAATTGTATACATCACTAGAGAGACTTAAGTAGTCATTTTCTCCTAAAATTCTAATCTACTCTACTATTCTCAAATGCACCTTCAATCCCATGAATTTTTTTTTTCAACCTTCAACTTCCTATCTACTCAAATTTGATAATGATTATTCTAACACTTAGTACAACCCTGTCATTATTTGAAGGCTATCTCTACATAAGATATTGGGCAAAGTAAAATAGTCCATTTTCTAAAAATTCTTTTCAAAGGAAAAAGAGAAAATTATGAATTCTGCTAATATTTGTCTTACACTAATATTTTCTGCTAAACCACTCATAATAACTGTAAGCTATTTCAGAGTTAGGTCTACATTCTCTTGTTTCATTGTTTAACTAGCAGCCACTCTCATGTCTATATTAAACATTAGGTGAACATGAGTAAAGAATAACAACAACAACCAAAAAAAAAAAAAAACCCTCAAAATCTTAATACTAAGGCAATGTTACTGCGGCAAAATAAGTGATTTTTAAAAAGTCCTTTAATCTGATAACACAGTTTAAATGATCTAATAATTGTTCTAAGTAAAACATTATCTATAAGTTCATTTGAGAATCATTGTGTCAGTTTTTCATTGTTGACACATAAAATATTGGTCAAAGTAAAATAGTCTAATTTTTAAAAAGAAATTCTTTAAAAAGGAAATAGAGAAAATATGAATTCTGCTAATATTGTTGTCACCAAAATACCTGAAAAAGAAAACCTAGGAAAAGTTTATTTTGGTTCATGGTTTCAGAGGCCTCAGTTTCAGTTCATGGTGGATTGTCTCCACTATAGAACATCATGGAGGACTGGCCCTGGGGAGGAACAATGCTCTCCTTAAGGCAGCCAGGAAAAGACAGAGAAAAAGGGACCACAAGGAAGGTGAATCTTTCCAAAGCACAGCCCCAGTAACCTACTTCCACCAACCACACTTCACCTGTCTACAGTCACCACCTGTCTGGGTGTGTTTGTGGGGGTAACAGGTGAATCAGTAGACATAAAAAAGAAGACTCATGCTTACCTTTGTAGATAAAAGGAAGGCAACTTCTGTGCTTTTGTGCCGAGACATCCATCTTTTCCTGCCATTGGATAGTGGATCTCATGATTTGGGGGCCATTGGACTCTACTTCCCCTTCCCATTCTCAGATCTTTTCCCTCAGACTGAGAGTTAACACTGTCTCTCTCCTGGTTCTCAGGCCACCAAACTCAGATTGAATTACATGACTGGCTTTCCTCATTTTCCAGCTTATAGATGATATATCATAGTACTTGTTGGCCTCCATAATTACATAATATAAATCCCATAATAAATCTTTTTTTTTAATATGTAGTTTTCTCTGTATATTTCCTTGTTTCAGTTTCAATGAAAAACCTTGACTAATATGGTGGTTATATTTACTTCTATCTTTTTGTAGTAATACATAGCAGCATCTAGTTGCTGAAAAATATAAGTTCTTGCAGTCTCTTCTATAAATGACTTGGGATAACTGGGTATCTACATGCATAAAAATGACTTAGACCCTGATCTCATAAGCAAGAGACAACAGACAGAGTGGGAGAAAATATTTGTAAATTCATCTTATAAGGCATAAATATTCAGAATATATACAGAACTAAACTTAGCAGTAAAAAAAAAAAAATGTCAGTTTAAAATACGCAAGGATCTGGGCACAGTGGTACATACCTGTAATCCCAGAGGCTCAGGAGACTGAGGTAGGAGGATGAAAAGTTCAAGGCCAGCCTCAGCAAAAGCAAGGTGCTAAGCAACTCCATGAGACCCTGTCTCTAAACAAAATACAAAACAGGGCTGAGGATGTGGCTCAGTGGTCAAGTGCCCCTGAGTTCAATCCCTGGTATGCTCTCCCACCCCCAAACTAGGAAAAGAACCTGAATAGCTATTTGTCAAAAAATACAAATGACCAATAGATATGTAAAAAAAAAAGACACAGCATTAATCATTAGATAAATCCATGTTTAAACCACAATGAGCTTCATCTCACACCACTTAGAATGGCTATTATGAAAAAAAGATGAAAGATAAGAATGTTAGAAATGATGTAGTTAAAAAAAAAAACACTTGCACACTATTGGTGAAATTGTAAATAAGTTCGGCAATTCTGAAAAACAAAACAGACGTTTCTCAAAAATAGAACTACCATATAATATAGCAATCCCACTACTGTGTGTGTGTGTGTGTGTGTGTGTGTGTGTGTGTATACACACACAGAATACTATTCAACCTTAAGAAAGAAGGAACTGTTTTCATTTGTAGCAGCTTGAATGGAAATGAAAATAATTTTGTTAAGTGAAATAATTCAAGTACAGAAAGACAAATGCCACATGATCTCATTTATATATAGAATTTACAAAAGTCAATATAATGGAAATTCAGACTTTAATGGTGGTTACTAAGAGACTGGGGGTGGGAAGTTGCTGGCAAGAAGAAACAAAACTTTCATTAGGTAAGGGTGTGTTCAAGAGATATACTGTGTAACATGGTGACTGTAATTAATCAATCACCAGGTATTACATTCTTACAAACTGCTGAGAGTAGATATTAAGTGGTCTCAGAAAAAAAATTGATAAAATATGAGATGATGTGTGTGTTAACCAGGTTAATTGAGAGATTTCACAGTGTATTTACATTTTCCATCATCATTTTGAGCATGAGAAATATTTACAATGTTTATCTCTCAATGAAAATTAATAAAAATGTTAAGTTGAAAAAAAATCAGGCCTTACAATTAAGTGGGATCAATCAGTTGAAACCCCAATTTTAAACTTTCTACCTAAAAAAAATTTGTACATCTTAGAGTCTCTATACACATATTATCTCAATTATACAGTTAAAAATAACTTTGACTCTAAATTTCAACACCTAAAAATAATATACATAAAACATTTAACAAGTCTACAGAAATGAGTGTATGATCACTTTGTGCAAAGTAGAATAACTTTGTTTTGCTCCACGTTCCATTACCTAGGTGTCTAGTTTAATCGGTGCTCCAAGGTTCCTCACTTTCCAAGCTGCATACGGAACACTGGCTCTGTGGCTCTCTTGTAGCTATTGTCTTCAAGAATTTTAGCAAAGGCACTGATCTGAATACCAAGGAACCATTTCCTTTCAATAGCCACTCCACCCTCCCTATCAACTGAAACTCAGTCAAGTAGTATTTCTTCTTTTTGCAGTTATTTATATTATCCACCTGTCAAAAAGACTAATCTTAGTAGACACTAGACTGACCTTCAATATCTTCAGATTCCCATTGGTATCTTATAGTTGGATCTCCAATTTTAGGATAAAGTGGTTCATGAAACATTTTAATTTTAAATGATGATTCTTAATTTGGTCTCCTCCAGTATGTTTTCAATATTTACATAAGTATGTTTTAAATAGTCCTGAAAAATAGAATACTGAAGGAAACAGATTTTTTTTTTGTTCAAGGTCATCAAGACATGTGGAACTAGGGGATGCTCTTAGATGAACTTGATGTATACATTAATCAGGGATGACTGTTTGATCAGCAGGAACACTAATAATTAATAACAGTTTAAATATAGTCACGAGTTTTTCATTATAAACAAAGTTATGATGAAAAATTTATTTGAAAATTTATATCCATTTAAGCATAAACAAAAGTTTAATTATCTGATACATGTATTTTGCAAGTTAGATAATATTAAAATAATTTAAAAACTGATTTACAAATAAGACTATTGACTCCCAAATATTTGTTGTTCCTTGAAACATTTTGCCTTTTTAGCTATCTATCTACTCACATTCTTCTTTGAAACTATAGAACTAACAATTTTGAACTTATCAGTGGGATAAAGGGTTAATTAACAATATAAATTTATATTTCTCTTTGATTGCATAAACTCTTAAACTCTTTTTTTTGCATGAGTTACATAAAGGATAAGATGTTTATGTGCATTTATGCTAATTGTTGACCTTCTGTCTTGATTAACTAAGTCTGTATGCAATTATAATTATAGACATATTTCATGCTTAACTAACATAGTACATATTTAGTCTATATACAGAAAAATATCTCATGTGCAAGTGCAATAAACCAGATCCAAAACAGAGAGGTTTTCAATAAACAGCTCTTATGGCAACAGTAATTGTTTGGGCTTCCTAATTCACCATGACATAAAACCGTGAGGAATTTTGGAAATAAATAAACAAATGCTGATATTGATCAGATGTTCTATGGATGCTTACCCCAAAATGGATTCATCTAATTGTTGAACAACCAATTCAAGAAAATATACAATTATCAGAGTTTGGGGAGATAAACTTCATTATTGAAAAGACTATGTTCTGAGCATGGTATTTAGTTATGGACATCAACCTTGAAGGGGGAAACTTATATACTGGAGTTTGTATGAACAAGAACCACTGGAGTCGCTGGGGTTTTAGGTCATAGCATATGATTAAGTAGTGTACTAACTAGGGATATTCAGTGTAAAAAGAAGGTCATCAAAAAACAAATGAATATACTAATAAGCACACTTCAGGGACTCAGTTTTAAAGAATATTTATGCTTATTCTAAGACCTTCAGGTCATAGGAGGTAGCTGAGAACATAAGGCTACAACTTTTATTTTAACACAAGAAAACTTCATCTATTATTTAGAAATATATGTAACAAATGCTTTATAAAATGAAGGGTGCTTCTTAACCATAGAAAGGGTCAAGGGACATGTTGGATTATCTCTGTATTCATGCCCTGGTAAGTTTGATTATTTCTAAGTGTATGGTACAAAAATGACAGTAGAAACTAATTTAAAAAGTGATGTCATCAAAAACATGAAGTACTTAGAAATAAATTTATCAAAATAATTGTTAGTTTTTCCTACTGAAAAGTACAAAATACTGTTGAAAGATATTAAAGAAGACCAAAATAAGTGGTGACTCATGCCCATTAGATGTATAGGGAGATTTAGTGTTGTTAAAGTGTTCATTTTCCCCTAAGTCATCTATGGATGAAATAAAATCAAAATAATAAAATTTCCAGCAGACATATTTTGATAAAAAATGACAAGTTGATTCCAAAATTTCTATCAAAATACAAACAATCTAAAATAAAGTAGTTTTACAAATTAAGAACAAAGCTGGAAGACTTACACTACTATGATTTTAAAACTGACCTTAAAGGTATAGTAATCAAGACAACATGGTATTGGCAAATGGGTAAACATGTAGCTCAATGCAGTACAATAGTGAGTTCAAAAATAGATTCCCACATGAGTGGTCAGTTGATTTTTGACAGAAGTGTAAATATAATGCTATGTGGAGAAAACAGTATTTTCACCAATTTGACCTTACTATGAACAAAAACAATTGATTTTTTACATGGAAAAAACATGAACTCAGATGGTTGCCTAACAAGATTAACTCCATGTAGATCATTGACCTAAAGGTTAAAAAGAGGATAATAAAACTTCTGGATGAAAGCATAACTAAGCAAAAATTCCTTATAGAGACAATGAATACATTACAATAAAATATTATTCAATTTAACTTCAGGAAAATGAAATATAATATATATAAATATAAATATAAATATAATATAAATATAAATATAAATATAAAAATGAAAATTTCTATGATCAAAATTTGTGCCCCCATAACTTACATTGAAATTGTTATGGTTTGGATGTGAGGTATCCCCCTAAAACTCATGTGTGAGATAGTGCAAGAATGTTTAAAGGGGAAATGATTGGGTTGTGAAAGTCTTAATCCAATCAACAAATTAACAACCTGATAGGGATTAACTGAGTAGTAACTGAAGATGGATAAGTTGTAGCTGGAGGAGGTGGGTCATTTAGGGGTGTGCATTTGAGGTATATATTCTGTATCTGGTGAGTGGACTCTCTCTCTCTCTCTCTCTCTCTCTCTCTCTGTGTGTGTGTGTGTGTGTGTGTGTGTGTCCTTATCATCATGTGAGCCACTTCCCTCTGACACACTCTTCTTCCATGTTCTGCTTCACCTCAAACCTCAAGGAATGGAGCCTGCTGTCTATGGATTGAGACCTCTCAATCTCTGAGCCCCCCAAAATAATTTTTTTCTCCTCTACAATTATTCTGGCTGGGTCTTTTAGTCACAGCAGTGAAAAAGGCTGACTAGAACAGAAATCCTAACCTCCAAGGTGATGATATTAAGGTTGGGGCCTTAGTGGATGATCAGGTAATGAGAACAGGCCTCTTCTGACTTAGATTAGTACTCTTATAAACAAGAGGATTCAGAGAGCTAGCTAGATCCTTTCTCCATATTCAGGAACCATTAGAAGGGCTATCTATGAACAAGGAAGCACCCCTTCACCAGTCATGGACTCTGTCAGAGCCTTGGTCTTGGACTTCCCAACCTCTGGAAATGTGTGAAATAAATTTCTGCTTTTTCAAAGCTCCCCATTTGTTATGGTTTGCACATGAGACGTTCCTGGAAATGCTCATATGGCCATGCAGTGATGGTCAGAGTTGGAATGATTAGATTATGAGAGCTGCAGTTGAATTGGTGGATTAATCTATTTGATGTATTATTAATTTGAATCAATTATAGGTTGATAACTGTAAGCATGGCTGGTGGAAGTAGGTTGCTAGGAGGATACCCTTGGGGATTATATTTTTCCCCTGGATCTTCACTCTTTCTGTTTCCCACATGCCATGAACTGACAAATTTTCTTCCACCATGATGTTCTCCTTCACTTCGTGGAGTCAGTGGACATAGATGCTGAAACTGTGAACCCAAACCAACTTTTCCTGCTCTACGTTGTTCTTGTCAGGTATTTTGGTCACAGAGACAAAAGGCTGACTAGCACACCAATATACAGTATTTTGTTGCAGCAGTCTGAATGGACTAAACAGAAAGGAAATCCACACACTGGCAAAAACAATATTCACAATATGTACATCTATCAAAAGTTTGTATTTTCTATATAAACCACCCATCAATCATGGATGCTGGGCATGGTGGCTCATGCCTGTTATCCCAGTAACTCTGGAGGCCAACGGAGGAGAATCGCAAGCTAGTGACCAGGCTCAGCAACTTTGAGAGACCCTGTCTCAAAATAAAAAGTAAAAGATTCTGGGGAAGTAGTTCGGTGGTTAAGTGTCCTGGGTTCAACCCCTAGTTCCAAAGCAAAACAAAACAAAACCAAAAAAAAAAAAAAAAAAAAAAGCAATCATTGAAAGAAAAACAGATCAATTCAATAGTAAAATGAGTAAAAGAGTTGAACAGACAGTTCACAGGAGAGAATATATGAATGGCACGTAAGCATTTAAAAGATGCTCAGCATTATTAGTTATTATCAAAAGTCATATTTAAACTATATTTAAGTACAGTGCTCCACCCAATAAAATAAAAGGGAAAAACAATCATTAGTAATAGGAAGAAAATCATGGATTTCCAGCAGTTGTGATAGAGAAGCTGACTGCAAAGAAAAATTTAACAAATTCCTTGGCAGTAGAAATGAATTATACTTCAATTTCAATGGGGTTACAGTGATATTTATTCAAACTCAATAATTGCACATTTAGAAAAGAATGCACTTTTTAAAAAAAGATTCAAATTAACTCTATTGTGCCAATCAATGTTCTGAATATAGTTATTTAAGATGTCCACTTTGGGGGAAGTAGTATGATGGGTATACAGGACCTGTGTAACATTTTGGAACAATTTTTGAATATATAATTATTCTTAAATGAAAAGTTTTGAGAAATAAAATCCTATTGTTCCTACCAAAAATAAATAAAACCCTGCAAAAAGGAATGCATTTTATTCCTGTAAGTTACACTGCAGTAAAATTACTTAAAAAAATAATAGTGCCAAAATGCCCGTAGCAATCAGAATGTGTGAGCTAAAATATTATGGAAGCATCTCAAGTAACAGTATTTGAGAAATAAAAACAATAAAAAACATTATTCAAAAGATTATTGAAGAAACTGAAGTCACTAAAGAAAATACAGATGTTCACAGAATGGAAAAAAAGAGAAAAGGGAGTAGAGAAGAAAGAAAAGATTTATTTATACTGATAGACACTTTTCCATGTAAACAATGACTAAATATGTTGTGTAGAAATAAAATCTTATTATAAAGAAAAATGGGAATGTTCTGATGGTGTTTGCAGGAAATGATGTTTTCAGTTAGTAGTAATGTAATTTAGAACAGGCATGAAAGAATGTTCTCTTGGTACATCATCCCAAACTGTCTTTTCAATAAAGAAGACATATGGCATTAATTATGAGACAGCAATGTGAAAGGCACATGTTAATTTTCATATGAAAGAAACTGCATAAAATATCTTTATGACTACCATCATCATTATAATAACACCTCCAAGATACTTGCCCAGCTTGGAAAAATAATTCAAATTTATGTCAGTTACAGCCAGCTAAATCAAAGAGGTTGCTGTTATCACATTGAGAATAATAGTGCTTTTTCTTTAATATCAACAGGGAAAATTTCAGGGAAATGAAATGCACCTGCTGATATTCTTGAATTTTCTTAGATTTCACGTATGTGTGTGCGTGGGCACATGTGTGCATGTGTGTTTGTATGAGTGTGAATACTCGCTAGGTGCAATATTTCTGTGTTCTACCTATAATTAGGTTTGAGGGGGGATGAGTTGACAAAAGCTTTAGCTATAGGTTCACACTGCCTTATTAGTGATTTTCCTATCATAGACATGTTTTGCAAATACCTGCTTTTTGGATTCCAGTCTCCTTCTTCCTGCCTTGATTTTGAATATCTACATCTTCACTGCTATTATAACTGTCTCCTTTGAACTCCAGCTCCGCTTTATAGTTTAGATATCCATCATGGCTGAGTAGCTCAGAGGACTCCTCTGGTATTCCCTTGGATAACATAACAACACAGCTACAGAGAATATCAGCTAAATTAGGGTAGGATAGGTAGCTGAGAATAATACTCTCCTCTGATAATAATACAAGTTACAAGGAAACAAAGTTATGCATGCACAGAGTAATGTAACAAAAGTGACAGAAAATCTACAACAAAAAGCAAACATGTACTTCGGATAATATAAATAAAATAAATAAATAAAATAAAAAAAGCAAACAACCTGCAGTTTCAGCTTATTCCTGTACTTCCCAGTGTTTTCCCCCCCAGAAGAAACCAATTTCAATCATTTTTACTCTTTTGCTATTTTTTAGGTATAAATAATAGACATATAATACTATTTATTGGTTATTGAGACATTATATACTAAGTATGAAAATAAAGAAATCTCATTACCACACTTATCTACTATTATTATTCATCTATTCTTTATACAAAAGTGATTAGTTTTCATTTATCTGTTGATATATTTTTTCCCCTACGCTGCTGGGGATTAAACCAAGGACCTTTGCAAACTAGGCAAGTGCTCTACCACTAAGCTATACCCCAGTACTCCATTGATATCTTTAGTAATCTTCAAAAAATTGATATTTCCTATAATTTGAGCTTTTTATTATCTTTCTTTTATTTTTAAACTTTCCAGCTTTTTCCAGCTATATTTGAATTTATCAACCCCTGTTGTTCTACCACACCTCGCTCCTTTCTTAAACTTCCTAACTTCTGTTAGCTGTTTTACTACATTTTTGAAGATAGGTAATACTTGCATATTTTCTTAAACCTTATTAAGTGTGTTTCCCCATATTCCAAAAGTTTGCTTCAGATGACATCTCAGTTTATAGATGTTTTCAGTTCTCTTTCTTTTTGCCACTCTGTTCCCCTGAAGCATCAAGTCTATAATGCAATTGTGTTTGTTAAAGAAATAGTGTGAGTCATACATGACAGTTCACAGTAAAATTTTGAAACAGGATCCTCAGAGTACACATTCAGACTGACCAAAACATTGTTAATTGTTCTACTTTGCTAACTTTCCCCTGGACAACTCTTCAGATCTGACTTTTAGGGGAAAATGTCATCACCAGAAAAGTCCTGTTGGGTTGAAATCAACAGGCTTGGTGCCTGGAAAGATGGGTTAGAATCTCATGTCCTTCAAGGACAAAGAATTCTTGATGAATGACTTAATAGGGTTTTTTGCTTAAATCAAGTTTCATTAAGAAGTCTACAGAATGGAAATAAGATTACTTTAAATCTTTCCACCTAGCAGTCCTCTTACTGTTAGCTCAAGATATAATCCTACACACACACACACACACACACACACACACACACACAAACTTATACCTATTCATACTAGTACTAGTTGTGACAGTTTTCAAACTGGAGGAGGTGGTTTCTCAGGTGTTTTTTTTTTTTTTTTTTTTTTTTTAGTTCCTGAAATCCATTATCTTCCAATTTAAGCAGTAACTATAAACCCAAACCTCCTTTACCTCATCCTTTGTAGGACCCACTTTTTACTCCCATTCTTCATTACATTTTTGCACTCTGACCTTGGGGTTCTAGAAGAGCAGTTTAATAGGAGTCATTTCGCTCACTGAGTTCTTTCCACTTTTCAGATCTATAACTTTATGGGAAGATCTATTTTCATATTTTTTAATAGTCCACAATATAAATGATATTTTTCATCATAAACCGGAATATAACTTCTTACATACATAAATATCTGAACAATTTTTCTTGAAATACTCTCACTCTTGCCAATATCTTCAGCTGATTGTCCTATTGTCTTTCCATGATAAATTCATGCAGAAAAAAACCAACCATGGGTGAATTCAAGTGGCCATATTTTAGCTCTGTTCTTTTAGGCAGCTGAACTGAACTGAATAAAACTCAACATTAAGACTGATGATAATATGAGTGTAGCTTTAAAAAATGGAAACAGTTCTTAAATTGTCTTATAACATTTTAAAATTTTTCTTTTTTATCTATTCTCTTACTCATTCTCTACATCTATTATGGAAAAATTCTTTCTCTCATGTATCCCACACTCTCATCTTCTCCCTTGCCTCACCTTAGGCAACTGTTCTTTCAACGTATTTTATAGAGACACCAGAAACCACAACAGCAACTTGTCTCAATTTTTATATTATTGACTATATACTGACCTATATTTTACTCACCCTTGTTTCCTTCCCTTCTAAACAATGGGAAAGGCTTCTTCTCTAGATGAAGCCTTTTAAGCTCATATAACAGAGCTTGAAAATCAGTATAATATAGTGAGGACTCATTCAAGAGTTTGAAGACAGATTTAGAAAAAAATCATCTTGTCAAATCAGTTAAAAGCAGAGATCATGATGATATATAAGAAGATATTGTGGAAGTACACAGAAAAGGTGAAGACTTCAATTAAAGAGACAATAGAGATTGAGGATTTAGTGCTTTTTAGGATATTTGAAAATCTTATTCATCCATTGACTCTCTATAATGTGAGAGCTGTCATTCTGGTCATTGAATATAGAGCAGTAAATACAACATACAAAAATTCCTACATTAACTTAATTTTTATAGAGGAAAAGAAATAATTAATGTGTGATGCACCTTGTTAAGATAGGTATTAGTCTGGGTTTTGGAGAAACGTATGTTAGAGTATGTGGGTATGAGATTCCAAGAAAAGTCAATAAATGTTCCAAGGGAATGTTAGAGAGGACATCAAGAGATAATGAAGGTCCAGATCATGTAGAAGCCGTGTAGACCATGGTAGAGTCCTGGATGACATTTATGCTGAATGAGATGGGAAGTAAAGGTATTTGACTAGAAGACTTACCTTTAGGGAGTCTTGCTCTATTGTGTGGAGACTTCACTACAGCGGGAAACAGGTGCCAATGTGAAAGCTCAGTAGGAGACTCTATAGTTCAGGGAAGAAATTATAATAGTTTGATCTAGCAAGGTAGCAGATAAAAGGATGTTAAATGATCAGATTGTGGATGAAAAGATAAGTCCAACAGAGATTGTTTAAAGAATGAATGGGCAGGACTTGGTGGTGTACACCTGTAATCCCAGCAATTGGGGTGGCTGAGGCCGGGGGATTGCAAATTCAGTCAGCCTAGGCACCTTAGAGAGGCCCTCAGCAACTCAGTGAAACCGTGGTTCAAAATAAATAATTAAAAAGGGTTGGGGTGGCTCAATAGTAAAGCACTCCCCCCAAAAAATGAATGATGAATGGCAGATGTGAGGGAAAAAAAGGCAAGGATATGTCCAAGATTTTTGGACTAAACAGTTGAAGGAAAGGTTATTAGTTTCTGAGTACTTTGGGAGAAGATCAGTTTAGGTAGGCATGTTAATTTGAGATGTTCCTTTGACATCTGAGTAGGTATCTTAAGTGGGTAATTCTAAACCTGAAATTCAGGGAAAACTCAGGTTGGACATTTGCACTTACAATCTATAAACATACAGATGGTAATGAAAGCATAAGATCAGATGAGGTCACCAAGGAAATGAGTGGAAGCATAAAGAAAATCATCAAAAACTGAATTGTAGGGGCTGGGGTTGAGGTTCAGCAGTAGAGTGCTCACCTTGCACTTGCGAGACCCTGGGTTCGATCCTCAGCACCACATACAAAATTAAACAAGTGAAATAAAGGTTGTGTCCAACTACAACTAAAAAATAAATATTAAAAAAAACTGAATTGTAAGTTATGCCAAGATTTACTTCTCCCAGGAAGATAAAGAGGACTCTGAAGAGGAACCTAGAAAGAGTAAGGAAGATTTTACTGATCTAGGAGCCAAGTGAAGGAAGTATTTCCAGGAAGAGATAATGATAAAAAATAACAAATCCACAGAGAGATGAGTAAGATGAGGATTTAGAATTGCCTGATATACTTAACAGTATGGGCAGAGAATATTAGTAACCTTGTTAAAAGCAGTTTCAGTGGAAATAAGGCAGAAAGGGAATTACAGAGAGTTTTCAATTTGACAGTTTTTTAAAAAGTGGAGTATTTTTCAATCAGCTTTAGATTTATAGCAAAATTGAGCAAAGGTTACAGAGATTTCCCATATTACTCCTTTATCTGCATCATAAGAACCTACATGTATATATCATTTACACTCAGAGTACATGATTTTTAGTAGATATCATTTTTTGTGTCATGCATTTTATGGATCTGGAAAAATGTATTTTCATGTATATCTTACATTAGAGTAGTGTGTTTTACTCTGCTGCTTTATCATTCCCTTCTCCTAATCCCCAGTAACTTCTGATTTCTTCAATGTCTACATAAGACAGAACCCAGACTACATTGGCAGTCATATTGTACATGTTTTGAAGATTGTGCAAATTTTTCTTTTAATAGCATCTATTTCCTTTGAAAAATGCAAAACAGGGTCATCAACTAAGAGTTCAGATGGTGGAGGAGGTTTTTGATGTTTGAGGAGAGAAGTCATGAAGTCATTATTTAGGAGAAGTGGAAGAGTAATAGACCCTGGAACAAAATAATCAGTTGCACAAAGTTAAGGTTATATAATGTGTTTTCCCATATTACATAAATATCCCTTTCAAATCATATTTTATTACCACAATCATATATACCTGCAAAATACATGAAGTGATTCTTCCAAGTCTCTTACTTTCTCTAAAATAACATCTGGGAACCCTGTTTAAAAAAAATTCTAAATAAGGAAATGATGAAGGTTAGAATAAACTCCATGGAACAAATTGAAATAAGAAGTGCCAGTTTTTTTTTTTTTCTAATGTGTGTATATTATAGATGCAAAGATCAACTGGATGTATGCTTGTGTGTGTATAATCTTCTACACATCTCTAAAATGATTTGAGTCCTAAGTAGAAATGGATATACCTACCACTCTGATCTCAGTCTATAGATAATTCCTCAATACAAGAAACCAGGGTTCCTTGTAGTAATAGTTAATCTCAGAGCTAGACCAAGGAAATAAATACAAACCCAAAGCATTTTGTAGTTCCAGAAAGAAGGAAGAGATCCAAAAAGAATGGAGGCATATTAAAAGGGCAAAGGGGGCAACTTGAAAGAGATCTTAATTTCAGAGTTGGAATAGTAGAGTAATAAAATCAATAACGAGAGCATTGAGTTATAGCCTTTAGAATAAAATAAATATTTTTGATAGAATTATATAAGAAGTGACTAAATGAATGAATGAAGATAGGGGACAATATTTCTTTCAGAATGTTTTCAGTTATTAAGAGTAGATGATAGAAGGGAAAGAGAAAATCACCACTGAAACAACAGTAGTATTTGTGGCATACAATATATGGCTATATGCAAAAAGTGAAAGATGGAGGAACAGGATATTTACGTAATTTCAATATCCTCAATACAATAGTTGCAAAGAGAAAAATTGTAATTTTGCAATAGAAAACTTGACGGACACTGCTCTATCCAAGTGGTCAAAGACAGCATAACCAGTAATGAGATACATCAACAACATACATTCCTGATATGAGGCATAGCATCACCTTTTAGCATTTCTTGCTAAAATACTGTAACCTCTGTCTAATCATGAGAAAATGTCAGAAAAACCCACATTAAGGGATAGACTATAAGGTAACTACCAGTATTCTTCAAACGTATTGCAGGTGTGAAAGACAAAGCCAGGCATTAGAGGTGTTGAAGACTGGAAGAAGCTGAGGAAACACAAGAACCAAAGGTAATGTGGGATTGTGGATTGAATCCTAGTACAGAAAAAGGCATTAGCAGAAAAAATTAATTAAATTCAATTAAAATGTATAGTTTCATTAAAAATAATAAAACACAAACTGAAATCTTTATTTACTCTTTTACAGAACACTCCAGTGTTTTAGCCATTTCCTCTGCTCAACTCCAAGTCCCCAAAGGTCAAGATCTATGCACGTGATAGTAGATTGGGAAGAAATTATTAAACTCTACATTAAACGTGAATTTGACCCATGACACTTTAGTATAATGACCTGTAATGCATTTTCATTCCCCTCTATACTGTGATTTTCTTGAAGGCAAAGATCTTCTATACTAGAACTAGACCTTAGACATAAGAACAAGTGTTTGACAAATGTATACATGAATACTTGTTGAATAATTCTAACCAAGAGTCCTTCCTGTAGATAACTAAAAATTATTAAACATTTTTGAAAATTGATCTCATAGAAGTTGAGAGCAGAATAGTGGTCACAAGACAAGGGAGAATGTGGAGAGGGGT
Organism: Marmota flaviventris; assembly: GCF_047511675.1. Classification (NCBI taxonomy): domain Eukaryota; kingdom Metazoa; phylum Chordata; class Mammalia; order Rodentia; family Sciuridae; genus Marmota; species Marmota flaviventris. Next base: position 117,181,572 of record NC_092508.1, read on the forward strand.
TGAAGTAGATTAATGTGTGAAATGTTATTGTTTTAGGTATTTTGTGTTACAACAGAGTCAACATAATTAACAATAGTGCATTATATATCTCAAAATAGTTATAAAAAGGAATTTAATTGCACTCACCATAAAGAAATTTTAAATTTAAGGTGACAGGTATGCTAATTATTCTGAGTTGATCATACATAATGTATACGTGAATCAGAACATTACATTATACCTCATAAATATGCACAAATTTGGGGTCGAATAATAGTAACAATAAAATAAAAAATTCTTAAATTTTGATTGAATCACCTGTCTGTGCAAAAATATCATGTGCATATAACTTTGTTTGTTCTTGTGCATTTAAAAAGAAATAGGTTTTATTTGTTAGAGAAGTTGCAGATCTATGGAAAATTAAGCAAAACTTTAGAGATTTTCTATAAATCCATAAATTTTCTCATGCTTCCCCAACAGTTTCCCTGACTGTTAACATCATGCTTTGGTATGGTACAGTTATTAGTTTTGAGGAGCCAATGTTGATTATTTAGTTATTATAGTTAACTAAACTTCACTGTTAATATCAGGGCTCACTGGGCTCATACTTTGTTTTTTACATTTTGTGCATTTTTACAAATGTCCAATGATATAAATCCACTATTAAAACATCAAGAACAATGGTTTCGTTGTTCTAAGAATCTCCACCTATTCATCATTCTTCCAGAGCTCCAGGCAACCACTGATATGGTTACTGTCTCAATACTTTTGCCTTTTCCAAAATGCAATGCAATTGGAATAATACAGTGTGTGGACTTTTCTGATTAGTTTCTTTCACATAGTGTTGTGCATTTAAGGTAACCCTATGTCATTCCATCGTCTGGCAGTCCATTCCTTTTCAGAGCTGTACAATAATTCATTGTGTGGATACATCACACTCTGTTTATCCTTTCGCCATTTCAGGACAGGTTGATTGCTTCTGAGTTTTGGCATTTGGAATGAAGCGGTTATGAGCCTTCATGTAAAGGTTCTGTGTGGATATAAGTTTTCAATTAGTGTAAATACCAGGAAGCACCACTGCTGGGTTATATGCTTAAGAATATGTTCAGTTTTGAAAGAAACTGCCCAACTGACTTTTAAACCAGCTTTGGTATTTTGCATTCCTATCAGCAAAGAATGAAGGTTTCTGTTGCTCCACATCCTCACTAGTATTGATGTTACCAGAGTTTTTAATTTTAGCCATTTTAGTAGATGAGTAGTGGTATCTCAATATTTCATATTGCAGTTTCTTAATGACATAGGATGTTGAGCGTATTTTATTTGCTTATCTTTAGTTTCTCCATATTTTGCTGATGTGAGATCTTTTCATATATTTTTGCCCAAGATCTATCATGTGCATAGATCTTGGGTTGTATGCTTTCTAACCACTAAGACTTTTTTCTGTATATTCAGTATTAATCCTTTAATAGATAAGTGTTTTGCAAAGATTTTTTTCTCTCAGTCTGAGGGTTGTCTTCATAATTGCTAAATGGAGTTTGATATTTTTAACAGATTTTATTTTTAGAGCAGTTTTAGGTTTGCAAAAAAGTTGAGCAGAAGGTACCCAGAATGTCTGCATATTTCTACCCCTCACATATGTGTATCTTCCTTTGTTATTTACATCCCCCAACACTGTGGTGCCTAGTACAATTCCTACCTCATACTGGCACATCATTATCACTCAAAGCCCATAGTTTGCATTAAGGTTCACCCTTATTGCTGTGTATTATATAAGTTTGGATAAATGTGTAATGATGTATATCCAATATCATAGTATCAGACAGAGTAGTTTCATTGTGCTGAACTCCTCTGTGGTCTTTCTATTCACCCCTTCCTCCTTCCTAAATCCTGGATGGCACTTTTTTTTCCAGGTGCAGAAAAAATTGAGAAAGATGGAAGAATGTAAATTAATGGTAAATTAATGTCAGATGGCATAAATCCATCTGACATTAACAAAATGACAGCTCGCCTAGAGTTTTGCTAATTTTTTATGGTATTATGTCCTCACCCAATATGACCAGTATAAATGATAAATCTTAACTTTGAAATAATAAGTAAGAACTCCATTCTATTTTGTTCTGAAAAGCAGCATGTTACGTTTGATACTAGCTGGGAATTATCACTGAGCAGGAGCATCTGATAGTGAAATCCATTTATAACTGACTTTCACACGTCCATATTTATTCATAAGTTGTTACAACAAACAAAAACAAATAAAATTTAAACAACACTTTACCAAGAATGCATTGAAATATATAAATTATGATATGAAAAACTAAAACAAAGCTGGTACTTGTCAATATTTATATTCTTGAAAATAAGGCTTTTCTTTTCAATTATTCTTATGCTTAAATTAAAAAAAAGATAGATGATATTGTAACAAAAAGTCAAGATTTAAATTTCATTTGAAAAACAAAGTTCATAGAAGAAAAAATTATTAATGTGTATACACTGAAGATTTTGTTTTCAATCTAACATCATTTTCATAGAAAATTTCCATATTTTAATTTCAAGGAGAAGATAACATCATCACAATTTATTAAAGCCTGTTTTAGTAAAAAAGGAGTAAGGGACATAAATGAAAGTGAAATGATTATTTTATAACCTAATGGATCAATTCTTTCTAGTTAATGCCACCAACTCAATCTGATTTTAATGCCAAAATAGAAAGGCTCATGGGTAATAAATAGCAATAAATAACATTATCTGCTCAAAATCTAATTAAAATCTCCAAAATGACTTGTTTATGAAGAAAGGAGTATTCTACAGCAGAACATAAGACCTATTAAATAGATTTTTCTATTTTTCATCAAGTTTCCTTATTTCCTTTAAGCACAGTTTTCCTCTGCATTCCCCAAAGTCAGTAAGATTTTGTTAGGTTAAAGACAAAGATATAGATTTTTGAAATAATCATAGATTTCTTTGTCAAAATTAAACAATATTTTCTTAACAAATTCTAGATGATATTTTGTTTCTAAATGAAACCAACATACATTGGAAAATAAAAAAGCCACTTCATCAAAAAAGAAGAGGAAGTAACTGTAAGGATGTGTGTCTTATAGGGTGAATATACTTTTAGGGTCTTCAGAATTTAAATACTAATAAAGCAACAATAAAGTTAAAACATAGTATATTGATTCTAGGAAATTTAGAGATCAACAAGAGGGTCAGGGTATGAACTGAACCTAGAAATTTGACTATAGCAAAAGAATCATATATTTTTGCAATGAGAAAAGGGCTGGTAGAAGTGAACTCAGTTCCAGGTTAGTGTGTATGTGCAGTGATGACTTTGAAGGTTAGGAGACCTAGCTTAAAAGGTCTGAGTTAAATGGCAATGAAAACACAACCTCAATGGAAAGTTTCAGGAAATAAATAGAATCTAACAGTGACAATAACATAAAATTTTTATTCTTGGATTTATGCTTTCATATATTCAGCAAGCAAATATAATTTTATTGGTGTTATTATCTAAGCATAAATTTAATCCAAATTTTTCTAGAAAAATTCTACCAGTGTTATTTCAAATCTAAAATTATGGTTTGGGGACTATTTTGAGATGAAAACTGAAGCTACAAACATTTTAAATATTACCAGAATATATCAGGTATGCAAGATCGCAAAAAGTCCATTCATAGGAAGGAATATAATTGATTGTAAAGTTTTTTCTTTCAAAATAATCACATACACAAGAGGTTTTTTTCCTTTAACTTTGTCCTCCCATTTGCTACTCCCATTGCTACTCTTTCCTTCTTTCAGAATTGAGACCTTTCCCTCTTACAACATCAGTCACTCTAAAAGAAGCCATTTGGTAGGTGTGTGGTTCTCAGTACTCCTTGAATACTGTTATCAATAGAGGAATGCATCCACCCAAGCCTAATTAAATCTGAATATCAGGAGAGTGCAACCCTAATATTTGATTTTTAAGTATTCTTGTTATTGATTTTATTGTGCAACCAAGTTTGAAAAACTGCCTTCTGTATACAGTTAATAAGGTAAGTTGGGAACTGTTTATGGGCCACTTACTACATACTCAGCAATTGCATTAGTATCATGGGCATATGGGAGCTATGTGAATGTTAAGCTGAGACTTCATGTTGCTCAAAAAATTGCACTTGAAAATATAAATATATAAAATAGAAATTTCTAAAATGTAAGTTAGTAAGTAACCCTTCCTATTGGTCCTTAGGTATTTGTTAAAGAACAATGTAAAAAAAAATTAGGATCAACTGACATGGTGATATTGGTATAAGTTTAAATTTATTAATTAATTTATGCATTATAAGATGTGCATAAAATATTTGCTTTTCACAAAAGTTAGATTCTCTAAAGTGGTGAATTATGTTTTTTATCATGTGCTACAAAGTTTACAGTGTCATTATTTCATTCAAGTGTAACCTGATGTGTTTTCCAATGGATAAGATTTTCAATTAGAGCTGAAAGGTCCTGAAAGTTTAAAAGTGAAATCTGGGTTAAAAGCACAAGCTATGGAGTTGGATTGCATAAATTAAAGTCCTACTTTTGTAATTTACTAATTGTGTTTTCTTGAACAAATCTTTCAACTTGCTTTATTCAATTTTCTTATCTGTAAAATTGTGATAATAATATTAATACTTTATCAAGTTATGAGGAATAAATTAGAGTATCTGACATGGAGAGTACTATGTGTTAGATATTATGTTACAGATTTTCATAGTTGACAATATTGAAGGACTATTAATATTTATTCAAATGTTCTAAACATGCTTGTGTGTATCAGTATAAAAATGTTGTACAACCGTTTGCTTTATATTGCAGTGAATTTTTTTCTGAGTTATCAAAATATGGGTAAGCTTGGAGAATAGATGATTGATGCAGATATATCTGTTATTTCTTGTGTTAAAATATACTGGGAATCACTGATATAGATGCAAAGGAATTTGGAAAAGGATATTTAATTGAATGCTAATCAAAAAAGGAATGAGTTGAGCTCTTATACATTGAAAACATGAAATTTCACTAGTCAAGAAAAAAGTAGAAGGGGATTTCTGAGGAGTTGCAGGCTGAACTATGAAACATGATATAAATTAAACTAGTTGTCTGCATCTAAGACTGGTTCTTTCCTTCCTGCCTTCCATCCTTTATTTGTTTATATTTTCTTTCTTTGTGTCTCCCTCTATCCCTCCCTTTCTTTGAATAAAATATACTGAAAAGTATTCATATTACTATGCATTAATAAAAAGACAGTTTTTCAGGATATGTTCAAATTTCTCTACAAAATCAGTGAATGGTGATTGAAAATATATCAACATATCTGCTATTTGTCAGTCATACTGTGATTAAAAAACACCAACAATAGATTTCCTGTATTATTATATTCAAAAGGCATTTTTGTAATTACAAACTATGTACCAGCATCATGATCATTATCATCATTTTTTATTCTAATATGAAAATAGCCCTTTGTCTAAAAATCTGGAAGTTTGAATTCTCTATACCCTAAAATGTGGTTTCTTTAATGCAGTGAAGTTTAATTGAGAAGATCCCACCCTTAGCACACCTGGCACTGGAGGCTCTAATTCTTATCACAATTCCTTGATCTCCTAAAGAGATTTAATTTTGAATAATCTGATGCTATTTTAGTCTTACAATTTGAAAAATGGGGAAAATAAGGTCATATAAACCCACAGGATTATTGTAAAAGATCAAATATAAGTATTTCAAATGTTTTGTAAGAATAATATGTGTTTCCACATGTGTATATGTTTTCTGACACTTGAATTTAGCAATATTCTGTTATCTTTAATTTGTGTACAATTTTGAAGATGATGATACATTCTTAGTGGTAAACATCATTGAGCAAGCAGCATCTGAGAATGATCTGTGCCTTTTCTCTGTGTATCTTCAGCATCTACAACAATGCACAATTTATACTGTGTCTAGTTTAAATGTTGTTGTTCGAATAAATGTTAAAATATGCAGTGTAAAATCGTAGATTAAATCATGGAGTTTGAAGCAGAAAGCCTGGGGTTAAATTTACCTTTTCTGTTTATTGGCTCAGTGAATATAAACAATCTTAAATTCCCTGAATTGTCATTGTTCTCAATCTTAGAGTAAAACACTGATATAAATTCAATGGAAACTGTTAAGTTTTTAAAATATATTTACACAATTACATGAAATGTAAGTGAGCTTATTGGTTCAATGAAATCCATTCATTAAATTATTTTACATAAAATATCTCCTTATGCAATAAACAAATATCAAACACTTTCTAAGTGGCCCAAATCCTGCTAAGCCCTTGGTTATAGCTAGGAATGATAAAGATATAGTTTCTATTTTTGTGATGCTTATAATTAGTGAAGGGTAAAAGAGATTCATAAAACCATATTCATGTTTAAGAATCATCTTGAAGAAAAAAAATCAGTTCTCTGAGAGTACTGAAAAAATGATGATCGGGAAAGATTATCCTGAAAACATAAAAATTAAATAGAAGTTTTATCTTTACCACCTGTATCTCAGCTAGAATGATAATCTCCAGGATATACAAAGAATTCAAAAAAACTTAACATAAAAAATGCAAATTAACCCAATTAATAAATGGGAAAGGAACTGAAGAGACACTTCACAGAAGAAGAAATATGAAAGGCCAACAAATTTATGAAAAAATATTCAAGATATCACTAGCAATTAGAGAAATGCAAATTAAAACTACAATGAAATTCCATCTCACTTCAGTCATAATGGCAATTATCAATAATACATGTAACAATAAATGTTGGGAAGAGTATAGGGGAAAATGTATACTCATATAATGTTGGTTGGACTGCAAATTGGTGCAACCACTCTGGAAAGCAGTGTGGAGATTCCTTAGAAAATTTGGAATGGAAACACCATTTGACCCAGCTATCCCACTCCTCAATCTATACCCAAAGGACTTAAAAATCAGCATAGTACAGTGATGTAGCCACATCTATGTTTATAGCAGCTCAATTCACAATAGTTAAGATATGGAACTAACCTAGATGCCCTTCAACAGATGAATGGATAAAGAAAATGTTGTATATATACACAATGGAATATTACTCATCCACAAAGAAGAATGAAATTATGGTATTTGCCAGTAAATTGATGGAACTGTACACTGTCATGCTAAGTGAATTAAGCTAATTCCCCAAAACCAAAGGTCAAATGGTCTCTTCAATATGTGGATGCTGACACACAATAAAGAGGAGAGGAGGGAAGAATAGAAGTTCATTGTATTGGACAAAGAGGAATGAAGGGAAGGGAGGAGGCAGTGGGAATGGGAAAGACAGTAGAATGAATTGGGCATAACTTTCCTATGTTCATATATGAATATATAACCAGTGAAACTCCTCATCATGTACAACCTCAAAAATGGGAGCCTAGTTAGAACAAGTTATACTCTGTGTATGTATAATATGTCAAAGCACACTCTACTGTCATGTATATCTAAAAAGAGCAAATAAATTTTCAAAAAGATAAATAAATAAATAGATATTACAAAAGGAAAAAATTTTTTTAAAGACTGCCTTTATGGAGAGCTGAAAACAAAAGATAATAGTGTGAGATGAGGATGAAGAGGCAAGGATGCCTTTGTACAATGCAGTAAGGACTTTAGTCTTCATCCTAATAAAAATGGGATAAAAATCTCCAAAGTTCTTCTTAATGCCAAAATTAAATAATAGAAATGAATAAATAATGAAGTTCTCTGAGACCCTCAAATTATTTTTTCATATAATTTCATTTTAAAATATTTTCTAACCTTTTCTTCAGCAGCATTCATGATAATGGTAATTAAAAGCAAGTTCATATGAATAAATATTATTTCTATGAGCATTTCATTGATTCCAAACAGAAAGATTTTTTTTAATTTTTTACTTTCTAGAACAGTTATTTCAAATTAGTAAATAAGAGAAAACAGATCAATAATTTTAAAAATGTTAAGTGCAACCTTGCTTAGGAAGCCTTCTGTTTCACCATCTCTCTCTTATTTTATGTAATTCTGATTCTGTTTTCCACAAATTCATTATGGAATGCATACAAACATAGTCATAAATGAAAACACTCACTAATTAAACTGCCACTTATTCAATTAGCCCCCACTCAGACATCCCTCTTAGTTTAACCTGGCATTTTTTCTTACCCATTAAACCGATTAATTTGTCAACATTTGAATAATTTTCTTGCTAATATGCATAAATGCTTATCTTACTATTATCTCTCATCTGTCTGTATTTCTGTCTGCATATCTTGAGGATAAAAATGTAAATGAATTTCAAGCTTAAACTATAAAGCTTGTAAATCATGCCAAAGTTTCAAAATCTTTGAGACAGTAAATTTGGAAATATTCTGAAAAATCAGACAAACTACTATCAAATAAAATCATAATGGCAATTTGTATATATTAGATATTTATGTGTTAGACACTAACACAAACCTATGAAGAAGGATATTCATCCCCATTTTTAGAAAAAAAAAAATAATTCACACAGAGGTTAGTAATTTGCCTCTGTGATTTAAATGAAATTTGTATGAATGAGGCTTTAAATCCAGACAATCTGAACCAGAGAACACATCATTCTAATGACTCTTGAGCTAATAGAATTAAACCAAAAATAAAGTAAAAAAAAAAAATAGTGATAAGATCAATATTCTAAGAGACTTGAATATCAAAGGGCAAAAGAAAGCTATTGAGGAAATTGATAGAGTCCTTGGATAATTTGCAGAAATGACTGTCTCTATTACTGCTTTAAAAGTTAAAATTTAGAAAATTGTATTGGTTTAATGTAAAACTTGGCTACAAAAATCACATATAAAAACTCATGATTTCCCAAGCTTCAATTGAGACCCAATTTCTGTAAAATATATGACAAAATAAGCTATTTTTTTAGTAAAATTTGGTTTTACTTTTGCCATTTCAATTAAAGTTTTTTTTCATTATGTACCAAAAAAAATGTTGATCTGCATTTGTTGTGAATGTTTTTATTTGTTTCCTTTCAAATGTATAAATTTTGTCTTATTTAGTTTAGTTCCTCATCACATGACATATTTGTGAGATGGGGTGTATTGCCTTTCTCTAGAATAATCTAAGGGACAGTATTCCTTTTGCTATCATTGGTATTTCAGACACAAATCCAGGTTCAGCTACTTCCTGGCACTTTGAATCTTGAAGGAGTCACGGGAAGTGCAGACACAGTTGAGAAACTATTTGTTGGGATGGGGTTGCTGCTAGAAAGAGAGGAGCAGGAGCCTGGTGATAGTAATGGTGACCATTCATTATGATAATACTGAAAAAAACAGTGGCCATGTTGCAGTTGATAGTGTTTGACCTGACTATTCCTGTGAACAGCAGTAGTTTTATGGCTTCATCATTCTCCATGGCAGCCTCCACTTCATGGTTTCCTTGGCGTTATCATCTTAAGAAGATTTCTCATTTTTCTCAATAATCAAAATTAAAAGCATAGACCCTTACCTGCTCCCATGATCTAGGAACCACGTCATGGTTTGGATGTGGTGTTCCCCCAAAAGCTCAAGTGCAAGACAATGCAAGAAGGTTCAGAGGAGAAAGAATAGGGTTGTGAGAACCTTAACCCAATCATTGAATGGATTTCTGAAGGGATTATTAACTGAGTGGTAACTGAAGTGGTAGGGTGTGGCTGAAGGGGGGAATTGAGGGCCTGGCTTTGGGGTAGATATACTTTGTATCTGAAGAGTGAAGTCTTTGTCTGCTTTCTGATCTCATGTGAGCTGCTTCCCTCTGCCACACACTCCACCATAGTGTTCACCCTCATCTCCAGGCTCAAGGAATGGAGCCAGCCTGCTATGGACTAAGACCTCTGAAACCGTGAGACCTCAAATAAATTTTTGCTCTTCTAAAATTTTTCTGGTCTGATCCTTTAGTCACAACATTGAAAAACTGACTCAAACATACTTATATCTTATGTCTACGCTGGTACTGTTTTTTTTCCCCTACTCAGTTTTCCAGTCTCCCTGATATTTTAGTTCCTTCTAATAATTTTGGGTCCTCCAAGAAGTATATGTCAAAGTAGGAGTTCATGGGTACAACGGACACTTCAGAAGGACAAAAGAAAAGGGAACAGAGAAAGAGCCAGTTCTTTAGGCAAGCTTTTTCTGATGTCTATGAAGGAAATGCAAAGAAAGGAACAGCTAAGTACTACAAAAGTATTCCTATCTCCTCCTGATGATGATGTTTAATCACTTATTAATATTCATAATTTTTGTTGTTGTTGTTTAATTGTTCGGATTTACAAGGAGTCCAAGTGCACTAGTGGCAGCCATAGCTGATACTTCAGTGGGACGTATTCCATGTCCCTTGTCTTAAGGGACAAAGACCTTCAACAATATAGACCCAAAAGATATATGGGAAACCCCAAATTTTCCTATAGATTACTGGGAAAAAGGACCAGTAGAGTCACTATTCTTCTTCCTTTTGTTTTGTTTATTTTCTGAATTCATGTAACGTTCCTTTGGGGAACACAGCACCATTCATATTTTAAATTTAATGAATACATTTCATTATAAAGGATGGCATCTCAATCTTTCACAGCACTTCCTCTAAAATGTTTTTCAGCTATGTTTTCAACAGGCTATTCCACTTCTGTAATAAGGCCAGCTGCCTCTGGATAGCATGATATGCGGTATCACCTAAGATGGTCATGGGGCCATTGATGCACCTCCTTCATTGTGAAGTGGGTCCTCAGTCATGCACTTTGTGTGACAGTCTATACCTGTAGATCAGGTCTTCTCTAATTGCATTGTGTTGTTGACTGGGATTCTGAAAGCAGCAGAAGAAAATGTATACTTTGAGTATGTATCTATCTCTGTGTCAGTGCACTATTAACTCACACAAAAAAAGAAAAAGGCCAAATGCGGTTGACTAGCCAACAAATGGCTGGTTAGTTCCCTTATATGTCATTCCCAGGGTTCAGCTTTGGCTATTGCTTTTTCAAGTTTTCTAAGAGCTATCCTAGCAGAAACTTTGTCCCATCAGTTGAGTTTCTTGCAAATAAGTAAAATTTCATGCCTTGAAAAATTTCCCCCAACCAATGGATTCCTGCTAATCAAGTCTTATATTTTACACCTTTTGATCAAACACCCTTGAAATCAACCCTACAGATACTTCTGCTGGTATGTGCTAATTCTTGCATCTAATTCAGTGTGTAGGTTTCCTTCCTTATTAGGAATAATATCCCCAGCCAGGTTATGCTGGGATATAACCTTAGCAGCTAAGAGGGAAGGTGCATGCATATCTTGAGGGAGTCATCAGTTATTCTGTGAGTGAGAGCCCTCTGCCAAGTGTTCTAGAATGGGGGCGTACCAGCTTTCATTAAGGAATTGTGGGCTAGATCTAATAAAGGTTCTCAGGGTCCAGAAGAGTCTGAAGTGATCCTCAGGAGAAGCCACCGGATACTCCTATCTTATGTTTCAAGATCCTAGGATTTTCCAAACTAAGGCTATTCATAATATACTTCTCGTCCATTTAAATGATGCTGAACCTCTGACATTCTATAAAATTCTCAGTCAATTCTATAAAATATACCAAAGAGGCTCTATGTTCCCTACATTTAGATTTTTTTTTAATAGCTGACATCTCTCATATTATTATCCTTTTGGGAAACAATACAACTTAGCAGGTTCTTGCCAATGCCACTGTTCTTGTAAGACTTTGTGTTAGCATACAAAGTATAGTATAGATAGCAAGGTGGGATTAAATAGGTAAAGGTGTTATTAGGAAATTTTCTGTGAGAGAAATGAAGGTTGAGTTCCAGAAGAGCAGGGGAAATATAAAAAATGTCTGAGAAAGAATGAAAGTAGGTGAAATTGTCCTAGACCATTATGAAGTCTAAGGAAGCACTGACATGGCCAACAGAGTCCTCCAGCTAAAAGTACCAACTGGGTCAATCCCTTGTTTACCAGACACATGATTGTCTTACTACCCCCCACAGTGCTCAGTCATAGGATGCTCCCATCGGAGCATCCTATGGGAAGCATGCCTTAGGGATAAATTAGATGTATTTCAGTGCATAACAGCTGAGAGTTTGTGGCATATTCCGTATAGTTGAAGGTCTGTAAGGTGTATTCTCATGGCTACTACAGCATCATCCAAGTCATATTTAATAAACGCCTGTAGGTAATTCCCTTCCAACAGATGTCTTAATCAATTTGGTGCACCACATGGTATTCATGATGGCATCTTCTTTGCTTTCCAGTTAGTGGATATGGTTATTCAAAACCCCATATCACTGCCTGTCTTCCTGCAGTGCAGACACTGCTGTGTTCAATCAGTGTCTCTGAGAAGAAATATTAGGATGGAATGAGAAGTGCAAGTTATCTGGGGATACAAAGTAGGAAAGAAGGAGAGCTGGTAAAGACGGGGAGAACCTTAATAACACAAGATGACATGACACCAATAAAAGAGAGAGGGAAAAATGGAAGATTGCACAGGAAGAGCTGCAGACTGCAGCACAGTTCAGTTCCAACACAATTTAATTAACAAAATTAATTAATTACAATATTGTCACTCATGAAAAATATCTCATATCTCACAAAAAAAGGCTGCATACTTGGCCCCACCATGATCTCCCAGTGGGAGCAGGCTTTTGGAAATGTGGTTTCAAAGTGAATGTGGGAGACAATATTGATGAGGAACAACTAGAGCTCCCAGTTCATTAGATTCCCCATTGCAGGTGCCAAGGTTTCTGCAGCTATAGTACCTTTGCATATTCTTTTTAGCTTTGTTTTTTTTTTTTGATCAATTCTTTTCTACCTAGTATTTATTCATGTTTTAAGTCTGTCTTAACAAAGTGCAACAAATTGTTTAGAACAACATAAAATTTATTCTCTCATAGTTCCAGAGCCTAGGAATCTGAGATCAAGGTGTTAGTGGGGTTGATTCCTTCTGGAGGCCCTCAGGAAAGCTGTTTTATGACTTCCTGTTAGTTTCTGGTCATTCCCGGTACTCCGTGACATCAGATCTGTCTTTGCCTGATCGTCACATGGTCTTTTCCCCAGGTGTCTTTGCCTCGGCTTCCCTCTTTGCTCCCACTGGGAGATCATGGTGGGGCCAAGTATGCGGCCCATTTTTGTGAGATATGACACATTTTTCATGGGTGACAATAATGTAATTAATTAATTTTGTTAATTAAGTTGTTTTGGAACTGACCTGTGCTGCAGTCTGCAGCTCTTCCTGTGCAATCTTCCTTTTCTCCCTCTCTCCATTTTTGGTGTCATGTCATCTTGTGTTATTAAGGTTCTCCCCATCTGTACAGGCTCTCCTTCTTTCCTACTTTGTATCCTCAGGTAACTTGCACATCTCATTCCATTCTAATATCTGCTTCTCAGAGAAACTGATTGAACATAATCTTAACTACATGATTGCATGTCTCTATTCTAATTTCCCTCTTCTTCTAAGGACCCCAGTCTCTGGATTAATGCCCACTAAGTTAGAAAATAGCTTCTTTGCTTTTATCTTCTGGAAGATATTTTAAAGAATTGGTATAATTTCTTTCTTAAATGTTTGTTAGGATTCACCAGGAACCTATCTTGAACTGGTGGGATGGCCTTATTGGTTCTATATCTTTGATAAGTTATAGTTCTATTCAGATTGATCATTTCTTTTTGTGTTAAATCTAGCATATTTGTCTTGCAATAAATCAGTATATTTCATGAAATTTCTTGAATTTAAGAACATTGAGTTGTTTGTGGTATTCCTTTACTATCTTTTTATTGTCTATGGAATCTGTATTGATGCCACCCTTTTCATTTATGTTCTCCCTCATTTATATCTTCTTTTTTCTTTGATATGTTGTCTAGAGGTTCATTGATTATTCTGATGTTGAATTGACAAATAATCACACATATTTATACAGCATAATGTGCCTAATGTGATGTTATAATACATTATATCTGGTCAATTACTATATCCTACCTAAGTATGCTTCACATACTTATTACTTTCTTGTAAGAAAATTTAAACTCTACTTTTTAGCAATTTTGAAATATAAAATATTAAGTATAGTCCCTATATTAATCAGCTTTTAGTCTCTGTGAACCTGACAAGAATAACTTAGAGTAAGAAAAGATTTTGGGTTCTACCATCTCCATTGCTGGGCCCAGGGTGAGGTAGAACATCATGGTGGAACGGCATGGCAGAAAATCTGCTCAGCTCATGGCAAACAAGAAGCATAGAGAGCCAGGTGTGGTGGTACATGACTTCCCAGAGGCTCCAGAGGCTGAGGCAGGAGGCTAGGAGAATTGCAAGTCAAAGCCAGCCTCAGTAACTTCAGAACCCTAAGCAACTTAGTGAGAACCTGTGTCAAAATAAAACATAAAAGGGCTAAGAATGTTGTTTGGTGGTTATGCACCCCGGGTTCAATCTTTGGTACAATAAAAATAAGAGCAGAGGTGGCAGGTAGAGAAAACTGGAGCCTGACATAATGTTTCTTAAGGTTACATTATACCCTCAAAAGGCACACCTCCTATACTTTCTCCAGCCACACCACTCTGTCTGCAGTTAGCACTCAGCGGTCCACTCAAATTATTAATTCCTCTAAAGGAGAAGTCTACATATAAGGTTTTGCAGATCTCATAATTTAATATTTTCACCTCTGAGTATTGTGCATTACCTAACACATGTGCTTTTAGGAGGACATTCCTAGATCCAAACCATGATAATTATGATTCTTTACTGGACTTTAAAAAATTAATTTCTCATTAATTGTCTACTGTTTGAGTATAATATGTGTATTTTTTTTCTGGTGTTTAGTTTTGTTTTGCATTTCCCCTGCTTGGTGAGGGAAGATGTTACTAGCCCTATGATTAGACCTCAATCTTTTAGTGAGTCTCGGATTTTAAAAGAAGCTGTGTCAGTTTCCTCATTCTCCCCACTCTCATGGGACAAGATGTCTGGAGGCAGCTGTACTTGGATATTTTCCTCTCTCATATGGAAGAGCATTGGGAGCTTCTTCCCAGTAGAGGGCTAGAGCAGGATTGAGTGCGGTAGTTTCATTAACTTGGGTCATTTAGCATCTGACAAAATTTTACTAGGTTATTCTTTTGTAAAATAGTTTCTCATAAGGTTGAAACTTCTCAAGAAAAACAGAATGCTTTGGTTGCCTTGTGAAAACCTGGTTGAGATCCTAGAGGTAAAACTCACCAAAGTAAACTGAACTATACTCAAAAGAAAATTTAAACTCTACTTTTTAGCAATTTTGGAATATAGCATGTTAACTATAGTCCCTATGTTAATCAGCTGGAGCCCTCAGTGACTAGGTCAGCATTGTCCACATGGAACTTCCAGTTATTGTTCAATTCTAGTTCAGGTTTTCCTAGTCCAGTACTGCTTCCCAAAGAAGTTTCTGCTAGTGGGTTTCCACTCTAAGAACTTATGAATCTCTGTATGTGCCTTTATTTTTCTCCAATTTTGGGTGATAGAGGATGGTCTTGGGATCCAGTTTCTTTGATGGATCTAAGACTTGTTGATTTTTCAGTTTGTTTACCATTTTTATGTTATAAGGACAAAGTGATGATTTCTAAGATCCTTACCAAATGGACTGGAGACAGAATCCCCCTAACCTGATTTGTGCAATGTTTATTCCATTTCCCAATATAACCCTGATCCTCTTAGGTGAATCTGGCATATATGAAGGGATTGTAGTAGAAAGTTACACTGACGATCCCCAATGAATCACTTCTCCCAGTAAATAGCTACATCCTTGTGTGGTTCCTTGTCAATAATTTCAAGCCTGGCCATATGGTTTGCTTTGGCAGATGGACCTTTACTGAGTTTATTTGTATTGTATTATTTCTAAATATTATATTCAATGTGAATTAGGGAGATTGTTTTTATCATAAATTAACATTTCCAGTTCAGTGAGTAGAACATCTTACAGTTCTTTTCCCTGATCTGGAATTACTAGGGACTTCCACATTGAGACCTAAGTGATAGATTCAGAGCTCTGCTGCCTCCTCTTGTGCACCGTGAGGAGCCTACTACAGAAAGAAAAGAAGCCCCATCCCCACCATGTTGATAGGTATGCCACAGTTATGGCTGTTATTAGACCAAAAGTCATCTATTTCATAGTGAGAAAATGATGATAAGAGGAATAAAAAGTTATTGTATATGATATCCTAGGTAATGAATAATTATTTGCTATATATAGGTATAGGATATATATACGTGTATTTGCATTACTGTGTAATCTTTTGGTACTGATAATGTCCAAATTAGAAAGTCAAAACAGATACTTCTTAATGGCCCACAGAGTTCACCCTCTGATGTCAGGGTTCTGTTATATTTCTTCCCCAGTGCATTAGAGTTAGGTGTCCTAGGCCTTGAGCTGGAGATAGTTGTATTCTGGGTACTTTGTTTCATTCCCTTTCTTTGTCTCTATTTTGCATTATGGCTTTGTCTCTCTGTTTCTGATTATTTGTCTTCCTGCTCCTCAAGTCTACTACTTTTACTTCTGACGCTATGAAAATTCTGACTTCTCATTGGGTGTTATCACTAGTTAGTTCCTGGCATATAACTTTTCCATCAATATATGTCATCTATGACACCTACTTTGGTAAAAGTGCCACTCATTTTATCTCAACTTGGCTCCAGTCATTCCTTCTCCTCCTCCAAACCTGTCTACCAGCTCTTTAATGTCTTTAATGTCAAATTCCATAGGAAATATTATTTTAAGAGGCCTTTTGAAAATGTGTTATATACACACTAAGGAATATTACTCAGCCATAAAGAAGTATGAAATTGTGACATTTGCCAGTACAAGGATGGAACTGGAGATTGTCATGCTAAATGAAATAAGACAATCACAAAAAGACAAAAGGCCAAATGTTCTCTCTGAAATGCAAATGCTAACATATAATAAGGAGAGGGAGGGAAGTATAGAAATATTTTGGATTAAACAAAGGGGGATTAAGGGAAATGAGAGGGCATTAGAATGGGAAAGACAGTTGAATTAATTGGACATTATTTTCCTATGTTCATATATGAATTCATAACCAGTGTGATTACACATCATGTACAACCACAAAAATGGGAAGTTATGCTCTGTGTGTGTGTAATATATTAGAATACATTCTACTGTCATTTATAGCTAAAAAGAACAAATTTTTTAAAAAGGCCTTCTGAAAGCCCTGAAAATCACTCTCTCCTTGTTCTTCTTACATGACCTCCTGATTTTTTTTTTTTTTTTTTTTTTGGTCATTCAGGATCCTTTGCCTGATTGAATTGTCTGATTTTTCTGCTAGATGGTGAATTTGTGGGAGTTTTGAAAACAATGGTATAAATTTACATATAAATATAAACATATATATGGGATTGATCCATTTCAGTTGACCCTTAAGCTACATCCTCTGTTCTTTTTATCCCTTTTTATTTTTCATTTTGAGACCATGTTCTGCTAAGTTGAGCATCTAGCAGCATTGCTGAGGTTGACCTTGAACTTGTGAACCCCTAACCTCAACCTCCCTAATCACTGGGATTATAAATGTGCACCTCCCCCACTGCATCTGGCTAAATTCATATGCTGTACTAACTGAGCTTAGCTCTGTACACACCAGATCTATTTTTCACATGTAGTAGCTGCCTTTTGGGTGCCTGCCTAGTGAAAATATGAAGGAATAGGTAAATCTTGCTGTAATGCAGTTTCCATGGGCCTGAAAGCAGAGCAAATTAAAAGAGGAAAAAGCCCAAGATAATTGCTATGCTTTTCCAAAGCACAGTGACCAGTTTGGGGAAGCAAGCATCTTTGGTTTATATTGAGTGGAACCTTTGACAGCAAGATGTAGGTAATAATTCCTGTGCATCATTAGCACCCAGTTGGTTAAAGCCCATCTCAAAAGAGAGTCTGTTTCTGCTCATTGCTTCTGTGGTGAGGAAAAAGAGCTATAAACAGCTATATGATACAGGTGGAAAGGACACCTGACAACAACTCACATTCACTGGTATATTCTAAAGCCACTGAAATAGCATGGAGAGAACTTGATTTCCACTAGGCCCAGGTGGCCTTCCCCCGGGCCAGATGGAAACTATGAGGCAATACAAAGGCTTAAATCAAAATTTTCACTACTAATTTTCAATTACCCTCAACATGCTTAATAGAGTCTCTCAGTTAGTGATGAATTAATATCAATAATCTAAAATTGGCCTAATATAGCCTTGAAAAATCTGTCATTTCTCAGGGATCAACACAGAAAAAGACCATGAGAAACTGTATCATAATCTACTATTGGGCAAACTCGAGGATTATCCTTATAATAGTCTATTCTAGTTTTAGGAAAGTTATCCCTCTTCTTGAATTTACAGGCTTCAAATGTGACGGTACCACACATATTATCATTTGGTCTGAATAAAAGTGCATGTTGGTTTTAACCTCAAACATATACTCTTCTTTAATGTGCTCTGAGTGTGTATAACATGTCATGGCTCCTTTAATTAAGCTTTGATTAGGCTATGTAAAGCACCAACATGTCAAAATTATTGTATACCTTTAGTCAGATTAGAAAACTTTTATTAGGCTGAGTAAAGAGCTAAGAGGTAGGACACATGCTTAGTTTGTGTTTGGTGCTAGGTTCAGGAGAGAGAGAGAGAGAGAGAGAGAGAGAGAGAGAGAGAGAGAGAGAGAGAGAGAGAGAGATTGATTCAAGATGGTGAATTACAGGAAGATTGATTTCCTAGTTGCTCCATGGCTCAGAATACAAGCAGCAAGAGTACTGCTGCTCAGTGAGGTGGATAAAATAGGAATTTCAGTAAATTAGAATATTGGACAGTGTCTTAGAGCGTCAGAAATTTGGTAAATTGAACAAAGAAGAAAGAGTACATTGGAGACCAGCCAGTGGTGGCAGTGGTAGAAGCATTGGTTCACCACAGAAGGAGGGAGAATGTAGAGAGGAACACCGTGGACAGATTTGGTATGGAAAAACCTGACATCAGAAAAGCAACCTGAACTTAGCTGATCCAGAGGCTGCACCATAAACTGGTGTTTAAAAAGGGCTCTGTTTCTCTCAACTGCCCATTGTGAACCAATGCAGGAGCTATCTTGAAGCAGCCACACTACAGGTGCTGCTGTGGGAGCAGAGAGATCACAGCAAGCATTGACATATTGTCGCAGCAAGCACCTACCATGTGACCCAGGGTGTACCTAGCAGATCATGAGTGAAACAGGCACTGGTTCTGGCCTAAAAACAGACACACAGAACAATAGCATAAAATAGAGCACAGACAAACCCATACAGATACAGTCATCCAATCCTCAACAATGGTGCCAAAAACATATATTGGAGAATTACAACCTTTTTAACAGATTCTGCTGGGACAACTGTTTGTATGTAAAAGAATGAAACTAGACCCTTATCTCTGACCCTGCACAGAAATCAACTCAATCTGGATCAAAAACCTTGGACTTCAACCAGAAACTATGAAACTTCTAGAAGAAAATGTAGGGTCAATAACCAAGCTTTTAGGCACAGGCATTGAATTTCTTGGATCCCTAAAGCTCAGGAAATACTGCTAAGTGTTAATAAGTCAGATGAAATCAAATTAAAAAGCTTCTGCACAGCAAAGGAAGCAATTAGGAATGTGAAGAGATAACCCACAAAATGTGAGAAAAACTTTTCTAACTACTCTTCTGACCCAAGATTAATATCTAAAATATATAAAAAGCTCAACAAACTTAACAGAAAAACAAGTAACCCAATTAATAATAAGCAAATGAATTAAACAGACACTTCTCAAAAGAAAAATACAAATGGCCAACAAATGTCTGAAAATGCTCAATATAATTAGCAATTAGGGAAATGCAAACCAAAACTCACTGAGATTTTATCTCACACCTGTTGGAGTGGCAGTCATCAAGAATACAAACAATAATGAATAGGAGGCTTACTAAGCTGGCATTCATGGATGAAATGTGAAGTCTGTGGCACTGGGCCAGGCCGGGTTGTGGTGGCTCAAGGTCAAGAATACATTCCTGAAATTTCCATAGAATGTTTTCATCAGCTCCAACCTTACAGTTGAGCTAGCCATGGAAAACCTCATTGAAGCCTCACCAAATATGACCATAACTGGCATTCTCAAGAACTCTTCCTATCAAAAAGTTTCAGGGGTGAAAATCTAAGACATGTTTCTACTATTTCAAGAAGTTCCTGTATCAGCCAACAACTTCTAGCAGATCAGGTAGTTTCTTTCATCATTGAATAGACACTCAAGCCACCAACACAGAAAAAATCACAAAATATCTTTTTATCAATGTTTTTCACAGTGACCTGTTAAGAGTCATGAAGTCAATTCTGTGAGTAACTGAAGGATTTTTTCATTTTTTTTAGCTTTTTGATATTATTGTTGTTATTGTTTCTGAATCACTAGCAATTATGAAATTTTAATCAAACTAGAATAAATTGCTGTTAAAAATCTATCATATCTTTATTAAAAGAAAGAGAAATAATGAAATACAAGGAAGTATGTTCTTCATCTGGAAGTGTGAACATTGATGCCATTGAGCAAAATATTGACTGTAATCTTACAAATTCAACTTCATTTGAGCCACATTCCAAAAAGAAAAAAAGTACAAGACATTATAATGTAGATTACTTAAAATATGATTTTATCAAATGTGAAAAACTTTTTGCAAATGATAGGCCTCAATGAGTTATTTGTAATAATTTTCCTACAAATGAAAGCTTAAAACCTTCAAATTAAAGAGACATTTGGAAACACAGCATGCTGAACTTATTGATAAGCCTCTTGATATAAAGTTATCAACACAATTTCTTCTTTGTCCTCCTGCTGTTAGTGAGAAAGCCTTACTCTTATCATATTTAGTTGCATATCATGTGGCAAAAGAGAAAATGGCTCACACAGCTGCTGAAAAAGAGTATCCTTGCAGCATGTCTGGATATGGTATGTACAATATTTAATGATAAGTCAGCCAATAAATTAAAAACTATACCTAGTGACAACACAATATCTCTTCAAATTCATACTATTGGAGAATATTTAAAATCAACACTTCTTATGCAGTTGTGATCTAGTGTAGATTTTGCAGTCCAGCTGGATGTAAGCACTGATATTTAAAGCTGCACATTTGATGCAGCTTTTAGTTTAGTCAGACATGAATGGAAGGATGATTTCATGGAGGATTTTATTTTTGTGTTTTTTTAAATTTACTCTCTCATTTAAGTGCATTAGATATTTTTACAGGATTGGAAAAGTGCATTGTTAGTCAATATAAATCAAACTGGAAAAAAGTGTATGAGAATTACAAGAGATAGAACAGAAAGCATAACTGGAAAACACAGCAGAGTATTTAAAAAGTTCCTGGAAGTTGTTACTAATGGTGCCATGTGGAATAAATGTTCTATACATAATGAAGTTTTAGCATTAGTGGAATCATTGTTCTATACATTATGAAGCATTAGCATCCAGAAAAATTCCACAGAATCTCATGGAAGTATTTAAAAATGCAGTAAATGTTGTTAATCTTATTAAAGGAATCTCACTGAATGGCTGACATCTTGAAAGATTTTGTTCAGAAATTGAAACTAATTACATCCACTTACTGTATCATACCAAAGTTTGTTGGTTGTATCAAGGAGAAAATATTAACCAGGGTTTATGAACACAGGAATGAAATTCAGAGTTTTTCAATCAAAAATATCTCATTTAACAATTTGTGTGTGTGTGTGTGTGTGTGTGTGTGTGTGTGTGTGTGTGTGTAGTGCATGGGATCAAACCCAGGGCTTGTGCATCCCAGGGCCTTGTGCATGCAAGGCAATCACTATACCAACTGGGCTATATCCGCAGCCCATTCTATTGTATTTAAATGTTAATGTAGCATTGTATTTGATGACTTTATTATGTTTCATTTTATTCCTTAATATCAATAAAATCAATGATTTTATGTTTATTGAACAATAAATACAAACAATAAGAAATTCTGGAGAGGATGTGGAAAAAATTGGAACACATATTTACTGTTGTAGGGACTATAAATTTGGAAAACTAGAATGGAAATCAGTATAGAGGGTCCTCAAAAGACTAGGCATATAACCACCATATGATTCAGCTATACTACTCCTCTGTATTTATCCTAAAGAATCATAATTCATCATACTGAAGTACATGCATACATACATAGCATATTTATGGTACAGCCAAAGTATGCAACCATCATAGGAATACTTCAATAGATGAATGGATAAAGAAAAATGAAATTGAAGTAAAAATGGATGTAACCATTATGGTAAATGAAATAAACCAATCTCAGAAGGTTTTCATATGTTTTTCTCATATTTGGAAGCTAGAGAGAAAAATGGAAAAGGAAGTTGAAAGGCTGGTATGTCATTTCCTTTAATGAAAATTAAAGGAAAATTAGTAGCAGAAAGGGACCAGCAGGTAGGAGAAGGGAGGTAAAGGGGGAAAGGTTGGGAAGAGATATTGACCAAATTATATTGTTATATTTTGTAAATATATGGGTAGGAGACAACAAATTCCACCATTTTGTACTATTATAATGCACCAATAAAATGTGGAAAATGAAAGGATAAACTAATTTAAAAATTTTAAAAAGAAAGCTTTATGACCTACTAGACATACAATTTCTTCATGTAAAGAGACTGGGGGATAATCATTAAGTGTAATCAAGAAGCATGTCAAGCTGAGCGATTCCTCTACACATCTCTCCTTGCTCATGTAGCTGCTCTCTGCCTTGTGTTAATCTTTCCCTCCCTCTTCCTATTTTTGGGGCTGAGAATGCTGAGGCTCAGGTTACTACAGAAAACAGTGGTAGTCCAATTAATTACATACTCATATTAGCATTACTTATGACTCTGGAAATTACTAAGCTTTCTACCTGTGGGAAAAGT
The DNA here is from genome assembly GCF_047511675.1 of Marmota flaviventris. Lineage (NCBI taxonomy): Eukaryota > Metazoa > Chordata > Mammalia > Rodentia > Sciuridae > Marmota > Marmota flaviventris. Next base: position 117,204,477 of record NC_092508.1, read on the forward strand.
TTTGCTTTGAAAGGTCTTGATTCTGATTTTACTTTAAAAAATATCTTTTGATATGTGAGCAGATAATACTTATTTTGAATAGGAAAACAATTATTAAAAAGTCTGGGGTGGGCTAGAAAATGGAGGCCAAATAAAATGACAATTACTGTTTGTATAAAGGAAAGGAATATTTTGAATACTCACTGAATGCAACCATCTTAAATACTATCAAATTAATATTAAATATTTTTCTCTTGAGCTGTTTCAAAGTATATCATAATTGGGGTTTTATTGTAAAATGTACATAAAATAAAAGCCAATAGTGAGTGTTGTCTCATAGAAAGCAAAAAGGGGGAAAAATTAATTATATCACTGTGTTGTGCTCTAGAGCCTGTAGGAAAGCTCTAGCAGAGGTGGGAGTGACTGTAGGCCACGTCTTCATTCCCAGCAGTTCAAGATTCAAATATGACATTCAGATTTGAAACACTATGCTGATATCTCCCTGCTGTACTGACTAAAGCAACTTGGGTTCCAGCAAAAGCACTCTGATTATTCAAACTGGGGCTCTGGCTCTTCTTCAATACATGGTACTTGCTTCTTGATGTTCTTTAGTAAAATGAAGGTATTGTACTGAGAGAGAGGAAACCCACAGACACCCCCCACCCAGGCACCAGCGAACAGACCTCCCAACTGGTTTCTAATCTGCTCAGATCCATCACTCATAATCAGCACATTCAATCCCCAGCAGCAGCAGCAGCAGCAGCAGCAGCAGCAAAGAACTAGTAGCCCAAACCCTTCCCAGTGGGACAAGAGTTCCTTGAGGAGGGATGTGTGCTTCCTGATCTGAAATAGGCCAACAGTTCCCATCTGGTACACAGGGAGAGGCTGGCACAGGTCCCACAGGAAGCCAGAGCTTGGAGGAACTATCCCATCAGCGGCAACCAAGTTCTGTTCTGGATGAGAAACTAAGAGTGAGGGTGGTCAGGGAATGACTTCTGCCAAGGCTTCTGACAACTAGGCCCCTCACTCTTAAGGACATGCACTGTACCATGTACCCTGGAGGGCCTGATGCTAAGTGGCCAGACCTGAGCTGTCTAAGAGCAGGCCTTGAAGCTGTGCTCGGCATCATGGGTTTTAGAGTAGGGGAGACTGTGGTGGTTGTGAAGGCCCTGGGTGGGGTGGATGTTGGCAGGGAAGCTTAGGCCTAACATGAGCTGATGCTTGCTTCTTCTCCCAGTGAGGCTGGGCCTGTGCTGTCTCATGTGGTCAGTCAGTGCCACCTGGGGGAGATAGCTTGTCCCTCACTTTGGTGGGCCATAGTAGCAGAGCAGAAGAGGGGTTGATAGGACATTAGTGGAGCCCTATTGATGGCAGCAGCCATATCCAGGCACCGTGTCCCTTGGCCACACCCCTTCTGGAGGTGATTGAGCCCCATGGCAAGTGGGGTCTAGAATTAATTTTTAAAGCTGTAACTGGGGCAGGGGCTGGCTAGGTGGTAGAGTCCTTACCTGGCATGCATGAGTCTCTGGAATCCATCCCTAGTTCCTCCCCTGCAAAAAGCTGGAATCATCCTGGACAAACTAGAGGAAGACAGTGACTTGCATTGTTCTTCCCAAGGCAGGAAGTCAGATGCAGGCCCAGGGAACTCCCTGTATCTCCCTGGCCTTGCTCTTCCATCTCCCCCTTCTGCAAGCTTCTTTTTCCCTGGGCCTCACCAGTGTGCTGGGCTCCCTCGTCTCCTTCTACTCAGTCATCAGCAGCTTTGGGCAGTAAATGACCATGTCCTTCCTTCTCTGTTACTTCAGGGAGGGCCCAGCAAAAGGACCCCTTTCCCCTACCTGGATGTTTTGCCCACATTGGACTCCTTTCTCATTCTTCCTGTCACAGTCTACCTGACCTCCTGATTACCCATGGTCAGGTGTGACTAAGTCTGCAGTGTGGTAGGGATAAGACTCATGCCTACCCCTTAGGATGGCATCTGAGCTCCCTGTGCTGTGCTTAGTGCTGGAAAGTTCCAAACACATGCAGATTCTCTATGCATGGTGATGCCTAAGTTAATTCCCCAAAGTGGATGCAGGAAGACTGAGGCTCTTCCCTGATGAGTTGGCCTTGGGGCCAAGCCCAGACCCCACAGGCTGTCCTTGAGTAGTGGCCAAGTTGAGGGAAGCAGTGCCCAGCTAGCACATGGGTGGAGTAGAAGACAAAGCAACCCCTCCCCACCTTGCCCCAGGAACACTCAGGCTTTCTATTGTGTTCTTGGTAGAGGAAGCCAGGTGGTTTAAGCACAGTTTTCAATGGGACTCAGTGGTCTCGCTTCCTCCCCCAGAACAGGTACCTTGGGAAGATCAGTCTCTTCCAGAGGGAGGCTTCCCCTTCACCAGGGATTCCAGGGATCAACAAATCTCTGTTGACTTGCAGCAAGGCCATGAATGACCAGTAAGTGGCACCCCAGCAGTGGTCTTGTGACTGGTGAGCCCCCGTATTATCCTATGTCCCTGAAATGAACATGGGGAGGAGGGAGGCAGCCCAAAGTTGAAGGGGTGTCCTGCTGGGCAGGCACATAGTCTGCTGCTGTTCATGGCTCTGTCTCCCTGTGGCCCCATGGGTTCAGGTTGTCAGAGCTTGTTTCCCACCCTCCTGGTCCAGCCATGACCCTGGTCCCTGAGTGATGCCTGCTCTCCCCAGGTGTGATGGAGCTGCTATCACTAGATTACCTGATCTCACTCTTCTACCACATTTCCACTGTCCACTGTCATCATTATGGCTGTGGCCCTCCTGTTTGATACCAAGAACTTCAGGACACTCTGGCATGTTAAGAGTCAGATGATGGTGGCCATATCTGTCATCCCAACCACTTGGGAGGCTCAGGCAGGAGGATGGCAAGTAGGAGAGCAGCCAGGAAAATTTATCAGGATCCTCTCTCAAAATAGAAAGGGCAGGGGTGCAGCTCAGTGGGAGAGCCCTTGTCAAGGTTGCATGAGACCCTAGGGTGCAGTCCCAAAGTGCTAAAAAAAAAAGTATGTGCTGGTCCCAAAGCTGAAAACACTGTAGCACTTTGTCTGGAAACCCTGAGGGCACCCTTAACCACTCATCTCCACAAATCTATTTTGTTTTTCGTCCTAAAGAAGTATAAGAACTTATGTAGTTTGTGTTGCTTCCTTCACATGGCCCCAGGGAGTCACCAAATGAAAGTAGTGATTATTTTATCATGTCCCAGGACTTCCATGGACATTTCATCTTTAGAGTAGCCTTGGGACACATTGACATGCCTGTGTGCAATATAAGGCTCTTCTGAGGGAAGCTGAGGCTCAAGGAGGTGGACATTTCAGAGTCTCATATGTTGGGGAGACTCTGGGACTGAAGTTTGCCCTCAGAACACCTCCTCAGAGAAGGATATTTGCAAGTCTGGGTGTTTGTGATCCCCACACACCCATCTCCTGGATTTCTTGATGTCCCCTTGACAGCCCTGCTGCTCCCCTCCCTCCAAGGTCCCTTGAGGGAAGACGTAGGAGGGTCCTGCCTGAACCTCTGTCTAACACCTATGTATCAGCTGTGGTCTGTGGCAGCTGCCCCTGAGGCTTCAGAACGGAGGTCTCTGGGGTTGCTTTGTGTCCATGACCACCCTTACTCCACATGTGAGGACCAGAAGGCCATCCTGCTGAATGTAGGGTGCATAGGGCTCAGGTGGTAGTGCAGTGTCTGGGAGCAGAGTCGACTCTCAGCAGAGTTCTCTTGCAGGGCTGGACTTGCGACAGTTCTGCATCATGTTCCTGCTGTGCTTCTGGGAGGTCCAGTACAGTGTCCTGACTGGGACTCTGGTGTCCTCACTCATCCTCCTGCACTCCGTAGTCAGGCCCAAGAGCCAGGTGCCGGACAGGGTGGGCACTCAATAGTGGGACTCCTTGGCACAGCTGTCCTGATGTCTGTCTGAGTTCACGGGGTGGCTTTGGTCAGAGCTGTAGGTTGTTGTGCACTGCAGCAGTCTCCACAGTGCCTGGCCTCCTGCCAGCATCCCTGCTGTTCCTCCAGCTCACTGGACTTGACTTGGGCTTCCAGCTTGGGACAGGCCAGGCCTGGCAGAGGCTGTGTCCAACCTGCCTCCAGGACTGAAACTCTTCCCTCTGCCTTCCCAGGTGTCAGAGGGCCCCGGTTCCTGTCCTGCATGTGGCCAGTGGCCTGTACTTCCCTGCCATGGAACCTCTGTTGGAGGCAATATTGAACAGGCCTAGGAGGGTATGTGGCTGTGCTAAGGTCACTGTGAGCCCCTGCTGCCCTCTGTTCCATGGCCCTCTATTGCCCTACCCTGACTTTTAGGACCCAAGGCCAAGCCCAAGCCATCAGGGAGATGGTCGCCTGCTTGCACATTAATGAGGCTGACACACAGAAGGTCCCCAATGGGCAACGAGCTCTGTACCACCCTGACTGTACTTCAACAAAGACCATAGTACCCGAAGCATGGCTCTCCCTGGTAGCCAGGGACATGTGGGCCCTGCCACCCTGACATCCTCACTGACTGTGACAGAGTGGCCTGCCCCCCAGGACCCCCATTGTCCTGAGCTATCTTAAAGTACATCCATATCTGCAACCATGGTGCTGGGGCTCAGAGACCTCCTGGAGGACTTCTACAAGCAGGGAGCTGCCCTTGTCTTCTTGGTAGGCAAGGCCTGACCCCCCAGCCAACGACCTGGGTTCTTTACAGACCGCCTGAACTTCACCTTCTGTCTGTCCTCTAGGGGCCACTCCCTGTACTATCAGTACTGATCCACTTCTGCAGTCAGGTTGTGCTCAGTGCTGAGGACATCTGGATCCAAACCATTGCTTGTAGCTGTCACATTCTGGGTCATGTTTGCAGAACACTCCTGGTGGTCTTTGGAGAGTGTTCATGTAGAGATTCCTCCCCTGGCAGCAGCCCCCTGGATAGGCTGCCCTTCCTTGACCTACCTATGTGGAGGTGAAATGGCCTCTCGACATTCAGGCTTGTTCAGCCTGGCTGTCCACCCAAAGTGTCAGGAGGGCCATTGCCCTGGACTAGAGTTTGTCTGTCCCCAGGTGCCAGTGCTCTGTGCCCTACTAGCTGCTGATCTAAAGGTGTTCCAGTACTTCTCTGTCCTGGAGGAGGCAGTGGGTGCAGCATTTGACTTAGCTAGCTTGCTGATCCTCTTTTCTATCATACTTCGGAGTCTCTTTGGGATCAACCTCTGACACAAAGTTGGGGAGTAGGCAATAGCCTTAATTCTATAAAGTGAACTACCCTTACTTCTGCTTTTTTAGAGCTCGAAAAACCTGTATCTTTGGCTGAGAAATAACTGCAGCAAGACCCAGGGACCGAGTCCTACAACAGCTGTAAAGACCACATCCCAGAACAAAAGAGAGTCCTGCTAAGGGCTTGATCAGGCCCTCATTGGGTGTCTGGCATTTAAAGTACTCCCAGAAGGTCCCTGTCACTGTGATTTGATACCAGATGCTATCTTATAGACATGCTGGCCCAATGGAGCAGAGAATGCACTGCAAAGTGACCCCAGAAGAAGAGGGAGCCCATGGGAGGCCCAGGTGGGATTCTAGTGTTCCTTGGGAAAACTGGAAAAAAATTCTGCCTGTCCCCTGGTCATGCCTTGTCAAGAGCCTACCAGAATGACAGACCAAATGACAGAGAAAGGAACAGGCTTTCACAGCTGGGTGGGTGAGGTGTGCTGTACCCAGCACCTTCCCAGGTGTATGCTGAGCTCCAGCCAGGGAGGAGTCTCAGAGATGTCAGATCTTGATGCAGCATCCATGCTGTGGTTGGGGAGAACACCAAGGAGAGCTAAATGACTTCAAGTCTGTTTCAAAAGAATTCTGTTTTTTTTTTTTTTTTTTTTTTAATTGAAGTAATAGCTTTGGCATTTTTGTAAAAATATTAAACATCTATGGTTAAAAAAAATGTAGGAAACCACTACTCCAGTTCCCATCCACTCTGGTGACCACCCCAGAACTTCCTGCTCCCTGGAATACACACATCTGTCAGTGTGTGGGCACACTCCTGGCTCCACGTGCTCCATTCATGGTGCTCTATGACCTGCATTTTTATGTGTCATTTGCTATGAATTACCTTGATGATAAATAGTGTTAGAATAAATGGTTTTTAATGTCTGTATCATTATTATAATGTCCTCAGTGAGTTCTCTGTTGAACACGTCACGGATTATGCATTGAATTGCTTTGCCCTAAAATCCATTTTGTTTTGTTTTGTTTTGTTTTAGGGGGGAATTTTTTGGGTGGTACCAGGAATTGAACCCAGGGGCACTGAGCCACATCCCAGCCCTTTGTATTATTATTATTTTTTTTTTTTTTTGAAATTTTGAGACAAAGCCTGGCTTAGTTGCCGAGGCTGGCCTCAACCTTGGATCCTCCTGCCTGAACGTCCCAAGTAGTTGTATGGCAGACCCAGTGTGAATTTTGTAGGCCCAGAATATCTCAGTTTGGACCAGTCACCCCTGGGGTATGCTTATGGCTGAGGCCAGGGACAGCACAGTGGTAGAGTATACACAACCAGGTGCTGTTCCAAGCAGGTATTTGTGCATGACTGCACCTTCACCTTGGGCTTCAAGAGAGTGAACGTCTGGGGTGGTGGGTGGAGGGCTGCCAGGGTTGTTCCTGAGGCCAGGGTCCCCAGCTTATCCCCTGAGAGGGTGAACTCATCTCTCTGATCCTTACCTTCTACACCTACACAATCTTTCCAAGGTCTGCTGGCCAGGTAGGGGCAGGTGTACAGTGTGGCAGAGCTGGTGACCTGACCTCCTTCCTCCCATCTTGCCTGTTCTACCTCCTCTCTGTACCCTAGGAATCACATGTCTGTACCTACACCCTCCACATCCTGGAAGAACTGGCCCTTCAGTGCAGACCTTGAGAAAGAGGCAGGGGCTGCAGCAGGGGAAGTCTGCATGCAGTGGATACCTCCAGCTGGTGAGGGACTACTGCTGTGGCCACTGCTTCTGCAATTTTTTTAATACAGGACCAGCAGAAGAGGGTGGTGGGTGGGTGGGTGTGCCCTGGGATTCACGGGTTAGGCCAGAGCCAAGGCCTGCCATCTTCAGCTTGGCCTGCAATGGCTGTGACCCTTTCCCTAGTTGGATGCCACCTGATTAAGGAGAGGAGTGGGCCTCCATAGATGGCACCATCCCCCAGTTATTGGGAACCCTGACTCCAGCCTGTTAGCCTTGGGCTTCCCAGCAAAGGGTGACCTCTGCAGGAGACACTGCTCAGCCAGAGGTGACCATGGCCACTAGCACCTCTCAAATGCTGTAAAGCTGTCCCTGTAAGACTCACCTAACTCTCATCTGTGCTAAGGGCTACTTATGGGACAGTTGTCTTGCCCCCTCTCTCAGGGAGCAAGGTGAGATACTAAGACACTTGGGCAGGAAGTGGCACCTGGCTCCAGGCTTGCTTTCCAAGCAGCTCTGCAAGCTGCCAGTGGGTCACCTGTGTAGGCCAAGGTTTGGCCCTGACTGCAGGTCCACCTGATTCCCCTGCCTGCCTCCCCCTAGTTCTCAGTGGTTGTGTTGGAAGCTGGCCTGGCTTGTGGTTTGAGCCACAGTCTTAGCTTTTCTGGGTGATGGCAGAGACAGAGGAGGGGGGCTTTGGGATGGAAGGGGATCCAGGGAAGAGTGGGACTTGGGATGGGGCGGTGGCCATGAGCAGCCACAGGGGACACACTGCTGCTGGGTTTCCATTCACCAGAGAACTTTCTAGCTACAACAATCTCACTTTCTCACAAAATGAAATGGAAATGGGGCTGTGGTCACATGACAGGAAGCACAGTTTGGAGCTGCTGCCTTGGGGAGTCTTTTTTTTGGAGAGAGAGAGAGAGAGAGAGAGAGAGAGAGAGAGAATCTTTTTTGTAGATGGACCCAACACAATGCCTTTATTTTTAAGTGGTGCTGAGAATATAATCCAGGTCCCGCCTGTGCTAGGTGAGCACTCTACTGCTGAGCCACAATCCCAGCCCAAGGGGACTCTTGCTTCTCCTTTCAGACTTGTGGGGGAAGGGACACTGGGCTGGAGGATTCCCCCAGCCAGAGACAAGTCTCCTGCGAGGAGGCCTCCAAGTTCTGTAGCCAGTGTGAAGAGATGCCTCCTGCAGCCCCAGGACCAGGCAAGTCCCAAGGGGCAATGAGGTAAGTGGCGAGTGGGGGCATCTGTGCCTTCCAAGCAGATGGGAGCAGGGCCAGCTTGCAGCCTCAGGGGGGGCATGGCCCCTCCCCCACAGAACTCTTTCCAGGGGGTATTTTCCTTAAGCAGTTTTTTGAGGTTCTTTGCTGTAGTCGCCTGTTCGGCTTAAAGTTTCCAGTCTCTTTTCTTTGAGGGAACTGGAGTTTAGTCCCCCTTGGTGATGAGAAGCCTCTGGCTGATCTTAAGGGCCCTGGACATCCCAGAGGGTATCCAGGGAGGTGTCTGAGGCTGCTAAATGGGGAAGTCTCTGTGGGTTTGCAATGCCGTGGGAGGGGTTCCCACAGCCTGCCCAGGCTGACAGTGAAGGGACAGGAGGGAACCAGCTGGGCCTTCCCTGCTGATGGCCATAATAGAGCAAGTGCCTCCCTGCTCCTATCCTGCTGTCCTAGAGCCCATGGAGCACAGTACTCCCAGAGGGCAGCACTGATTTGCTTTAGCCACAAGGACACCCTGAGCATCTGGGACTTGTGGATCCTGAGTGGCCTAGATTTCTTGCCTTGTGAATATTGAGTTGTGGAATGGTGGAGCCACCTGCCGGGGCTCCCCACCCCTGAGTACCAGGAAGAATATCTGCCAGCTGAGGCCTTGGGAGGGGAGGGTTTGCAGTCCCAGAGATTTAAAAAAGTGAAGCTGCTAAATAGTGATGTTCCCAACATTGTGCTAAACTGACATTATCATAAATCTCTGTCCTACAGATGCTGAGAATGAAGCACAGAGAGGTTAAATAACTTGCCCACAGTCTCACAGCTAGTGGCAACAAGAGACAAGATTTGAACCCTCTGGAACACATGTGCAGGTTGAAATGTGGTTGAGGTCTTGCTGGTCCTGGTTTGAGGGAGAAAATGAATACTGGTCTGAGTGATGAGCAGTGCCAGCCTGTCTTCACAGGCTTGCTGTGGGGCTGGAATTAAAATTAAACATGGGACAAGACAGGGTGGTCCCTGACAGTGGCCAGTAAAGGGCAGGTGGGGCAGACACAGCAGCCTGAGAGGCTTCATTTATTTCCCAACCCTTTGGGACGTGGCAACCCACCTTCATCCTGCTACAGGGCCTCCCTGAAAGGCCACTGCCCTCTGCTCCTCTTTTCATTTTTGGTGAGGGGTCAGAACATGCCAAGAACCACTTTCCAAAAGAACCAGAATGAAGGGTATCTACCTGAGAACAGGGACAAGTGGCCTTTTTACCAAATGCTGCTGATTCTTCTCATACTGGAGTCCTACTGTGGCAGGAATCAGACAAGAAGCATCAAAGGGCAAATCTCTAGCCTTGGTCCTGGGCCTCCACAGGGGCATTTACACTTATAAGGGGAGTAGTTAGATTCCTAAGGGTAGTTATTTACAATTCAAAAGGCAAAAGGTAGGGGGTCTATTGTGTTAATCAGTTTTCCCCAAGATGGCTGACTAGAAAGGGGTGTGAACTCTCCCTTTGCCAGGCACTAATTCTGTGGAAACTGTTCTACATCCAGGACTGGGTTTGTCATCCATTACACTACCAGGGTCTGCCTTCCAGGGGGTGCCCATCCCTGCAGATAGGGAGAGAGGGCAGGATGGCCTGGCACCTCACCAGAGCCAGAGCCTGACAGGGATCCCAGCCCTGACTTCCTCACACCTGGTGGTGACTCTGTTTACAGGAATAGAAACTGAAACAGGAAGCTGAGGGATTTGGCTCCTCAGCTGAGGGAGGCCTCTCCTCTCAGCTACTTGAAGAGTCTTCAGGTGGTTCCACCTGCTACAGGACTGGGGTAGGAATCCCCAGAATTCCTGGGGCCAAAGAGGCCATGGGGTGCTCTGCCAAGTACCTAGGCCTGGAGGCCCTGTGGATGAAGGCATTCAGAGACCTTGGGTCTCTGAACAGGCTGGGGTGAGGCAGAGTAAGGGCTTTGAGAGCTGTGGGTCACCCTTTCCTGTTCCAGGTCCTCAGAGACCCAGACCTGACTCCTGCCCTGTATCTGGGAGGTTCCTGGAGGAGACAACAAGGTCCAGGCAGATATTTCTTTTTTATTCTGTGTTTTCCTGAAGGATGTATGTTTCTACAATGGAGGAAGTAAGTTCAGAGTCACCAGAGCATCAGGGCTCCTGGGAGGGGAGAGTGTGCTGCTTGGAGCCAGGATGGTAGGGCACTCTCTGCATGAGGAGCAGCCTTGCCTCTGGGCACCAGGGTGGGTCAGGTTCAGCCCAGACCCTGGCATGGGTGGGTGAGACCCCATCTATTTAGGGGTGAAGGCCAGATAACAAGGTTCCTCCCCGATGAGGTATCCTAGGGGGCTCCAGTGAAGGCCCAGGCCAGGATGTCCAGGAGGTCTAGAGAGGATATCCCCAGGTGGGGAAGAGGCCTGGGCAGTGGCATCTGGTGCCTGAGTTTTGCTCCCTCTGCCCTCAGGGCCTGCCACACAATGGGCTGGCAAAGCCTGCTGTGATATGCCCTGGTGTGTTTCCTTTTGAGTTTTAACAGAATTATTATAACATACATTTAGCATTTGATGTATGTCTTTTATTGATTGATTGATTGATTGATTAGTATTGGGGATTGAAATCCAGTACTCGACCACTGAGACACATCCCCAGCCCTCTTTTGTATTTTATTAAAGACATAGTCTCAACTGAATTGCTTAGTGCTTTGCCCTTGTGGAAGCTAGTTTTGAACTTGTGATCCTCCTGCTCCAAACTTTTGCTAAAGTAACCTATCCCAGGAACTGCCTCTGTCTATAAGGAGTTACAAGGTTGTTAATTAATGTGCCTTGAGCTGCTCCATCCTGCCCTTCCCCCTTCAGCCCACCTGTTTCCCATCTTTTGGCCATCCCACTGAGCATCCCTGGGTCTATTACTGGGCCTAGTCACATACACAGAAAGGAAAGAGATAAGAGGAAGGAAGCAGGAGAACAAAGGAAGCCTAGGGCATATTTTAAAAAGCAGAACACCTTGTTTCTTGGGATACCAGGATACCAGCTCTGGTCCCCTTCCCTCGGTGTGCTTCTCTAATGTGCAAACTTCAACATGTGAGGGAGCAGAACTCTTCACTAATAACCAATGGTATCAGTGGGATGGGCAGAAGTGGCCCGTTGTGTCCAGTTATGATCTCCATCAGCAGGGAAGCCAAGTGTCATTTGGGAAATCAGATGGCCACTTCTTTTTTTTTTTTTGTTGAACTACCTGTTGAGACTTACAGTCCCTGGGGATGTTTGTGTTGGATAACATACAAAGCCAGGGCCTGGCTTGAGGGTTGGGTGTGCCTAGGGCCCTTGCTCCTTTCTCTGGTCCTGGCAGCCCTGCTCATCTGCATATGGCAGCATTGTCCTCAGGCTAGAGGCAGAACAGTAGGCCAGGGTCCAACAACCAGACACCATTATGGACCCACAGGAGGGGGTGTGTGTGTCCAAATCCAGTGGGAGCCCTGAAGCACTCTCTGAGTCTGTCCCTGGGGCCAGGGGAGATGTCAGGTTCTACTTGATTAGGTTTTCTAGAGCTGCCCATACAGCTGGCCCAGTTGGCATAATGGGAGGGAGGCCCATCAGAATCCTGGGTTTATTGTTAAATTTCAGCTGTTTAAAGGGAAGTGGTCTGGGAATAGAGAGTGTGGCATAAATTTTTTTCCAACTTTTTGGTCATGTGCTGTGTGTGAGCAGTTAGAGGCCTCCATATAGGGTCTGAATTCTCCACAGGGACTTGGTATAGGGTCTGAGTCTTGCATGTGGGCCTCCTTCAGCACATGGGCCTCGTTCAGTGCATGTGCTTAACCACTGGGTTAAGCAAAGGTCTTTTTCTTCAGCACTCTGGGCCCCAGGTCTGCATGGCCCCTGCATTTCAGGGAGGAGATGCAGTAGTAAAAGAGCTGGGAGAGGAAAGAGAACAGGGGTTAAGGGAAAGAACATCTACAGCCCAGCAGGCCTGGGCCTTGGGCAGTCAGCTCAGAGATGGTTCCAGGCAGAAAACCAGGATTTAAATGGCACTGCATCATTGAGACCCAGATTTGACAATATAGATTTTTTGAAGAGTGAAGTTCAGTCTCAGGTGTGCACTCTTGAGTGGCTGTGTGTACACTCTGTGGGTGACATATCTGGTCACACAAAGTTCTCCATAGACAAAAGGGTAGATGGATGTGGTAGTGCTAGGCCAAGGGAGGCAGGCCTCTGCTGGGAGGTGTGTGGACTGGGGCTTCCTGCCCCTGAGGAAGGAGAAGAATTTTTCTGGTTGGGAAGAAAAGTGCCAGGCCATAAGCAGTTGGTGACCATAGAGCTTCCTTCCCTCTTACAGCTGGCTGAACCTCTTCCAGCTGGCTGAACCATACACTTCCACTTTGTCATCCCAAGCATATGGCTTTCTACCCAAGCTCCACACCATGTTCATCAGGGGAAGAAGAGAGCTTGGACAACCTAAGTGGAATGACCCTTGCCAGATGTACTACTTTGTGTGAGTCCTGGGGTCCCCAGTCCCCTGAGTATGTGTTAGAGATGATCAGTGAGTTCCCATCGTGCCCCTGCTCCCTGGGTGAGGTGTGTTTGATACTCTCAGCATGCATTTCTTTGTCTCATTTTTCCATGGCTCTTTTTTCTGTCCTAACCGGAAACAAAGCCCTATTCTAGACATGCCATCTTGGTCAGCGTCCGTTATAGCTTTGGTTCTGTGTTCCTGGTTTGTTTGAGAGCTTAATCTTCCAAGATAAGACTTCTGGATAACTGGTCATGTCTTTTAAATTGCAAGGACTTACATGAGAATGGGTCCTCATCAAAGGCACCGTTGTCATTCCCAGGCAGAGCCTGGATAGAACCATTCCTTTCAAGTATGTCCTTTACTGTGGCCGTGGCTCCAACTGTGCAGTGGAGTATGGTACATCTACAAGCAGCTGTAGAAGGCGGGCGAGCACAGGAACTGCTGCCTGTGTGTCAAGTCCTCCCTCTTGCACTCCAGAGGTAAAGCGCCTCTCCTATGGCACCACTGTACTGGCTTAGGTGCTGCTCTGTGGAGCAGACTGCCTGGTCTGCATGGGTCCTATGCTGGGCCCTGCCCCTGCTGTGGTTTAACTTATGTGAGAGAGGAAATGGTAAGGAGAGAGGACAAAGCCAGAGGAATGGTTGGGGCTGTGGGCAGAGTGGGCCCTGGATACCGGGCAGACTCTGGGACAAAGCAGGGAACAGGGAGCTGCTGGCTGGCCCTTGCTGGAGGCAGTCAGGTGGTGACCAGAAGCAGCACAGGGTATCAAGAGCCTTCCTATGGGCCTTTGCTACTTGTCCTTGTCACATTTTGCTGGTGGCACTTGGGTGGCATCCACATTCGACCTACTGAATCCTTGGAAAGAACTCTCTTCACCTCTTCAGGTCCTCTGGCAGCTCTTTTCTCTGTGACCTTTTCTGCAGATACTGGCTGTCCTGGCCTGCCTGGGCACCCAGACATGTCCTGAGCTCCCCACAGGCCTAGGATTTAAAAAATATATTTTCTGGGCTGTCCTCAAGCACCTGGACTCCAGAGGTTCTCCTGCCTCATCCTCTTGAGTGGCTTTATGTACACCATGATACCTGGCTGTACACGTAATTTCTAATAACAATAGTGAACTCCGAGGACTTCAGCTTTGAAGCAAAACTTAACTTTATCAGATATTTCCATAAGCAATGATGGAGCTTCTGCTCTGACAAGTGCCACAAAGGAAGGGGCTGGAGTAGGGTCAGGAGAAGCTCCAGAGGAGACTATGCCCAAATCAGCATATGAACCCTGGCCAACTGTCACCTGGCAGGGATAGGGTAGAACTAGAGTGGCAGGACCAACCAATGTGACAGTAGTGTACACAATGCCTGCTTTGAGCCTCAGGAGTCCAGCTCAGTACCTGTCTTATTTCACTGCTACTTGTGTGTGTCTTTCTACACATAAGGGCTTTTTTTGGTACCAGGGATTGAACCCAGGGTTGCTTTACCACTGAGCCATGTCCCCAGCCCCTTTTATTTATTTATTTTTATTTTAAGACAGGATCTCCCTAATCAGCTTAGGGCCTCCTAAATTGCTGAGACTGGCCTCAAACTTGCAGTCTTCCTGCTTCATTCTCTGGAGTTGCTAGGATTACAGGCATACACCATTGTGCTCAGTTGTCTCTGTCCACCTTATATGTATTCTTCCTTCCTTCCTTCCTTCCCTCCCTCCCTCCCTCCCTCCCTCCCTCCTTCCTTCCTTCCTTCCTTCCTTCCTTCTGTTTTTTCTTCCTTCCTTCCTTTCTTCCTTCATTTTTTGACAGTGCTGGTGATGGAACACAGGGCCTTGTGCATGCTAGGCAAGTGCTCTACCCCTGACCTAGATCCCCAGATCTTTTATTCATTTTTAAATTTTGAATCAGGTTTTGCTAATGTACCCAGGCTGCCCTCAAACTTTTGATCTTCCTGCTTCAGCCTCCTAATTTGCCTGGAGTTCAGCCATGCACCATGGTGCTTGGCTAAATGTGGGCCTCCTCTTCAGTGACTGATGGAGCAAATGGCAGGAGAATGAATATGGTAAAGATGTTGGGGAGAAAGCTGCAGACAAACCAGACCCAGGTGGCACCCAGGGGCTTTAGCACCCCTTGTGGCAGGACACATGCCCTTCTCAAGTGAGCCCAGGGGCATATGCAGCAAGATGGCTGCATTATGAGCTGGACCACTCTCAGTACCCTGAGGGTGCTGCAGTCCAAGGGCACAGGTTTCTCACCATTGTTGAGCAGATGGCTCTCTGGAAAATCCTTACATGCCTGGATCTGTTAACAGCATGCTTCTAAATAAGGTCATCTTGGAGTAGGAAAGATTTTTCAGAGAAGACATAGAAAGCAAAACCTACACAAGAAATACTGTAGGGGGCTGGGATGCACTTGGTGGCAGAGGCCTGACTAGCATGGGAGAGGCCCTGGGTTGCCTCCAAACACCACACACACACACACACACACACACACACAAATATATATATATATTTAAATAAATTTTAAGTACAAAACTTAAAATAAATCTGAATTAAACGTGAAAACATCTTTGCACTCATTTCTACACACAGATAACTGTCATGTGTGGAGTGCCCTGTTCTCTTGCCCTTGCCGTCCACTGGGAGCCAACTGCTGTCAATAGGGATGAAGGCAGTGAGCTCAATTGTTCCCATCTCTTCTCTAGTTTTTTTTTTTTTTTTTGGAAACTTTTGAAATGAAAGCCAATTAGAAATGATTTTTTTTTAAATTTATTTTATTTTATTTTTTTTGGTACCAGGGATTGAAACCAGGGGTACTCAACCACTGAGTCACACCTCTAGCCCATTTTTAACTTTTTAAAATTTTGGGACAGGGCCTCACTAAATTGCTGAGGGTTGCCTCGAACTTGCAATCCTCCTTCCTCAGCCTCCTGAGTTGCCACACACTTGGCTATTTTGTTTAGTTTTCATTTGATTTACTCTGTCTGTTTCCACGATGCATTGATGTGCTCTTTAAAATTTGACATTTCTGGACCTTCCCAGCCTTGTTTTTCCTTGTCTTGAGTCTGTTCAGTGCTCTCACTGATGCCATGGTCTCTGTCCAGGTTTCTTCATTTAGGAACCAGTTTCTTAACTTTATGGAGAGCAGGAAGCAGTTGCTGTGTGTGGATGAGTCTTTTTTGATCCTGCTTCAGTTTGCTGCTTCTGAGAAGCCTGTTTCCCTATACAGAAAACTCCACTGAATACTTGAGTGTCATGCTTTCTCGGGTCCTGGACTATTTTCTAGGGACTCACTACAGGCTGCAGAAGATCTCAAAGATCTCAGAAGATCTCTTGGAGGTTTGTGGTTGGGAGCTGGGTGTCAGGTTCTTGCTTAGCAAAAGCAGGTTACAAGCTGAACATTGAATGCTTGTGGGTCTTCTGTCCTGAAGGGCAGATTGGGGGAAATGCAGAGAAATAATAAGAGAATTGCTGAAATAAGAAGTCATTATTTCTTAGGATTGAAGTTTGACTTCCCAGAGTCAATTCTGGTTTAGCAAATAGAGCTTAATAGAATAGTAGCTTTTTGTTATTTATGACTGTTAGATGGTGCTGTGAATGTCACACATTTCATATTTGCTATCTTTTCTTTTATACCTTCTGAGGTAAACAAAATGGTATGAGGCCTTGAGAATCAATTTAACAAAAGAGGTGAAAGACCCCTATAAAGAAAACTATAGAAAACTAAAGAAAGAAATTGAAGAAGACCTTAAAAGATGGAATGATCTCCCATGTTCCTGGAATTAATATTGTCAAAATGGCCACACTACCCAAAGCGCTATATAGATTCAATACAATTCCAATTAAAATTCCTATGTCATTCCTTATAGAAATATAAAAAGCATTTATGAAATTTATTTCGAAAAATAAGAGAACCAGAATAGCCAAAGTAAGCCTTAGTAGGAAGAGTGTTTCAGGATGCATCACAATACCAGACCTTAAACTATATTAAAAAGCCATAGTAACAAAAACAGCATGATATTGGTACCAAAATAGACATGTAGATCAACGGTACATAATACAAAACAGAGACAAACCCACATAAATACAGTTATCTTATGCTAGACAACGGCACCAAGAACATACATTGGAGAAAATACAGCCTTTTCAACAAAAGGTCCTGGGAAAACTGGAAGTCCTTATGTATCAAAGTGAAACTAAACTCCTAGGGAAAGGTGTTCAAAGTGATACTATAGCTAAATTTAAAAGACAGGCTTCTATAAGCAGATGTGTAATTATCAGAATTATAGTTAATGGGTACGGAAGAAATGTAGGGAACATAATGATATCAGAAAAGTATGAGGACTGGATTGTTAGTACTTAATGAGGAAAATAGTTATGTTACCCCAAAGTCCTATCATGCTCTTTCCAGTGACTCTAATTGATTGTCTGGGTTAGTTAATGAAGTACTGTCTGCTAGTAATTTTAAGCAAAGACATCTATTATTATTTTATGATAGCACACTTTGATTGCAGAATATTCACTGGAGACTGGCAGATGTTTCTATCCCTCTCCTCAGTCTATACCCAAAGGACTTAAAAACAGCATACCTCAGGGACACAGCCTCATCAATGTTTATAGCAACACAATTCACAATAGCTAAACTGTGGAGCCAATCTAGATGCCCTTCAGTAGATGAGTGGATAAAAAAAAATGTGGGGTATATACACAATGTAATTTTATTCAGCAATAAAAGAGAATAAAATCATGGCATTTGCAGGTAAATGGATGAAGCTGAGAAGATAATGCTAAGTCAAGTTAGCCAATCCAAAAAAAAAAAAAAAAAAAAAAAAAACAAGTGCCAAATGTTTTCTCTGATTTCAGGAGGCTGACTCATAGTGGGGGAGGGAGGAGGAGCATGGAAGAAATACATGAATTCTAGATAGGGAAGAGGGGTGGGAAGGAAAGGGAGTGGGCAGGGGATTATCAAGGATGGTGGAATGTGATAGACATCATTATCCAAAGTACATGTATGAAGACATGAATTTTGGTGTCAACATACTCTATATACAACCAGAGATTTAAAAAATGTGCTGTATATGTGTAATAAGAATTGTGATGCATTCTGCTGTCAGGTATTTAAAAAATCAATAAAAAATGAAAATCAAGCAGAAAGCAGAAAAAGTTGCCATCTTTATAAAATTCACAATCTACAGAGGAGTAAGACATGGAAAGAGGCAGGTTGAAGACATTGTGCTAAGAAGCATAAATAAAGAAGAGAAAGGAGTGTTGATGCTGCTTGGAGGTAAATGGTATTTGAATTCTAGGGAGAGAATCCTAGGCAGAGTGCTGTTTCCACTATTTGGATTATATAGATGATAGAAGATAATGTAAAGTTGAGCAATTTGAAGGAGGCAATAATGGCCTGTGGTGGACACCATCATGTGCTGCACAAATCCCCTTTCAAAAAAAATTTAAAAAAAATGCTTCCCAGGTGCCTGCCTGAGTGCTCTCAGCAGACAGCATTCAGCTGAATATTGTCCAAGAGAATATCACCTGCTTGAAGCAGCCTCCATCTCATAACCAGTCAGTACAGGAGTGTCTGATTTCAGAGTCCCCCCACCATAGAGTTTTCTGAGGTCTTTTTTAGGCTGTATTGAAGGACAGCATCTCCATTTTTCCATCCCAGCTTCCTCTCATTTATTTCCATGAGTGTTGTCTGAGAGAATCTATAGTAAACTTCTACCAAACCTATGTATTACCATAGCGTTTTACCTAAGGAAACATGTGCCTCAGGGTAAAAGATAAATTCCATAAAGATTCAAAGGCTTACCTCTTCAGCAAAATTTTAAGGTTCAAGTGGTTCAGGATATTCTAGCACCTCTCTTCCTGGTATGTTGCCACTCCCACTGTAAGAGGAAGAAGCACAATGCCTGCTAGGTCTGTTTGTGTTTTGGAGACCACCTGGAAACACTGTTGCAAACCATGTACCAGAAAACAAGATATGCTGCCAGCTTTCTCTAGGTATGGAACAATAAAGGATTCTGAAGTTATTTTAGGCTGTAGTAAAAGCAGCTTTTCCAATTGGTCCATAAAACCCAGAAAATTTTATTATGTTAGATGGTATGAATAGGTGGAAATTTATTATGTGAAGTTTATTGCAGATTTCAATTGCAGAATGACAGCACAGACCTCTAAAAGTAACAGGACCATCTTTGATGGAGAAATTTTGAGCAATTAATAAAACAATTCCCAGAGTATAGTTGGGAGATGAACCCTGAAAGAAACAATGTCCATCTATCTAGAACTTCCCAAATCCCAAGATGAGTTTTGATACTAACATTCTATTATAATATGGAAAGATTGCTGCCAAGACTGATCTTAAGAATGGCCAGAAGGCAAAAATCAAGCCACACAACCAAGTAGTCCAGAGGATGTTGCTATCAGGAACCTGTGGAGGTTATCCACCACTGCTGTAACTCTCAGCTCACATTAGGCCACATGTGACAGCAGGATATGACCTGATAATGGAGGAGGAAGAAAAAAAAGCAAGCTTGGTTCATTAATGTGTTGGTTCAATATGTAGGTGTCAGCTACTAATGGACAATCTCTACACTATAGAACTCCTCAGGTGTATGTGAGGTTAAAATATATGGTAAACTCATGGGCAATAGAGAGAAGCTTGGCCAGTTATTCAAGACAAAATAAAGACTGAGCACAAAAATGAGACATTATAATGGACATAGGAGAGTTTGATGATTTCCTCTTACCCTATTGTAATTATCTCTACTAAAAATCAGTGACCATAGGAGAGGCACTAAACAACTAGATAAGTAGCCAAAAGAGATATTAGAATGGACATAGGGGAGAGTGATGATTTCCTATCACCTATTGCAATGGTTTCCACCAAAAAGCAGTGACCACAGGACAGGTACTACAAAACTAGACAAATAGACAAAATTACTTGACCTGCTTATAGCACCCATTCAACTACCATCATTCTCCAGAATGCAGGTGTGCTTTAAGTCAGCAGCCTGAATATGGTGACATGTCCTCATTAAGTATATTTCATGTGTCTAGGAGCCAAGAGTAGGAAGCAGTTTGGCCTTAGTAACAATCGCTCACTTAGGCTTTTTCTCCTCACACATCTGGATTCTGTGGTATTAGATACCTTCTTTTACAAAGAAATAGTGCTTCTTCAGTGGATGCAGCAAGGGAACCACTAAGCAACAAGTTAATTTGCACTGTAGGAGTTTCACTTCAAGAGACTATCTGGCAAGACAAGGAATCATTCTGGTAGATGTGACTGAAAAAATCAACACAGAAGGAGATAGGAATGTGCTTATAATCAGGGTCAGAGACGAATGTGTTTTGCATCCTGATTATCCCCCTGAGTCTCCTTGGTACACCACTATATAGTTTTGACAGTAAAATATCAAGTACAAAAGCTATCACCTAAGAAGAACTTGGTACCAGGGGCTCAGACTTCTCAAGAATGAGGGTGAAGGCCATGCCACTCATCAAGCCACTGATATTAGGAGAGGGGGTAGGTATAGGCAAAAGGATGGCATCAGTTGCTTCTTTAAGAGAATCTGAAGCATTGGGGCAGTAATTTGTTCTACTAACCTTCTCTCCTAAGTTTTCCATCAAAAGAGACTCTCCCAATTCTCAGAGCAGCATCTCCCAGAATTTATGAAAAAGTGGGTCTGAGTGATAAGCTTGGTACACTGTAGTAGACACTGTGGTATGACACAGAGTCCCCTTGAGGACTTGAGGATTTATTCCATTAGCCACTGAGGATGTTGCTGGCAGGAACTTTAGTGTCACATCTCTTCAGGAAATGACCTTGCTGAAGAGTCTTACCCCTCCTGGGACAGAACCCCTGAACTCTCTGGGACTGGTTAGTAATGAATCTCTCCTGTTTCATGCATTTTTATGTTGTATTTACTCATGAGTCTCCCCTGACCAACATAAAGGCCCTCTTAGAGAGGGTATTTACTGGCAGGAGTAGATACATTAGACAGAAACCCAACAGCATCTGCCAGTTCAAATACGATTCCTGAGAAAGGAGCACCTGGTCATAGGGGTAAGATATTTGGACATCAGGCAGGACACGGTTAAAGCTTATGGCCCCTCAAAAGGCAGAGATCTCAAAAGCAAGTTAGAAAGAAACTAATGATAGAAATCAAACAGTACCAAAGTCCAATCCCTCCTTCTTTCTAATCATTTTTTCTTCTCTTTTCATTATGGTTTGTAGAAGAGTTATCCCCAAAAGCTCCTGCAGTAATGCAGGACTATTCAGAGATGAAATGATTAGATTATTATTGCTGTGACCACATCAGTCCACCTAGTTTGAATGCACTGAGTGGTAACTGTAGGCAGGTGGGGCATGGCCAGAGGAGGTGGATCACTAGGATTGTGTTCTATAAGGATTCAACTACCCTACAAACCCCTCCCCTTTCCTCTTTCTTCTCACTCTCTGCTTCCTGAGTATGTTATGAACTGAGAGGCTCCCTCTGCAGAGCCCTTCTGTGATGATGTTCTGCCTCACCTTGGGCTCAGAGCATCTGTGGCCTGAGACCTCTGAAACAGTGAGCCTAAAATAACCTTTTCCTCTAAGTTGTTCTTATCAGGTATTTTGGTAACAGTGACATGTAAGTTGACTGGTACACTTTTTCAAAAGCAGTTGCTAATAAAATACCCACACACTAACATCTTAGGGTGTGCTTCTCATGGAATACAATACCTGACTATCCAAATAGTATCAGATCATCCCAGTCCTCTGCGTGCACTTTCTCCATAAGTCTCCTCTAAATAACCTAATCCCAAATATGATAAAATTGATTTCACACATGTCACGTGCCCATTCTTTCACAGAACAATTACTACTTCCCCTTCTTTCTGGCAGTACACTCTCTATGTTAAATATTCTAATGTTTTTCTGTCTTTTGTCCCTTTAAACTTTGACTACCTGTAAGTATTAGAAGACTAAAAGGGAATTATATGATGACCGTTATTAAAGTCTCTCATACATGTCAATAGGACAGACAAATTGTTCCCGGACTTCTCCAAAGATGCTCTTTGACAAACCTCCAGGACAGAAATAAGAAATCAAATCTGAGGTCCACCGTGTCTTACCCATTTATCTCTAATATTCAGCTAGTGAAGAGTCATCAGATCTGTGGACATGGACACTCCCAGGTCTACTCAGGTTGCATTCTCTGAATAGTTCAAAACTCTTTGCCAATTTTATTAAAGACTGTATGGTAAATTGTTGGAGGGTATGTTTACCTTTTTATTCTTTTTCTTTTCTTCTCTCTTGATGGTCATGGAATAATTGAAAATTACCTGCTAAAGTAATAGAGAAATCAGAAGGCCTCAGCAATATTGAGGTCAAAAATAAATATTTGGAGATGGCATTAGAAACAAAAAGAAGGAAAGTACAGTTAAAAGATTAGTTAAAAAAATCACTGCATAAAGCTTCCACTTCCACTTTTTAAAAGGTAGTATTTCTATGTGACAGTGTTGCAAGGAAACAGGACAAATGTGAGATGCCTCGAGTATGTATAAAACAAGAATAAAAAGAGTGTGTCTAAGTATAACATGCATATTGGTTGTGTAAAGAATATGAGTTAGGTAAAGATAAACAGCCATGCATTTACACCATTATTTTTGCTTATGTCACTTTTAAGCCATTTTTGCCAGTGCTAATAGGAACCAGAGAAAATGTTTGCTTAGTGACCAGAGTTGTGAAGTATCTAAACATCTCATTTCTTCAGTTACATGAAAATAACAATCAATATGTAGGATAGTGACTGAAATTTTGAATAATAGTATTTGGGGATCACTTAATAAAATCACTGAAGCACAACTTGAGACACTGGAGTAAAGATTAAAAAATTGCATCATAAGGATTTTTATTTTTATTTTTTTTTAAATCGACAACTCCATCTTTAAAAGGAAAATGATTGACAGTTCTTTGAATGTTAATTCTCAACCAGTAACTAAGGAAATTCTGTGTAATTAAGGAGAGATTATGTGAATCTGTGGAGTTGAGTCTGCACAACAGAGTTGAAACAGGCTACACACTGGCTTAGATTGACTGGATCAGTCTTACATTACCCTCTCCTGACTCTCCTTTCCCATTTCTGGCAACTTTCTAACTTCTTTAACAGCTCTTCACCTACTCACTCTCTACATATTTAAGGTCACCTCTTGATGTATAGGTTTTCCCTGGGTCATCTCATCCCATTCTCAAATGTTGATTACAACATGCCCAAATCTGTGTCTCTATTCTGACCTCTCTTCTGAAGCATACAATTCAGATATTCAACTGCCTACTGAGTACATCTAATGGAAAGGCCCATGTGCAATTCAAATTAAACATGAACAAAACCAAATTGACTTCTGATTTCCTTTGCAACTCATCTCCAAACTGGCTATTATTCACACAGGACTATCTCAGTGAGTAATATTAAATAACCCAATTATATCTCCACCATTTTTCCTCCAGCCTTTCTCTTCTCAGTATAAAAGCTAAGCCTTTTTTCCTAGCAACTGTTTCCAGCTCTTATTGGGCCATTGAAACCTTTCTAATAGTTTACTTTCTTTGCAAATCTTTTTTTTTTTTTTTTTTGGTCAGTCTTAACCATCTGATATACAACCCACCTACAATAACATCCTTGATGTTTTTACATTACCATAAATAAAGGCCACAAGACAAGTTATGAATTTTAATACCCTTTATTAATACACCTAATTGTTTTCTGAACAAGGAACACGAAAACACCCTCTGCACTGCATCTCATGTTGGGATCACTTACAGAGAGAAAGGCCATCATTATGGTCTTCTTCTTGGGTCCAGTTTGCAGGACTCGGGCTTGTTTTGTTTTGCTTGTTGTGTAGGCAATGACCGGGGCAGGAAGCAGAGGCCCCTGTGATTATTAGGGTTGGTGCTTCCCTTAGTCCCATTCTGTGAAGCCTTGAGTTGAAGACCAATAGCCTGGAATACAGTGAGACAGGAAAGGGAGACAGACTGACCCCTCTGCCAACTTCCTTAATATCATGTAAAGGAAATGGCAATTCTTGTCTTCTCCTACCCTGGAACTGAAGCTCTTGGTAAAAATACCCTTAATCCACAGAACTCTTTCATCTTCCTTTCTACTCTTCCTTTGTCTTTTTCCCTTTCTGTATTTCTCTGTTCTATAATCTGCAAAATTCTGTGTATTCTCTGACTGATCTACAGTTTCCAAGGATCTGCCTTCAAAGTACCTACAGTATTACCTTTATTAACTCGGACCCCATCGCTGTGAGTGAAATGGTCAGTTATTTCTCTGATGGACAAAGGAAACCACTTAAAACTCAGCCAACTTTATAAGTCATCAACTTTATAATTTTGTTTCAAGGTATCATTTTGGTTTTCTTTCCACATTTAATGGCCTCACTAAATCTCATGGAGCAACTCTGACTCATTAGCCATGATTCTTCATTACACAGAGGGTCTGTTGCCTGGTTTCTTGAGTTGACAAGCCTGTGGGGACTTCTGAGAGGGAGACACTTAGCTCTGAGAGTTAGATCATCTTTTCCAGAAAGCAGAGCATTTGAGGATTGCACCAGAAGCACACGCACATCACAGATCAGTGTTCTCCCACGAGCCCAGCTGACAGAGTAGCCCAGGAGGAAAACAGGAGAGAAAGACAAAGCAGTCTAGACTCCACATAGAAGTTCAGGGAGGGATGATGGTCTGATTGCAAAACCACAACATACAGGTCTTCACAGGTAACCTGGTGGGGAAGGGCATGTGGTGTCAACTCTATTCTCAGTAGCACTCTAAGCAGCTTTTGCAACAATCATGTTTCAATCACCAACAAATGGCCTGGGTCAGGAGAAAATGACTCGAATTGCATGAATCAGCAATATTTTAAAAGGAGATTCAAACAACAAAACTGCTATTCATTATCTGCACAATTCGTAAGAGAAAAGATAGTTGAACACCTCCAAAACATAGGAAGCATCCAACTTCAAAATAATGGACAATCATTACATAGGGCACATTTGTCTTTCTGAAAAGCTGATTACATTGTCCCTATTTATTGGGCTTTGTTATGGACTTGTAGGAACTTTGCGACAGAGTCTTCGGGTCCTGTCCAATTCTTGCTCCAGCCCAGAGCAAGGATGTCAGAGAGGTCTCAGGGCCAGTTCAGGTTGGTGGTCAGCTGCTGGGTAGAACACCGTACTGTGAAGGATTCTGAAGTAGACTAATCATTAATTAGTAATAACCAACATTATGGTTTGAACATGGTTTGTCCCCTGGAAACTCATGTTGGAATTCCAGATCCATTGTGAGATATTATGAGAGTGGAGACATTATCTGGCCATGATGTTTCAAGGTGAGGACTTTGGGAGCTGGTTTAGGGTTAGATAAAGTGATTAGGGTGGATCCCCATGATTGAATACCAGTGGCTTTATAAGAAGAGGGAGAGACCAGCAGAGACACACATGTGCATGTTGTGTTTTTTGCCATGTGATGCCCTGCACCACCTTAGGACTCTGCCAGCAAGAGGGCCATCCCAATATGTGGGCATTGCACTAGAACTGAACATCAAAATAAATCTCTTCTTTATAACTTACCCGGTTTGTGGTAGTGTGTTATTAGCAACAGAACATGGACTAATACATCTGAAAGGGGTGTTATGGGATCTTGAAATATGGTCACAAATCCTCTGCATTCCTCCCATTGAAAGGCGGACCCTAATTCACCTCCCTTAGGATAAGCATTAGAATTAGTGAGACCTACTTCTGAAAAATAGAATGTGGCTTTTGAATGCTCATGCTTGGAATGTGTTCCGTGGGTTGTCTCTTAACTCTATTGATTGTTTTCTTTGCTGTGAAGAAGACTTTTAGCTTGATATAGTTTGCCTTTTATTGCTTGTGCTTTGGGGATCTTATCTAAAAAAAAATTTTTGCCTATATTAATGTCTTAAAATATTTTTTTTCCTTTTTCCTCCAGGAGTCTCATCATTTGTAGAAGCTAAATAAGGTGATCACATAGAACTAGAGAGTATGTAGTGAGCACTAGAGGCTGGGAAGTACAGGTGGAGAGGGTACAGAGGGAGGTTGTATAATGGGTATCAAAATAGTTAGCTAGAAGGAATACATATGGCATCGTGCAGTAAGGAAGAACTAGAAGAGAATAGCTTAAAGCCTTCAAACACAAAGAAATGTCAAGAAGATGGAAATGCTAATTCCCTTGTTTGTTGATTACACTTTTTATACATGTATCAAATTATAGTATGGTACCCCATAAATAAGTACAAATATCATGTCAGCAAATTAAAAAAAAATAATAACCCCAAACCTGGAACACGGCCACCATGATGTAAGAAAGCCCAGGGCATATGAGGCAGCCACAGTGTAGGTTTTCTACCCAGGGGCTCCAGCTGAGGTCCTAGGCAATCAGCCTGCATCCTCCGCCCAGCGTGTACACAGCCTGCAGATGATCCCAGAAGCCATCATCAAGCTGCTTCAGATAATATGTGAAGCAGAGATGCTTGCTTTGGCCAAGCCCTGACCATGTTGCAGATTTGGGGGTGGAGAAAAAAAATGTCATCGTTGTTTCAATCACTAATTTTGGGGGTGGTTTGTTATGCAGCAGAAGAGAAACAGATCAATCACAGGATGGAAAAGTGTCAGCAAATATTCTGTCCTGAAGCATCTGAAATGATAATTAATTTTTAAAAAGCCCAATAAATTATTCTTCTGCTAATTGATTCATGTTTTCATTTGCAAACTGAAAAACTGAATGTGGCTTACCTAAGTTGATGAAAAAAGCCAAGGTCCTGTTGATTTCAATAGGTTACACTCCACTAAACCTCCAAGTTGAGTTCAACTTCTGTGAGATCCTCTGAAAAATAGGTGCAAGGTTACCATGGCAACCCAAACAGGTGCTTCATGTGGAAAATGAACGGAGGAACATGCAGAGCCCTTCTTCCTGGGAATGTGTCTCCTGATATATTTTGTTTTCTTCCAGGCTAAACTCTTCACAGCTGGTTTTCTCTTGGCAAGAACACTTTATCCGACAATGTATTTTATCTCCTATGGAAGCAAACAACAAAGATTAAAAATTAAAAATATTTCCATCATACTACATATAACAACGACAACAATAAAAAATCTTCTACCACCTCTTCAGGCAGAGCAAGCATCAGCTGCAACGTGAACTGCTCTCTCTGGTCGCTACAGGCAGAAGACTGCCTGCCCCACTAAGGACAGGTCCCTTCGTGGGAGTCCTTACCATGTCACCAATGTCCTCTGTGTAACAGGTTGCTAGTTCCAAACTTGTTCTGCTTTCTAAAGTGGTTACACCCAAAGAATCCAACCTGTGGTTAAGTTGGGGTGTGAGAACCTCATAGTTCAAAAGACAGGAGTGCTCCTCGGACCCAGGCTGCACTTCTGGACACACTGATTGGCCTGTTCCCTTGTTTGGGTCATTTGTTAGAAACTTGGTCTGCAGTGATTCATAGCTGGGACTGTGGAAGGGGTCGGGGCTCAGGTGGCAGGTGCTGCATTTCTGAGTCCAGTTAAATCGGTATCTTTGTTAGGATGATCAAGACCTTTGACCACTCAAATGGCTGAGACACGTGGTCAGACATAAAACTGCCCCATTAGGGAAGACGGGAATGCTGAGGCCCCGAGGTCAGCCTTCTGGAGCCTGTGTTCTCTGAGCTTCTTGCTAGAGATAAGCTGAGTGGGCCAGATGGAGGTGCTGGGGGATGGGGTCCAGCTGGGCCCCTATGTGGGTACAGAGGCTGGGAGCAGCCAGCTCCACTTCAGGGGTGGGTGGCTTGGCATAACCAGGGGAGAAAAGTGTCATGAGGCTCTTTTGAGGACCCCAAAATGGCTCACCTGGATGGCAAAGGCCTCAGAAGGAGGTTTCTGGGTGTGAAGAGGTGATCCGTGAGTCTGGGAAGATGCCCACTTCCTCCTGCTGGGCTCCACCCACTGCCCAGGGTCTTCTCAAGAGAAGAAGGGCAGTGAGGTTGCAAAAGGAAGAGCTCAGTCCACAACATATAAACCTGGAAACGCACAGTAGAGCTGAACTGCCCAAGCTCTTTCCAAGCCTGAGCTTCTGCTCCTGTCTCCCAGCCCCAGATGGGCCCCTGAGCCTCCCCCTTTGGCCCCAAGGCCCACCGTGGGTCACTCACCTGCCTAAGCCACCCAGCATTCCTTCACTGTGTGTGACAGCCCAGGAGGAGCCTGTGAGGGGCTGTCCCCTCCCTCAGCAGGCCTGCAGGTCAGGGACGGGGCACAGTGAGGACCTATCAGGACAGCCTCTGGCCCCAGACATCTATTCAGGCTAGATGAGGACCTACCAGCCCAGCTAGACAGGCAGGACAGCCTCCATCTTGTCCCCAGTCCCCATGAAACTCCATGGGCCCTCCTGGTAGCGTCAGGTCTGAACTGCATCGTCTCTGATCCTCTTCCTTCCCCTTGACTCCTGATTGCACCTCGGGGTGAGGACAGAGGTCTTTGGTGACTTCCAGGTAGAGTCCTTCCAGGTAGAGTCCCTCCTGGACTCCAGGTGTATGCACCTTGTACTTCACATGTATCACCATTTAGATGACCATTTAGAGATGAATGTTGGATCTATTAGTTTACTGTAAAAAAAAAAATCAGCTCTAGAATGTGCCCTGGACACATGGGAGGAAAGGAGTCCAGGGCCTGAAAAGCCCTGGTCAGGACCAACATAGTGGAGCCTCCCTGGGGGTGAGGGAGAAGGGAGGGAGAGAGAGACAGACAAAGAGAGGGAGAGGGAGAAAGAGGGATTGAGGGAGAGAGAGAGAGGGAAGACAGAAAGAGATGGATAGAAAGACAGAAAGGGAGGGAATGGCCGAGGGTGGAGGTGGCTAGGGACACAGAGACAGAGAGGGAGAGGTTGGGGGATGGGAGGTAGAGAGTTGGAGTCAGAGAAAGAGGGAGAGAGACAGAGACAGTCAGAAAGAGATAGAAAGGGAGAGAGATGGAGAGAGGGAGTCGAAGAGGGAAACAGAGGGAGAAGGGCACCAAACCTCTGGTGACCTAGCTTTGGGGATCACACTCCATCACTTTTACTACATTCTAGACCCCACCTCTACACAAGATTCAGAAAGAAAATAAACTCCACCTTTCCCCCCTTTTAAAAATCACCATATAATGCAGAACATTTACTGTCTTCAGTATTTTGACGTGTACGGATCAGGAGTACGAGTGTACTCACTCTTAATAAAATTAAAAATGGTGAAGTCCATTTTGATAATAGCTCCCGGGCTGCCCTGTTAGTCACACCTGCTCATCGATGTGCCATCCGTGAGTGAAACCTAATAAACGACACCCGGGGGCAGTTCCATGGTGCCGAGGAGCCATCACCGCCCTCCGTCTCCAGGGATCTTCATCTTCCCACAGTGAACTGTCCCCGGGAGACACTAACTGCTTCCCTTGGCAGGGGTCCCTCTGGTCGAGAGGAGGAGAAGGTCACAGTCATGCATGCGACAGGCCTGGAAACACCATGGCCATTTCTGAAAAGTGGAATCTGCCTCCAATCATCTGGCTTCGTGCTGCAGTCGGGACCCAGGTGACGTGGGAGGGGGCACTTCATGTCACCTCTTCTCACTCCTGGCCGTTGACCTAGCCATGATCACACTTGTAGATTTGTTCACTTAGTGGCTTTAGGTTTGGGTGCTCCCAGGCCACATAGGGCTCCACCGTCCTCCACCCATTACTCAAAACCTTGTTGAGCTTAACAAAGGTGCCACTCAAGGTCTGGAGAAGAGGAAGAGGCCGCAGTCCCTCTACCTGGGATCCTGGTGACAAGCACCAACTTGGGTTCTGCAGGTAAGCAGGAAGTGGTCAGCTTTTCTTGCCGTCCTGGCCATTCTGATCCGAGTTTTGTACTGTACTGAGTTCTGAGTTCTGTCCTATTATGATCTGGATCTGGACTGACCCCTGAGGCTTGTGGGTAGAAGGTGGGGTCCCCAGCTGGTGATGCTATTGGGAAGTGGTGGAAACTTGAGAGATGGGCCGACCTGTGAGAAGCAGGTCACCAGGGGTGTATTTTTGAAGAGGATACCTTGTCCCTGGCCCCTTCCCTGTTCTCTCTCTCCTCTCCCTGGCTGCCATGAGCTGGGCAACTTTGCTCTATCATGGGCTCCCTGCTATGGTATTCTGTCTCACCCAGGCCTAAAAACAATGGACCGGCTAAGGACTGAAACCTTAAGCCAAAATAAGTCTTTCATTTCTTAAGTGTGTTTAAGTCAGGTATTTTGTCACAGCAATGAAAGTTGACTAACACACATATATCTTCCTATATTCCTTGTAAGAGTGCCTAGCTTTTCTATTGATAAGCTTCCTCCCTGTCACCGTCGTCTTTGTATTATTATTATCATTATTATTATTTTCATCATCATCATCATCATACCAGGGATTGAACCCAAGAGTGTTTAACCACTAAGTCACATCCCCAGCTCTTTTATTTTTTATTTTGAGATAGGATTTCACTAAGTTGCTTAGGGTTTCACAAAGTTTTTGAGGCTGACCTCAAACTGTGATCCTCTTGCCTCAACCTCCCGAATTTCTGGAATTACAGACTTGGGCCACCATACCAGGCTTTCCTTTTCTTCTGAAGCATCTGTTGGGCAAATTTCTTTCTCAGGTGCTTTATCATCAGGTCTGTGAAATTCCTTTGCTTTTTCTTGAGACTATCTGGCATAGCAGGGACCTTCTTTTTCTTTTCTTTGGCATAGTCTATGTATGGTCCCAGACAGAAAAGAGCAAATATATATATATATATATATATATATATATATATATATATATATATATATATATATTTTTTTTTTTTTTCCTAGAGCATCCAAAACAGTAGAATATTAAGTATGTTTTTGCTGTTGATTTCTTTATACTGGAACATGAAGCCCCCTCTCTTGTGAAGATCCGTTTTTAGAATTTTGCTTCTGTGTATTTTCTTTAAAATGCATAGACCAAAATTTCATTGTACAATTAATAGTGAGTGGGCCGCTGAGACCCTCTGGTGAACATTTGCATTTGTATCCCCTCTGAGGTTGGGCAGAGTTCATTCCATGGGGTGAGGTGGGTGCTATGCTTTGGATCTTAAATGTCACCAAAGGCCCATATGGACTGTGACCTCTGAAACTATGAAGCAACTTTTCAGACATTTCGTCTGAAAAGTTGCACCATGGAAAAATTTGGTTGGTCTCAACCCTTTCTTGTAGATTTGGAGCCACCAGCAGGAGATGAGGCAAATGGGAGCAGGTTTCCATGGTGAGGAGACCACAGCACCCAGAGTTCACTGACTGAGTCCCCAGACAGGGAAACGGATATGTGTCTCTGCTTGCATGTCCTCATTATCCATCTGTGTGCCAAAATTCATGAGAAAATCTGATTTTTGAGAAATAAAGATCAAGCTTGTTTTCCAACAAATCAACTCTGCTTTAAAAAAAAATATATTTAAAATCTGAAAAATGTCATTCGATGCAAAAAGAATAGAAAAATCATTTCCGAGTTAAGTGTTTCCACACAGCCAGCAACTCACAGATATCCAACTTTTCACATAACAACTGAAGTACAAATGAAAAGGTTTGGATACCGTTTTTAAATTTTTATCACATTAAAAACTGTGGGCTGACCTTTTGGAAATATGTTTGAACTGAATGTATGGTTGCAACTGCTTGTGTGAAACCAACATTTTTGAACTGAGAATGTAATTTTCCTTAAAGACTTATTATTTTTCATACTCAATCAGTGTTCCCGTGACCCAACATCCTGCTCTGCATTTATTTTTCTAAAGGGAGAGCTCAGCACATCTGGGAATGAAAGTGGACTAGCTGACCCAGGCTAGAAGCACACAGACTGATGGAAGGGTTTGTGATGCCTGTTGTATAGACACCCCAATAAATTCAGAGTGAAGGAGATGAATGAAGGAGACTCAGACAAAATAGAAGCATTCCTCAGGTGACAGACATTTTTGATGCCTCTACATAATCAGAGTCCCAGATGTGTCCCCGTTCATAGATGTAAATGATGCAAGAAACACCCGAGGTTAGAGCTCACTGCCAAGGGCACCGTTCACAGAATCTTTGAATGAACCTTCTCTAGAGAATGTAGATTCTGTCCCACTCTGCAAGAACCCTGGCCCCAGCTCTCAGACATACACTGCTCAAAATGATAAATTGCATTTAAAAAAAAATCTGAATCCAGCCGCCCACTGGTCCACATATGTAGCCGTATGTAAGGCAGCTCTGTGTGGCCCCTGACTGGGATCTGGGCAGGAAGCGTGAGGTTCAGCATGAGTTCCCAGAACCCACGCCTCTGGGCTTGGACAGCCTAGGAAAGGTCATTGTTCGAAAGTCCCCCGGATTCTGAAGCATAAACACTGCATGATAAGAATGGTTTGGGATGAAAAAAAAAGATGGTTTTCATCATTTCCCAGCTGTCTGAGATAATGGGCTGCTTCTCTAAGAACCAGAGAGATTAGCCCTAAGAGGAGACACAGATGGCCAAGTGTGAGCCCCCGGGGACTGAGCCCTGGGTCCTTCGCACAGCTGCTTCCGGATTTACTCTTCCTCTTCAGTAAACACTCTCCTTAACTGGTGGTTTGGAAGCAGAGCATGGCTATCGGAGACCTTTGATGTGGAGGGAGAATGGGGCTGGAGGGGGACTTCAGCGAATGCAAGAACTGGGTCAAGAGGCATAAACTCTGCAACCCATGGGCTCCTCAGCAGGCAAGACCTCTGCAGTGCACGGGAGGATCTCTGGAGCTCGTGTGGGAAGAAAATATCATCTTTGGCCCAATAATGCTTGTCTCCAAGAGTAGGGACCAATATTAATAGAAACATTTCCATTCTTGGTTTTCCTAATTACAGGTCAGCATTTCTTTGCAAATTCTGTTGGAATATTCCCATGCAGAGATTGAGATCAAAAACGTGAAAAAGGGATCTTGAAGGTGCCTGAGATCCAAGACTTAATGACCAAAGGGAGCTGGATGTGTCTGTCCAGGGCCCTTCTGCTGCTGGAGGTGTGTGCTGGGAAAGGCCCATGGAGTCTCAGTGACACCGCAGCAGGCTCTGGGCCAGCACTGAAACTCCGACTGTGACATGGTCGTCCAGACTGGACAAGCGGCTGTCACGTTGCATGTCTATGCAGGTTCATATGGCTAGAAGCAGGGCCAGCCTGGCCTCATGGCTGGGAGGAGCTGAGTGCATTGTTCACGGGCCTGAGCACCAGGTTCATGAATGCAAACTGGTGGGTGACACCGGCTGGTAAGCTGTGGAAGGACTGTATGCACACACACACAAAGCGCCTCGTGGTACCAGGTACAGCAGATCCCCAGTTAGTGCTGCCTCTCTCCCCTCCCCCCACCTCCCTGCTCTGACACCTCTATTACCTGACTTAGCATAAACAAGCAGGAATCCAAACTTGATTTCTGGCTCTTTATTCATCTGTTGGTCATAGACTATTCTTAGAAGCTTCCTATAAATGATAAAGGAAACCATTCCCATTTACAGGGGCCTAGGGAGTTATTCTGCTTTATATAAGTAAGAGCTGGAGGCCTCTCTCAGCAAGCCTTTCTAGACCTTGACCCTGGCAGGTAGGTGCAGGATTTTTCTTATTGATACCGACTTCAGGAAGCCAGAAAGTGCACCATTCACAAGCCTGAGAGCACTTGCAATTGGAAGAGCCCTCGGATTCTGTCAATGCTTTCCTTTTGGACAGCAAGGTCCAGATGCTCGAGGCTCCCTGCCCTCTATCACCTGAGGGTGAGCTGCAATGGGCAAGACCAGAGAGGCAGCACCTGTACCTTGACTTCTGTCCAGCTCTGAACAGGGAATCTGTGTTGATCCTCCCTCAGAAGGAGTGGGGACCCAGTACAAAAATAGAGTCAGAGAGGAGGAGAAATTCTAGTGCCAGCATAGCTGGTGACTGGAGTTAACAAAATCCATTGCAGATTTCAAAGTAGCTAGAAGATTTTTAATGTTCTATTTTTTTGTTTGTTTTTGTTTACGAAAATCATTATTTTGTTTTGTTTTGAATATTCTTAAAGAAATGATAAGTGTTTGAGATGATATGCTTATTACCCTGATGGGATCATTTCACAATGTATGACACTGTGCCCTGTAAATAGGTAAAATTATCATGTGTCAGTTAAAAAATGAAAACAATAAAATAAAATAAAATAAAAAGAAATAATGGGCCGGGTGTGGTAGTGTAGGCCTATCATTCAAGTGGCTTGGGAGGCCGTAGCAGGAGGATTGCAAGTTTGAGGTCAGCCTCAGTAACTAAGTGAGACTCTGTCTTGGAATGAAAAAATAAAAAGGGCTAGAGATGTGGCTCAGTGATAGAGCCTGGGTTCAATCCCCAGCACCAAAAAAAAAAAAAAAAAAAAAAAAGAACAGGAGGCTGTGGTTGTAGAAGACAATGTCCATCCATGATGCCAGTGGAGGCCGGGAAGGAGCCCCAGCCAACCTTCTCTACAGCTCTGGCCAAGACTTGCGAGTGGTTGGGGATGTGCTCCCAATACCTGCTGGGACAGGCCAACAGGGACATCCCCCAGGTCTGTGGAGGTGACAAACCTGAGTCATTTGGAAAACTCATGATGGATACCATCATGGCATCCTGGAAAAATAATACTGAGCCTTTCTTTGAAGATATTTTTAAGCTCAGTGGGTCTTTTGAAATGAGGGACACAGGTTTTCAAGGGCTGCAGCCTTCAAAGAGCTCAGTCCTGCCACAGATCTGGCCTATGGCCTTAGATAAATACTTTGTGAATGAACAGATGAATGAATAAATGAGAAAATCAGGTGCCGTACATCATGGCAGGCATGTGTGGTGAAGCCAAACCCTCACCTCCTGCCCAGGTAGAGAAGAGAGGAAGAGGAAGAGACCAGGGTCCGACAGTCCCCTTTAATGGTCCATCCTAATGTCCTAAGGGCCCTCAGCAGGCACCCACCTCCCAAAGGTTTCACTTTCTCCCAATAACACCACCCCCCTGGGGACCAAGCCTGGAACACACAAGCCTTTGGGGGCACTCGACATCCAAACCACAGCACTTGCTGAAAGACCCCAGCTTATAAAAGTCTGGTACAATGTCACAGCTGGGAACTGATGTTGGAACAGGGTGTGTATGTCCTTCTACACAGTTCTGTCACCTGGGTAGACTCCTGCAGTGACCACCAACTTTTAAATGCAGAACTGTTCCATCCCTTCAAAGATTTCTTCAGCCCACGCCTCGTGGTCCTTCATCTCTGGAACCCTAAAACCTTACACGGCTAATCCGTTCTCACTCTCTAAAATTTTGTCACTTTGAGGACGTATGTCAGTGGAACGATCCAGTATAGGATCTTTTGAAATGGGCATGTTTTGCACATCATGGTGCCCTTGAGATCCACCCAGGTTGTGTATCCATAGCTCCTTTCTCTTTATCACTGAGTAGCATCTTTTGAGGCTGCTTCCAGATACCAGTTCTGACAAGTGAAGCTGCTATGAATGAACATTGGTATAGAGGCTTTTGTGGGGAGGTACATTTTTATCTCTCTGGGATTGGTGCCCAGGAGTGTGACTGCCGATTGGATGGTAGGTGTACATTTGAGCTTTGAAGATACCAGCATGCTGTGTTCCAGGTGGCTGTGCTGCTCTACACACACACACACACACACACACACACACACAAGCAATGAGTGAGAGATGCAGTTTTTGTGCATCATCACCAGCATTAGTTTTATCACTTTTTTTTAGTTGTTCTAATAAGTATGAGAGTTACCCCATGATGGTTTTAATTTGTGTCTCCTGCATGACTAATGACTCTGAACATCTTTTCATGTGCTTTGTGGCGGTGCCTGGCTCAGCAAAATGTCTATCCATGTCATTTGCTCATATTCTAATTGCATTGTTTTTTCTTTTTATGGTTTTTACTGGTGCATTATAATTATACATAAAAGTGGGATGTATTGTGACATATTTGTACATGCACATATTATCATTGGATCGGTCTCATTGCAAGTACTTCCCCTTCCCTCTCCTCCCTCCCTCTGACCCCCTTCCTCTAATCTCCTGGTCTTCCTCCTGTTAGTTTTTTTATTGGTGCCTTATAACTATACATGAAGGTGGGATTCATTCCGCCTATTGATGCAAGGACATAGGGTAATTCGGTCAATTTCCTTTTCCTCCTATTTTTGCGATATCCCTTTTTTTCCCACATATGAGAGAAAACATTTGACCCTTGACTTTCTGGGTCTGGCTTATTTCACTTAGCTGCTGTTCTCCAGTTCCACCCGTTTAATGAGCAAATGACATCATTCCTTTCTAGACGATTAAGTACTTGGAGTTCTCGTGATCTATGTGCCTATCCTTTGTCAGATCCTTGGTTTGAAATTATTCATTGCAGGGGGGCTGCAGGTTGTCTTTCCATCTTTTCACCTAGGCGTTTTCAGACCAGAGGTCTTTAATATTGATGAGATCAACTTACTGATTATTTATTTTTTTTGTTTGTGTGGGTAGATTATGTTTTTGCTGTTATGTCTATTTACTACTCCCAGATCCCACAGATTTTCTCTAACAATTTTATAGCTTTATATTTTACATTTAAACCTTTGACCCATTGTGAGTTGATTTTATGTAAGATGTGAGTTTCTAGGTCAAGTTTTTTTTTTTTTTTTTTTTTTTTTTTGGCCTATGGGTATTTTCATTGCCCCAGTACAATTTAGTGAGATTGGGTAGTAGGATTTTTAAGATTATTTAAATGTTATTTTATTTGCGAATATATATGTGACATTTGATTTCTTTGAGGGCAAGAATGACAGTAAAAGTCCCCTGGGGAAAGGATTTGGACCTCAGAATGGAGACCCACAGGCTCTGTTTGTGCCTGTCTATATGATTCTCCCTAAGGGTGGGGTCTTTCTCTGGTGGCTGCTGGGTTAACTTTTAGGGCATGAACATCCACTGGTTGATGCCCAAACCAAAGTCCTCTCTGTGTTTGTTGATCCCAGCTCTCAATGAGCCTTAGGGGCTGGAAACTGTCTAAGGTGCACATAGGACCTACTAAGGGTCACATGATGGCCATTTATAACACTGCAGACATG
Source organism: Marmota flaviventris (assembly GCF_047511675.1). NCBI lineage: Eukaryota > Metazoa > Chordata > Mammalia > Rodentia > Sciuridae > Marmota > Marmota flaviventris. Next base: position 117,241,177 of record NC_092508.1, read on the forward strand.
TTCTGCAAGAGGAAAAAAAATCATTAAATGAGCACATTGAATGAAGAAACAAATAGTAATCAAGTCTATAAAACATTGTCAGTCTGGATCACTTTCCAGTACATGGTTTGAGATTATAACACAGCACATTTTATTGCATTCTTAATAAATTCAATTTTCCTCTTCTACACTAGAATGCTCTTCTCTTGCTGTCCTGAAATATCGGCACCTGGGTGCTTGTCCTAGGTGGGAACTAGGGGAGAGGCCATTGCACTTTTATTCTGTCACTTTCTGCAGGGACCACACCTGCAAGACTGAGGCTCTGTTCACACGTTAGCCACCCCAGGTGTCTGTGTGCATGTGATCACTCTGTCCAGTCCTTTCGTTTTCACATTTTTGTCCTTTGGGGGGGTATCTTCTTTGGGGACTGAGCAAAATTTAAGGCAGACAATGAGTAGAAGAACATGGTCTCTGTGGCTGCTTGGGAGGCACCTGTGCCCAGCTTTTCAGCTCCTCCTGATTCCCACTTTAGGACACATCAGGTTGTGCAGGCTGGGGAGGTGTGGGGCACCCTGCCCCAGGGAGCCAGCAGGGGTAAAATGCAGGACCCTCAGAAGGATATTGATGGAGGCTGCTTTTTGGCAAACCAGTTGGTATGATTTTGTTGGTAAGAACACTGGGGGAATATTAAAGAAAGAACATGAACCTCAGATCCCAAGGCTCACTGCTGCAGAGGAATAACCCCAGTGCCTGTGATGTGTCTGTAGCCCCAAGAAATCCAAATTCTGCCAATGGGCTCTTTCCTTCTTGCTTCTTTTCTCTACAACTTGAACTTATGACAGTCCCAAGAACCCAGAAAACTTTCTGCAAATGATTCTTAATTTTTTAAAAATCTCCAAACAAGTGATATAAATAAATATTGTAAGACTTCAGGAAAGGGAGAGGTGGTTCCAGAATGATCTGGGTTGGAAGCTGTCCTAGGTCATTCACATTTGACTGGGGCCTTGAAGGGAGTGTACTAATGAAGTGTGTGTCCCTCTTTTCCTTTTGCACCTCACACATCTCCAGGGACCTCTTCCTGGTATTGGCTCTGGATTAATGTCGTGTGAGTATCAGTCAAGGAGTGAATAGCACAATCTGGTGTTGTGAGTTTCAGGAAGAAGCGGAGTTCATAGATCCCAGGTTCTACTCCCTGGGAAAATAAAGAGGAAAAGGTGAATTCCAGATGGTGGTGTTGGCAGAAATCCCTTCAGAGAGAGGCCAGCAGGCAGGGTAGGGGTGGGGGCTGGGCTAGGATTCCCTTACTGTGACATTTCAAACCTGCAGTTCCAAATTCAGAGCAGATGGAAAGTGTTATATTGCATTTCTGAGAGGAAATATAAATGGCCCTAATCAGCGCGAGGTAGCTTTGGCATTTCCTGAAACCTCCATATGCAGCCTCTTGAAGGTGGGGGATGGGGCCATCAGCGTTCCACTGCAAAGAACCACAGCAAACCCTGCCGTCTGGGGCAACTAAAATTAAAAGAATGGAGACTGGCAAAGTGGATAAAAGACAACCCAACTATGTGCTGTTTGTGAGAATCGCAGTCCCAAGGCTATGACAGATCCCGTCAAAAGTAAAAGATGGAATAAAGACACGAGAACAATTTAAAAAAAGACTAAAATCCAATAATGTGGACTTCAGAGCAAGATGATGAGAAAAGATGAAGAAAGATTTTAAGAGGAAAAGATCACTTTACCAGAAAGGTAGAATGATTCTAAGTGTGTATGCAAAAAAACAGAGTCTAAAATACTTTAAGCAAAAAAGGAGCTAAAAAGAGAAACAGAGACATATACCCACAGTTACAGTTGAGGATTTTAATGCTTCCCTCCTTTCAGCTCATAGAACCACTATAGAGAAAAATCAGCAAAGACAGAGAAGATTTGAACTCTACGATCAACCAGCACGATCTAACGGTCCTATATGAACGGTCCATCCAACAGCAGATTTTTTTCAAGTGCTCATCAACATTCATCGAGATATTCTGGACCCAAAACAAATGTAAAAGAATTGAAACCCCTATAGAGTGTATTATCTGAGCATAATGGGATTGAGCTATAAATGCATAACAGAGACAGAAGGAAAATCTCTGAACATGTGGAAATTAAACAGCATGCTTGTAAATAATCCATGGATGAAAGAGGAATTCACAAAGGAAATGAAAAAAGGATACCTGACTGAGGGAACAAGAATCCAAGCTATTAAACCATGTAAAATGCAGCTTTTATAAAAAGGGTGAAAAAATCTCATAAATTGAAGTTTCTGCTTCAGGAAACTGAAAAAGGCAGAAAAAAAACTGAAAGCAAGAAGGAAGAAAATAGAGATCAGAGAAGAAATCAATGAAACTGGAAATAGAAAAATGGCAGAAAAATATAATAAACCTAAAAGCTGGTTCTTAAAAAATTCAACAAAATCAATAATCTCCCACAAAAGGTTTCATTAATGTCAACAATTAAATTATAACACTAAAAATATCTGCAACTAGTCAAGGGATTGTGACTGAATACTTAATGTTCATAAATTTGAGAAATGTTTGAATATTAGAGGAAATGGATCAATTTCTTGAAAGCCTAAAGCTACCAAAAGTCAAAGAACATGAACTAATCTGAATAGTCCTATAGTGATGAAATTAATTGAATTCACAATTCAAAAAAATCCCTGAAAAGGAACCCTCCAGGCCAGGGTATTAGTATTGGAGAATTCTATTAAATATTTAATGTATATTCAGTATGATATTTACAAAGAACATATGGCAAACCTACTTCATGATGCAAAATGAATTGCTTTTTCCCGAGATGAGGAGCAAGAAGGTCTACTTTCACTCTTATTCAATATAATATTGGGAGTTCTAGATACTCAATAGGGCTTGAAAAAGAAATAAAAGTCATATCAATCTTAAAGGAAGACATGAACCATTTTTATTTGCAGGTGCTATGACTATGGATAATCCAAAGGATTCTAAAACAAATCTCATCCTCAATGAGGGTTCAGTGTTGTGTGACACAGGATCAACAAGCAAAGATCAATTGCAATTTTTTAGGTAATAACAGTGAAGATACAGAAGCCACAATTTAAAAGTGAAACATCATTTATAATCACTGAGAACTTAAATTACTAAGGTATAAATCCAACAGAATTCTTATAGAACTTGTGTACGGAAAGCTATAAAACACTGATGAGAGAAATCAAGAAGCTCTAATAAATGAAAAAAAATGTTGTTTTCATGAATTTTTTGGGATAGCAAATATATTAGTTTTCCTTAAGTTAATCATAGGTTTGATGTAATTCTTATGACCATCACAATAGGTTTTTTTTAGACATAGACAAACTTATTCTCAAATTTATATGGAAAGCCACAGGACCTAGAATAAGCTAAAACTATCCTGAAAGAGGAATAAGCAGTAGGAATACTATCCAATATTGTCTTGCTCTGTAGCTATAATAATTAAAGATAATATGTTGTGGCATAGGTATAAATATGTAGATTAGTGGAACTCAATAGGAAACCAAGAAATAGACCTACGCAAACACACTCAACTACTTAGGTACAAAATTGCAAAATCAACTCAGCAGGGGGTGGGTTGTCATTTCAACAAATGGTGCTGGAACAGTTGGGAATCCATAGGCAAAAATATTAACTCTGACTTAAACCTCACACATTGTACAAAAATTAACTTGAGCTGAATCACATATTGTTAAGGCATTCAATATTATTCAAAGGAGTGTACGGTGCAATCCCCAAAAGCCTCAATGATTTTTTTACACAAATAGCAAAATCCATCCTAAAATTTGGATGAATTCTCGAAGGACTCTGCAAAGCAACAGGTTGAAGTTTTAATATTTCTTGATTTTATAACTCACTACAACATCGCAGCAATCAAAATGGTGCAGTATTGGCATAAAAGACAAAAATATTAAGAGAAACCAGAAGGTGTTATGTTGATATCAAAATAACTATATCTCGGAGAAAATATTACCAGTGATAATTAGTGTCATTTCATAATCATAAGTGAGTCAGTTCATCAGGAGAACATATCAATTGTGTTTACGTATCTAACAACAGAATTTCAAAGTACATGAAGTAAAACTGGCAGAATTGAAAGGAAAAATAGACAAATACAGACTAAATTCAATAATTTCAACACCTGTCCCTCAATAATAACTAGAGAAAGTAGACGTAAAATGATTAAGTATATAGGAGATCTGAAGAGTACCATCAATCACTTTGACTTAATGGACAGTTATAGAATACTACATTAAAAATAGTAGGCTGTACAACCTTTCAAGTGCATGTGAAAAATTTATCATATTCTGGACTGTAAAACTTTCAAATTGTAAATCAGATCACACAGAGATTCTCTCAACATCATGCAATTATATTAAAAATTGATGACAATATAAACGTGAAGTCTCCAAATACATGTAAGTGAGCACCCTTCTAGCTAACCCCTGGATAAAGAAGAAATCAAAAGGAAAACTAGGAAGTATTTGAATCTGAATTAAAATAAATATAAACCATGATAAAATTTATGGGACAGTACACTGTTTTGGGGAATGCTAATTAACACAATCCCGTGGAAAACAATATGGAGTTTCTTCAATAAATTAGATATAGAACTACTGTTAAGATCCAACAATCTCAATACTGGCTCTACATCCAAAGAAAATAAAATCAGTACCTCAAAGAGACATCTGCATTCCACGTCCATGGCAGCACTGTCCACAGTAAAGAGATGAAGCAACCTAAGTGTCCATCAACCCATTGGATAAAGGAAATGTGGTTCATAGGCACCACGGAACAGTACTCAGCCATAAAAGTGACAGAAATCCTGACACTGGCAGCAACGTGAATGGAGATCATTATGTTAAGTGAAATAAGACAGGCACAGAAAGACCACCCGGCCTCGCTCATAGGTGAAACCTAAAAAAGCTGATCCCACAGACGTCAAGAGAAGAGTGGTAGCCACCCTCTAGAACTAACCTACTCCCCCCTCAGAATGACATTAACCTATGAGGGTAGAGTTCTTAGGACCCTAAATATTTCCCATTAAGCTCCACTTCTCTTTCTCTATTTAAAGTTCCAATACATGAATTTTGGGGGAACACAGCCAAACCATAGCACTTTCACAGAGGAAGATTTTAACTTTAATAAATGTCATCATTTTTTCTCTTATGAATAGGATCTTGGTGGATTTTCTAAAAGCTCATCACTAAACCCAATTTTCTGTAATTTTTTTCTTATGTTTTCATCTGGAAGTATCATAGCTTTGCATTTTGCAATTAAGTCTATTATCTATTTTGAGTTTAGTTTTGTAAAAGAAATAAAGTCTAGGGACTAGGTTCATTTTTTTTACATGACTGTTTCTTTGTTTCTTTTTAACAACATTATTAATATATAATTCATAATCATTAATTCATTTAAAGGGTACAACTCAGTGGTTTTTAGTATAATGTTAGGGTTGTACAACCAATAGCAAATTCCAGAACATGTGCATCACTCCAGATTCAAAGCCCATATCTTGTTTTCCCCCCCAAGATTTCCCCCTGCCATCTTACCCTAAATAACCACCAATTTACTTTCCATCTGTCTAGATTTGCCTAATCTGGACATTTCATAAATGGAATTATATAATACATAGTCTTCTTTTACTTAGCATAATGTCTTCAAGTTTCTTCCAGGTTGTAACATGGCTGATGTTTCATTTTATGGAGATGCCACATTTCATTTATCCATGCATTGATATCGATCATTTTGATATAGCTGTCCTAGGGGCTGGGAATGATATCTCATTGTAGTTATGTTTTATTTTTTATTTTTTAGTGCTTCAACACCATTTTCCAAAACAAAACAATCTTTCTCATTCAAATGCCTTTGCTTCTCTATTGAAGATCAGTTACCTTGGTGTGGGCTGATCTCTGAGCTTTCTGTTCTATTTACTTGACCTATATGTCTGCTCTTTCACCAATTCCACGTTGTCTTGATTACTGTGGCTTTATGGTTGAGCCTGAAAATTGAATACTGTGAGCTATAATTGTATTCTTCCTCAGTCTTGTGTTGGCTTCCCTGGGTCTTTTGCTTTCTTTGTAAACTTCACTATCAGTTTGTGGATATCTACAAAATCATTTTCTGGGATTTTAATTGAGATGGCATTGAGTCTCTGAATCAGTTGGAAAGAATTTACAATAATATTGAGTGTTTCAATTCTTGAATGTGGACTATCTATGTTTATAGATTGGTTACTTGTCATTTTTATTGAAGTGTTGGAGGTGGAAGAAAGAGAGTTACCTGTAGAATGTTCAATGGAGGACTCTTGAAGAGGAACTGTTTTAAATCTGCAGGATCTGAAGAAACCTGCCAAGAGTGTGGGATAGGGGATGAAAAACGACAGGTTCAGGGAATCAGCCTCGGAGATAAACCACCTCCAGCCAATGGGGGAGTGATGGGAGGGGAGCTCAGGAAGGACCAGGGCCAGTTGGACAGCCTTGCAGACCAGTTAGGGCTCTGCCTCCCCTGGAACCCTCCTTGGAGATTCACCTGAACATTCTGGGGTTCCCTCCTTTAATGCTATAAAGAAAGACAGATCTAAGGTGTGTCCTGGGTCTGAGAAAGTAGAGTGGAGGGAGGAAGGGAGAAGGGACTGATTGGAGTTGGGACTGATTGGAGTCTCGTATCTGGGCTGCCTTTATTGAAAGTTCAATTGCAACATATAGAAGTATGTGTGCTTGTGCAAGCACACACACACACACACACACACACACACACACAGAGCACAATTCGGGTCAAAACAGTGTCAAATTAGCATAGGCCATCTGCTTGAAGGGACAGGTGTCTGTAATAGCTCTCTCATGCTTCTTTCACCACTGAGTTTGGGGAGAGGATAGCTTGTTTCCTAGTGTCACAGATGGAGAGGAACTGTGCCTTGGGTGGGTCACAGCAAAGCTTCATCCATGTCTGCACAAAGTAATTGATAGGGTGAGATTTGGACCTGGACTTGGAGTTGTAAAGGGATGAGACCTTTGTTGTGATGCCATGGGATGGATATATTTTGTACATGAGGAATGTGGATCACTGGGGCCCAGAAAGTAGGCAGACCCTGTAAACTTCTCTTTCTGGTGTTAAGCCAGTTATATTCTGTGGCCAAAGAGACTTTGATAGAATGGAGTTTACTACCCAGTTGATCTGGAGATAGCAGAATAGCCGGGGTTGTCCAGGAGGGCACCGTATAATCTTGTCCACCTTGAAAGGCGAAGGAGATGATACAGAAGAGAACAAGGTGATTTGAAGCTTGAGAGACACTCCATGTCCCACAGCTGGCTTGCAGTTGGAGGGAACCGAGTGGAAAGAGCAGAAAGGAAATGAAGCCCTCCAATGAGCATCAGGCTTGCAAGAGGACCCTGAGCCGGTAAGACACTGCCTCCAACAGTTTCTTGATTTCAGTCTGTTGAGACCTTAAACAGAGAACACATCTGTGCTGTGCCAGTCAGGCTGTGACCTACTGAACTGCGAGGTGATAAAGGGGTGTTACTTGAAGTCATTGCTTATCGCAAATTTTTATGCCATGATGGTAACAATGAAAAGAGAAACCAGAAATCATTATAATGTGGGCTCAATAGGAGTAGAGCAGCAGGTCCAAGTAGAATTTATATTTGAAGGTATTTATTTTAAGAAAAAGGGATGTTCTTAGGGATGCAGGAATTTCAGAGACATATTACCAGAGAAGGAAACAGAGGGAATGTACCCTTTTGTATCCTGGGACAGAAAGAAAAAATCTTTAAAAATATTTATATTATAGGTAATATCAGTTTAATTAGTCCTACTGTATTTACAATCTTCTTTTTAAAAGTCTTGCATTTAATTGTCTTAACTAAATCGAACAAATTGAATTGCTATATTATGTGCATGTATGAATATGTCAAATCCCACTTTTATTTATCATTATAATGCACTAATATAGGCTACAGAATTTAAATATTCAGGAAGGAGTTAAAATAAAGTACTGTATCAAAAACCAGAAAGAAATATTATAGAAATAGCATTTTATCTTTCTCAGGTATTTTATTTAGTTAGTCCTAATACAAGCACTGCACATTGCCACCTTAACTAATCCTATTATGGTTTTGTTTACATAATAGCTTTTATGTAACAAGAAAGTAAGTGCAAAATATATTATTTTGAATAAATACCTATATTTTATATCATCTTAAGGTCTTGCACATGTGTATTCATGGATATTCCTATTATTATTATTATTATTATTATTATTATTATTATTATTATTATTTTCTTTTTTGGTTCTGTCATGTCTGTGTCCTGGGTTTGCTCTCTACAAGGCTAGTCACCCTACAAAGAGTTTAGACTCTGGCATGGTAAGACGAGGAGGTGTCCAGGCACAGAGCCACCTGGCTCAGGAAGGAAGCCAGGGCAGAGGAGGCCAGGCAGGAGTAGCATCCCAGGGAGGTTGGCTTCTAGAAATAAGCACAGATGTGCAAGAGTGACTGCAGGTTTGTGTGCAGCTATGACAGGGCTCAGGAGGACCCCTCAGAGGTTTTTTTGGGGGGATTGAATGAGGTACTGTGTATTTGCTCCCTTTCAAGGAAGGGGTTTAGAGATAGGCAATGAATGAGTTCATTTTTCATTGCTATAATGAAATACCTGAGGCAAGGTACTTATGAAGAAAAGAAGTTTATTTAGCTTACAGTTTGAAGGCTGAAAGTCCACCATCATGCTGTCCCATTGCTTTGGCTTCTGGGTGGGACCCTCGGGGTGGAATGGTGGGAGTGCATGCAGAAGTAAGAGATCACATCTTGAAATAGGAAGTCAGAGAGAGGCTCAGGGGTCAGGCTTTTAAAGCAACTCACTCTTCTGAGAACTCACTCCAGAAGATCAGTGTTCTCTTCCAAGGACAGAGCCTGCAACAACCCCAGGACCTCCTGCTAGGTCTGCCTCCTCTCACATCGCCCCACTGAGGACCAGGTTTCCATTACCTGGACCCTTGGGAGTCAAATCACATCCAAACCTGAGCAGGCAGAATGGAAGCCGGGGTCCTTCCCTATGGGAGGTGTCAATTTTCAGAATACTCTATGGACAGAGCCACACCTGGAAGACAGTTCGGGGTCATCCCAAAGGAGTGCCATCAGAGGAAGCCAGAGTATTTGAAGAAGTGAAGGAAATGTTAAAGATGATAAATAGAAGGCAAAAAGTGGTATTTGTTTGTGCAAATGAAACAGGTTCACAACCCCCACTCCTGTGGAAAGAAGGGAGGAATCCAAAGCTGCCACCAGGAGAGGCTACGTTGAAACCAGTTTCAAGGAATAAATAAGTCTTGAAAAATCTAAGGGGAAAGTTTGCTGTTCTATTTTTTGGGGGGGGGTACTGGGGAGTGAACTCAGGGGCACTTGACCACTGAGCCACATCCCCAGCCCTATTTTGTATTTTATTTAGAGACAGGTTCTCACTGAGTTGCTTAGCACCTTGCTGATGCTGAGGTTGGCTTTGAACTCGAGATCTTCCTGCCTCAGCCTCCCAGGCTGCTGGGATTACAGGTGTGCACCACCACGCCTGGCTCTGTTGGCTGTTTTTAGTGACCTGTTTCTGTATTGCAGAAAGTATCTATGCAAGGAAGGTGTAAAAATGAAGTAGAAGGAGGAGGAGGAGGAGGAGGAGGAGGATGAGGATGAGGACGAGGAGGGAGGAAGAAGAGTTGGAGTAAGAGGAGGAGGAGAAAAATTGAATCAGAAATAACAAGGAAGGATGGATATTGTTGCTTAGCAGTTCATGATGTAGAAATAACACTGGTCACTGACAGATGGGTATAGATCATACTACGCACTCAGCCATGAAGAGAGAACCACCTGCTTACAATAATTAACGTAGCCTGCTTGTCTAGCATGGGTTCAATCCCTAGCACTGCAAAAACAGAACAGAACAAAAGAAAATAACCCCCCAAAAGTAACAAACAAACAAACAACAACAACAATAGGAAACCCAAACAATTAACGAGCAAGGAGACAGTGATGGCGGCTTGGACAGAAACTGAAATAGCCACCAATGGGGATTAAAAACGATGGCATCTCCACATAGTGGAACTGGGCACAGCCACTAGAAACAAGGATGGAGGCCGAGGCAGGAGGATCGCAGGTTTGAAGCCAGTCTCAGCAACTAAGCAAGGCTCTACGCAACTTAGCAAGACCCTGTCTCAGATTAAACATGAAAAGGGCTGGGGGTGTGGCTCAGTGGTTAAACACCCCTGAGTTCAACCCCAGAACCAAAAAAAAAAGAAAAGAGACAAGGATGGAGTCATTTTGGGGAGGGCACTGGGGATGGAACCCAGGGTCTTGCAGGTGCTAAGCATGTGCTTTGTGTGTGACCTACACCACGAGCCCCAGATGGAACCTGTTTTTATGGCAACATTGAGACTCTTTTCCCTCAAATGTCCTCTTGGAAATCACCTGAGAATGAGAGGCATGTATTCTGCATGTGGCTTTGGAAGCCTGGCTCTGTGCAGTTTTATTTATCCTGTTCTGTGAAGTTTACAGACAGTTCCTGACTTTTGATGGTCCAACTCACAATTTTCTGATGGTGAGAAAATGTATTCACATAGCATTCTGGTTTTCACTTTGGGTAGTGTATTCAATAGATGTGATGAGCCATTCAGCATTTCATGTAAAACAGAATTTGTATGAAATGATTCTGCCCAACTGTTGGCTGATGTCCGTGTTCTGAGCTCTGTGAAGGCAGGCTAGGTGCAGCTGGGATGACTGGTAGGTTGGGTGTGTATTAAATATATTTTGGACTTACAATAATTAAATTTAGGATGAGTAATGTAACCCCATCATGAGCCCAGGAGCATCTGCGTGTGTGTGTGTGAGAGAGACATTACCTATATACAACGTGTGTGTATGTGTTACCGGTATACACTGCACATGTGTGTATATGTCTATAAAATTGAGCATGACAATTCATCTGCATCTTCTCTAGGGGATCATGCACAGAGGCACCACTTTCCATTTTGCCCTATTTTTATTGAACCCACTTTGTCTTCTATTCTCCCACAACCATTCTCAAGCACTGACATCTTTGAGGCTCATTGAAAGAGAAAACGGTTCCTAAGATGACAAAACAGAAACACAGAAGTGTCCCAGGCTAGATCAGAGCAAAGGAAAGACTGAAAACGGGAGACATTTCGTACTTGGAGAACAAGACTTGGACAGCAAACAGGAACCCCGGGATCTAGACAGGAGCATCTATAAAAGGGGCATCAACAGAAGGTGTCAGTGTGAACAGAGTTGGCCGTGGGCCACTGGTGTGCCCAGTGTCTCAGCCATAACTGTGGTTCCTTCTTATGTGTGGAGGGCCTGCAGAGTATGTGTGTGTGTGTGTGTGTGTGTGTGTGTGTGCGCGCTCGCGCGCGCATGCAAGAGGCCACAATACAGTTGACAAAGCATTACAGGAAATCCCTGGGCTTTTGTATTAAAAAATCATTATTATAATTGTACAGAGAGAAATCCCTACTTCTGCAGATCATTCTTAGCTCCTGCTTTTCCTTCTTTCAGGAGATTTTGGGGAAAGACGGACATCACATGCTTTCTTAGCTGTGGACTTTCCTGATGGCCAAGAAGCTGACTCTCACAGTGCCAAGTTCCTCACTGGGAGCTGCCCGCCCCGCCCCTCCCCGCCCTCCAGCATGACAGGTACTGCCCATCGTCTGAGACAGGCAAGGCCACCAGAGAAGCTCCTGTAGTTTGCTCTCTCCCTGTCTCTCCCTCTGATTTCCTCTTTCAGGATTTGAGGATTGTCTAAATTACTCCAACAGCAAAACCCAGGCTCCCTGTGGGTTTTTTTTCCCCCTGTGTTTCTTGCCCAGTCTTTGGGGACAGGACCTTCTGAGCCTCACATAATGAAGTTCAGGTCACTATTCAGAAAATATTGAGCACAGAAAAATAAGCCCCAGGAGGCAACCTCTCAGACCGGAAGGTAGGATTAAGAGAAGCCAAAGAAGGACAGCAGGGGAGTTCAACCGGATAGACGTCCATTTCCTGTCCTTGCAATTCCCTGCAAGGGCCCTGGCTGGCCAGCTAGGCGGTGAGGGGATGAGCAGAAAGTCCTGACTGGGGTCAGGGGCCAGGGTTGAAGGCCTGGGGATGGCTCCCAGCAGGACTCTGGGTGCCCAGCAAGCCTCATCCCCACGTCACTACCTAGGGCCCTGCTCCTGCTGCCCTCACCTCCAGGAGGCGGTCCTCGGAGGTGGATGATGGGCAGGGACCGGGTGGTGGGAAGGCATGTGGGTGTGAATGTGGGAGTGTGTGGGAGTGTGTAGGAAGGTGTGAGAGTGTGGAGGTGTGTGAGAATGTACATGTGTACACATACAGGAGAGTGTTTCAGTGTGTGATTGTCCATATACAATAGTGTGTGTGAATGTGCATGAGTGTGGGTGAGTGGGTTTGAATGTGTGTGTAAATGCACGTGTGTGTGTGTGTGTGTGAGAGAGAGAGACTGGGAAGTGATGACTGAGGAGAGCTGTCCTTTGTGGGATCTGTATCCTCCCCAGCCAGCTTTGGGGAAGAAGCCAGAAGCCACCACCCACAGCTCCTGCGACTGGCAGGGCAGGCACTGTCACCTGTTATCTCATGGAGTCCCCCAGAGCACAGTCCCCAGACGGCAGAAATTAAGTGTAAGAATTTTCCTTTTCAACAGTATTCATCTCACTGAGCTCATGTCCTCAAGAATGATCTAAAACTGTCAGCCTCAGAGTGCCAGGGGCCTGAATAAAAATTCACAGTCCTCCACCACTGTGGCTCAGGATCTTGAGGGACGGTGGGAAGGAGGTTTGTTTAAAACCCCGCCCCTTTTATGTGACTTCAGGTATATGCAGGGGTGCTTGGTGCTTAGTTGCTAGATTTAGGCAATAAAAATGTAGAATGCCTGTTTAAATTTGAATTTCAGATAAACAACGGGAGGCTTTTTTAGTAGAGTATTGCATGGGATATGGGATATGCTTATTAAAAAAAATAACTTGCTGTTTCCCTAGCCATCCTGTTTTTAGCACCACGTCTCCAGGTCTCTTCTCTGAGAGCTCTACCCGTATGTTCTCCTCTTTCTCTATTCTGACTTGTTTGGAGCCAATCCCAGACCACTGAGCTTTGCATCCTACCTGCAAACATTTCAACATATATATTTCTAAATGCTATTTTTAAATTTTTTTAGCAATGAACACAACATCTTTATTTATTTATTTTTATTGGTGCTGAGGATTGAACCCAGTGCCTCACATGTGAGAGGTAAGTGCTCTGCCACTGAGCCACAATCCCAGTCCCCCCACCCCAAGGCTATTTTTTAAAGAGACACAGCCACAGTACTATTCTCACACCCGAAAAACTTAACTATCCCTCAATACCATCATTGTCTGGTTAGTGTTCAATTTCCTCCCGTTGTTTCAAAAGGGGTACTTTTACAATTTGTTGACTCAAAATCCAAAACAAACTCTTGCACTTCGAAGAGTTCATCACCAGGGGTTGGGATTGTGGCTCAGTGGCAGAGCACTCGCCTAGCATGCACGAGGCACTGGGTTTGATCCTCAGCACCACATAAATGTAAAATAAAGATATTGTGTCCACCGAATACCAACTGAAGCAGCCATTCCTTTGTTCTCTAGAGTTGCCATTAGGTTGAATTTTGCTTTCTTTTAGATTTTGCATCCAGACATGTCATTACCATGTTCCTTGGTCCATGTATTTCCTGTTCATTGGTAGGTAGATCTCGAGGCTTGATTTCCCTTGGGTTCCAGTTTTGGACACAATGTATTCTAGGAGGTGTGTTCTAACAAAAGGCACAGAATTTGTCTCATTTTTTAGTGATGGTACCAGCTGTTGACCATCAACACCTAGAGGAATAGTTCTCTCGGGGGTCCTAATACACATTGAGAACAAAATCCTTGCTCCTTTCCATGCTGGCTGAGCCTGTTGTTTTAATGTGCAACTTCTTTGCTAAGCAAAACCATGTGGTCCCCACCCCCTCGCAGGGCAGTGTTCACAGCATGAAGAACTGCCTTCCAATCATTGCGCCTGGATCCCCGTGTTCTCTCAGAGCACTGGCAATAATGGCATGGAACCCCCTTTACTCCTGGCAGAACTACCCTGTTGACTGACAGTCGGATGTTGGGTCTTTGGATTGATTCCTCTTCCAGGGAGCAAGGGATCTTTTATTCCAGCATTCTGTTGTATGCAAATGCTAGGCGATGCTGATACCTCCATGACACTTTGTGGTAAAATCGAATGAGCTCTCCCTTGCTGGTGAGTAATGACCCCAGAACCCAGGGATTGAAGTTGGGTTGGCCCGAGGACAAAATTGCTAGACAAGTCCCAGTGGGGCCTTATCTTGAATGTGTCCCAAGAAAGGGAAGAAATGAGGACAGGCGGAAACTGCGTGACTGGGACGGCGATGGGGAACAGCTGAGGGGCCAACGAAGGAGAAATGAAATCAGACAATTACCCCGAAGGCTGTCGGCCTATTTTATGGGTGAGAAAATGCAGCCAGTGAGTCTGCCAGACCCACTGCCCCTGAAACCAAGAACACTGCCCACGTGTGAGATGACACCGTACCTGCCGCAGCAGGGCCCCTTCATCCTGCACCCGAGGAGCTTCTCGAATTGCTAGCTGTGTGCCTGTGACAGACTACCTGGGAAATGGGAGGCATCCCCAAGGGGCATGGCAGACTCAAGCTGGACGGCTGCTTATCACAGTGCGTCAGTTAGAGACTACCCGCCTGTGCTTTGTGCCTGACTGTGAAGGTCATGGCTGGTTGGATCCAAGACTAAACCACTCAGGAAGGATAGAGGAGGTTTTATAAAACATCAGGGGAAGGAGGAGATCCGTGGGGGAGCTGCAGCTGAAAAACAAGAGTGGAGGAGAGGCCCAGAATTGCTGGCCTTGAGTGCCCCGATTTCTTTGCTGTGCTGTATTGCAAGATGGGGTCTCTGCTTCCTTCCAGCAAAACACCCTGCGAGGTGCCCATCATTTGCTATTGCAGGAGGCCTGGGCGGGCCACTCCTGGAGAGGGAGCTACAGGCTGCATCTGGATTTGCCCCAGGCACAGTGGGGGAGGAAGAGGCCCAGTGTGCCATGGATGGGACACAGGAGTGCAGAGGCCCCAACGGCCGCCAGTTGGGAACAATGACATTTCTGTGCGGATGGTTTTGGTTCCCATCCAAAGGTTGCTTCGTGGGGGGAGGCCTTCCCAGCGGTGCCTCATTAGGGACTTGTAGCACTTTGTACTTTTATGTCTTCCAAATGAGACTCTGAAAACAAAACGATGAATGCCAACATAATTGAGTGCTTTGCTGACACAACCGACAATGGCTTGAATAGTGAAAATTCCAAACCGTGCCTGTGACCAGCCTCCTAACAACAGGAAGACTGGAGGTCTGGAGGTTCAGAAAGAGTGGATAATCATCAATTGTCTGATCAATGGCTAACGAACAGGAGACAGCAGGTGACCCTCGACGTACAATTTCCCTCTTGACTCTTCCCTTATTTTTTCCCCTCTCCCAAACAGGAGATTTGATGTATCTGATATTTTTACAAAAGAAGAAAACGAGGCGGGAGGGGTGGCGTACAAGTGCTACTCTGATTTCACATCTGTCCCGTCCTGTAACAGAATTTGTCTCCTGTAAGCTTTTTGTTTGTTTATCGCTTTGGTAAGAGGTTGCTGCCCATTTCTGGAAAGGACTTTTCCTATTATAACTAGAAGGAGAAGGTCCCCGGTTCACAGGTTCTACAGTGAGCTGCCTGCCTTCTGCCAGACTTCTGAAAAGAAGCAGCCCTGGCCATTGCTATGGACCTAACCCCTTCTCAGGCAAGAGACAGGGAAGGGGGTCACTGCAGTGGGGGGCGGGGAGAAGGGCTCTGTGTCAATCACCTCTTCTTCACCCAGTGGGTGGGGGAGGGATTCCTGATGTCGGGCTGAGGGGCTGAACAAACACAGACACCGAGTCTGTACAGACGAGCTGGACGGTGGTCTATTAGTCATGTGAGCTATGACCTAGAGGAGGACATGCACGTCACCCAGGGCCACCGTGAGGTTGAACTTATGGACGGTGAACGACCTGGGGCAGCGGGAGGCAGGCTTTGCCATGTGGCGAGGGCAAGGTGCCCCTGGTTCCAGGGGAGGCTGAGAGGGGTTTGGTAATTCTTCAGGCTGCCAGAGACCTGAGCCCTGCTACTCAGGGGCAAAGTGGGAGCTGCTCCTGGTCTGTTTGAGAAGGCCATTTGCCTGTGGGAGCTGCCCTGTTGGGGGTGGAGAGGTAAGGAGGCTCACTACTGGGCTCCATGAGTTTTTCCTGATTTTGTCAGGTGTCACAGCTGCACAGAATATTTGTGTTTGTCATCATTATGATCAAAATACCCAGTAAGAACAACTTAGAGGAGAAAAGGTGTGTTTGGGCTCACAGTTGTAGAGGTCGATCCATGGTTGACCGACTCTGTTGTTCTGGCCTGCGCTGAGGCTCAGCATTGTGGCTGAAGGACACGGTGGAGGAAGGCTGTCAGCTCACGGAGCCAGGAAGCAGAGAGAACAAGAGAGACCCAAGGGCATGCCCCATCTGCCCCACCTGCCCCACCTGCCTTCAGTTCCCACCAAGAGGTCCATTCAAATTATTAATCCACCAAATGAATTAATCCAGTAATGAGGTCACAGCTTTTGTAATCTAACAATTTCACTTCTGAACATTCCTTCTTTGCCCAACGCAGGTGCTTTTCAGGGGGACATTAAATATCTAACCCTTTTAGGTGCCTCTGAAAGGAGGTACTTCAAGAAATCCCTGGTTATGCCAGGAGAACATGGCATTCGGGAAGCTGGACACTTTGCTGCCCACCTGCCCACAGATTTTACGGCTGTGGGTCCTCAGCCCTGTCTGAGCTGCTGTCACAGGAAGTCACAGACAGGAACCTTGAGGAGCTGCTCAGCTCTGTGCCACCCTGCAGCCCTCAGGCTGTGGTTCCTGTGGATTCATATGAGGGGCATGGATGTCAGCAGAGCATCGTGGGCCCGGGGACCGCTCAGGTGGTCAAAGTGAGCAATCGTCTAACCAATGCCCAACATTACTGTTGGGCATGTGTGTCCCTGAGGGGGTCTGACCCTCAGTGACTAGGGGTTGAGTGGCATGGAAGATCATCTGTATTATGTGGAAACTCCGTTTAGATCCTAGTAACTGACTCAGTTGCAACAGTCTAAATTACGGATCTTAACTTTTTCCACACATATCATGAAATCCAGTGGTAGGATGTCCAGGGTAACAGTGTGACTCCAGAATGTCAACTGAAATCCACAAGTCATGGTAGCACCCCCACAGTCCATATTCCCTCAAGGAAGGAAAGAGGATAAAGGAGAAGGCCACATGGTAGCCGGCAACCCAGAATCTTCCACAGACATTTCATTGGCCACACAGTGATCCAGCCACTCTTACCTGCAAAGAAAACTGGAAAATTCTTCTGCTTTAGATTAGCACACTGTGGACCCCTACAACACTAGTGTGCTGCGACTGAGGAAGTCAGGGGACAGGAGATGCCAGGAGTTGTGACTGTTTTTCTGCGGGGGTGCAGATGTGCTGCTGAAGAAGCTCAGAGAAACAGGATGCAAACAGCAAGAATACCAGCCCCCTCCACCAGCCTGAGGAAGCCCAGGGCTGCAAGATTAAGGAGAGACAGATCCTCAAAGGAACTGGGGAATAGAAATTGGCCTCTATCCCAGATGGAAAGAGGAGACAATGGCCTTCTCAGAACCTTGAATGACACCCCCTCCTCTTCCATGGTCTTGAGAGTGACTCATGATGTGAAGCAAGTACTGGAGAACAAGTCAACGAGGAGTTTGGGACAGTTGCCTGCTCCACCCGTGGATTTGCAGAACCCCAGGGAACAGACAGCCCCATGAAGCCCTTGGAAACTGTTGCCTGGAAATACAGAAAGTGGTTGGTTTTCATGCCATCATCAAAGCACACAACTCGAGAGTTGTGATTAGATAACCTCCACATCTCGCCTGTGGCTGCAGCAAATGGGTTTTTCAGACTGAGCTCAGCCAGTGTGGGTCCCACTGTTGATATGCAAAATTTAATATTGCATAAAATATTGTGTGGCCATTTCTGCTAAATGTCAGGACATTGCTTTGTAATCAGACACTCATGTCTGTAGTTTGCACTCTATGAAGAGTACTAGAGGGTTGGGGTGAGGAGTAATAGAATATCTGAATGTATTCTGTGAAGATAATTATCAGGGAAAGTTCTTGAACATGTGGACAGATCAATCATCTCTTTGCTCCTCCACAGCTGAGTGGCTGTGAATCCAGGATTCTGAGAGCACTAAGAGATTCTGATGAGCCCCATCTCTACTCCAGGTGAGCTTCATACCTGACAAAGACGTGCTGGACATGGGAAAAAGATTGTGAAACAAAGATCCAGGAAAATTAGGTGAGCAAATAATACTGAAAGTACAATAGGGTGAGTCCTTTCTCCTTACTCCTCGATTTTCTTAAGAGACAAAAGAAAGAACAACACACCAGAAATTGAATGAAGAACATGGTCCTATAGTTTAGAGGTAACCCCAAAGGGCATCATCAACAATGCTATGAATGGGCATCCTGCTGGCTGGGCACAGCAAGGAGAAGCCACCTCCACCCACCATGCCCTCACGGGGTGGCTCCCAGGGCTCTGTGGCTATATCCCTGGGGACCCACTGTTGATGCTTGTGAGCCCAGGGAGGCAGGGCAGATGTAGGAGTGAGAGTGGATTGTGGTGAGCCGCTTCTGCCGTTTCTGCAGACTATGGTCGCCATTACGAGATGGCGCTGGCTCCGCTGTGGTATGTGACAAACAACTCCTTATCTGAGAGAGTTGGCACATGATTTTTCACCACCCTGTGAGAAAGTTCCACGCGGAAGCTTTGCATTGGGGCTTGGGATGCTTTATTAAGGCTGGGAGGGCATCCGGGAAGAGAGAAGAAGAAAGAATAAGAAATATCAAGGGACCTGAATAAACTGCTGAGAGAAGATTCCTGAGTTGCGTCTTCCTTGCGGGCAAGGGGTCGCGACAAGTGGTGCCGAAACCCGGGAGTCAGAACTCTCAGTAGTCAGGGGTGGTGCACCGGTTAGTCCCCAGGTAAGTGGGATCCGCGATCAAAGCGGGGTTAGTCCCCAGGTAAGGGGGATCCGCGATCAAAGCGGGGATAGTCCCTAGGTAAGTGGGATCCGCGACTAAAGCGGGGCAGTTCCTCTGTAATGAAAGAGGAAGCCTTGCATTTTATTGCAGCTGCGCCGTGTACTTTTGCTTCTACTTTCGCTTTTGTTTTCTGTGTTTTTTCCGCTACGTCAGTGTGTTTCTGCTGTCTGTATTTTTTTTGTCGTTGTGTCATGGGTGCCACATCTTCAAGTCCGCTTCTTCTGGCCCTAGATGGCCTGTTACGTTCCAAGGGACTGGAAGTAAAGCATAGTACATTACAGAGATTTTTACAGAAGGTAGATATCGCTGCACCGTGGTTTGCATTTTCGGGCAGCCTTACTGTGCCTAGTTGGGATAAATTAGGCAAAGATGTTGATTTTGTATCTGAGCAGGGCATGTTAGAGGGTGGGGTGATACCCTTTGGAAAATGGTCCGTGGTTGCCTTACGGATGGCAGATGCCAGGAAGCACTTGCTAAAGGACAGGAGGTTTTAGAGCGATTACATGAGGAAAAGTCGGAGACGGCAGAAAGCGAAGTGACTCGGGAGGATGGGAGTGTGCGGAGCATGACATGGGGGAGGAGACGGTTGTACCCAGATCTCAGTACGCTGCGTACACCCCCATGCGAAAGTGGGTCAGAGGAGGAGGAGGATGAGGAGGAAGAGCTCGGGAGGCTGTCTTGTCAGCTAGGGAGTTTAGCTATAGGAGAAGGGAACAAAAAGAAACAAGGGCTCAGGAAGAACGATCCCCCGGATCCACCGCCGTATGGTGGGGGCACTACAGGGAGAGCTTTCCATGCCCAAACATGGAGGGCTGTTCACGCTGAGATGGGTCTTGCTTATCCAGTTTTTCAGGATGACAACAGGGGAAGAGTCCATGAACCCTTAGATTTTAAAATTGTAAAGACCCTGGCGGAGTCTGTGCGCACTTATGGGGTGGATGCCGCCTTCACACTGACTCAGGTGGAGAATCTATCTAGATACTGTATGACTCCCTCTGATTGGGCTAGCCTTGTTCGGGCTTGCGTTTCCCCGGGTAAATATTTGGACTGGAGAGCATTCGTGCTAGAGGGCGCAATAGAGCAGGCCGCCCAAAACCATGCGGCGGCACATCCCCATTGGGACAAGGATATGCTCTTAGGGCAGGGTAGATTTGCAAATCAACAGACAGGATTTCCTCTTGAGGCATATGATCAAATTAACAACATTTGCATTCGGGCATGGAAGTCGCTTCCAAATAGAGGAGAGGTGTCTGGTAATTTGACCAAGATTCTACAAGGCCCTACAGAACCCTTTTCAGATTTTGTAGCAAGGATGGTGGATGCCGCTGGAAAGATTTTTGGGGATCCTGATAGAGCCATGCCCCTTATCAAGCAATTGGTCTTTGAGCAGTGCACCAAGGAATGTAAAGCAGCAATCACTCCTTATAAAAAAAGGGCATAGAAGCATGGATGAAAGTGTGTAGAGAGATTGGAGGACCTTTAACTAATGCAGGTCTTGCAGCTGCTGTCCTTCGGATGGCAAAAGGGGGCAGTCCTGGTGCCGGAACATGCTTCCATTGTGGTCAACCTGGTCATTTCAGACGTGAATGTCCTAAAAAAGATAATTTTACTGGACCCCCTCGCGGTGGCCCTTCCAATGGCCTTCGTCAACCGGGGCTGTGTCCAAAATGTAAAAAGGGGAAGCATTGGGCAAAAGAGTGTAGATCAGTGAGGGACATCTATGGACAGCCTGTTTCAGCTGGGCCAAAAAACTGCCGAAGGGGCCCCCGACCCCAGGGCCCACAAATATATGGGGCAATAGAGAATGTCACACCCAAACCCGAGACATGGCCATCTCTACGCCATCCCATGAGACGCGGAGAGCCACTACAGGTGCTGCGGGATTGGACCTCTGTTCCACCTCCAGACTCGTACTAACACCTAAGATGGGAGTCCAATTGGTGGAAACTGAATTCAAAGGGCCTTTACCACCTGGCACTGTAGGTTTGCTATTTGGACGTGCATCCTCTATATTACAAGGTCTTCATGTCTTTCCTGGAGTCATTAGTCCTGATACTGTAGGATCAGTAAAGGTTATGGTGGAAGCTCCAAGGGGTATTGTGTCCATTTCCCCAGGAGACCGGATTGCTCAATTGCTAATTCTACCCAGTCTGCATACCCACTTTCCTGCTGATTCCTTTTCGAAGATAAGTGATGAGATCGGAGTCACTGGAGGGAATTCTGTTTATTTGTCCTTAGATATGAATGACCGTCCTACTTTAAACTTAACCATAGAAGGCAAATCAATTTTGGGATTGCTAGATACTGGAGCAGATCGTAGTATAATAGCACAAAAGGACTGGTCAAAGGGGTGGCCGGTGCAGCTCTCAGATCAATCACTAAGAGGTTTGGGATATGCCCAAGCCCCTCAAATCAGCTGTAGACATCTATCTTGGAAGGACCCAGAAGGACACAGTGGCACCTTTCAGCCTTATGTACTTGATTTACCTATCTCTTTATGGGGTCGTGATCTGATAAAAGACATGGGGTTCACTCTTAGTAATGACTATTCTCCGGTGTCTCAACAGATTATGCAAAATATGGGGTATAGGCCAGGTCTAGGACTAGGAAAACACCTACAGGGGTGTAGGCATCCTGTGCAAGGTCATCAAAAGCTTAACAGATTTGGTCTGGGTTTTTCCTAGGGGCCACTGTGGCTCAAATACCCATAACATGGCTCACCGAGGAGCCTGTTTGGGTGCCTCAGTGGCCTCTTCCCTCGGTTAAATTGGCAGCGGCCCATAATTTAATCAAAGAACAACTAAACTTGGGTCACATCCAACCTTCTACTTCTCCATGGAATACTCCCATATTTGTTATTAGGAAAAAATCAGGAAAGTGGCGCCTACTACATGATTTACGAGCAGTTAATGCTCAAATGCAACTTATGGGGCCCATTCAAAGAGGGCTACCTCTGCTCTCCTCTATTCCTCAGGGCTGGCATATTATTGCTATTGACATTAAAGACTGTTTCTTTTCTATTCCTTTGCATCCTAAAGACTCACAACGTTTTGCTTTCACCCTTCCCTCGTGTAACCACGAGGAGCCAGATCTTAGGTTTGAGTGGGTAGTGTTGCCACAGGGAATGGCTAATAGTCCCACAATGTGCCAGATGTATGTGGGAAAGGCACTCGCACCTCTCAGACATAAGTATTCCTCCATCAAGATTATTCATTATATGGATGATGTGTTATTGGCCGCTAAGTTAGAGCAGATAGTTAATGAGGCCTATAAAGACTTAGTAAAGCTGTTAGCTCAATATGGGCTACATATTGCACCTGAAAAAGTTCAAACGGGAAATTCTATTGAGTATTTGGGAGCAATAATTGGGTATGATAAACTAAAACCACAAAAAATCACCATAAGAACTCAAGATCTCCAAACTCTAAATGAGTTTCAAAAACTGTTGGGAGATATTAATTGGATAAGGGGATATTTACATATTCCTAATGGTGTGCTCCAGCCTTTGTATGCTACCCTTAAGGGTGATCCAGATCTTGCTTCTCCTCGTAGCCTCACCAAAGAGGCTAGAGCGGCCCTTATAACAGTAGAAGAAGCTATACAACATGCTACTCTATGCAGGCTCCAAAGTGATAAATCTTTCCAGTTATGTGTGCTTGCCACTATGCGGCAGCCTACTGGAGTACTGTGGCAAGATGGGCCTTTACTATGGATCCACCCACATATATCCCCAGGAAAATCTTTAGAATACTATCCTGATGCTGTTGAAGCGTTAGCACTTAAAGGGATTCACCAAAGCATTCAATTTTTCGGACAATCACCTTCTTCTCTTATTATACCCTATACTAAGGCTCAACTTAATGTTTTGTGTGCTACTCTAGACAACTGGGCTATTCTATGTTGCTCGTTTCAAGGGGATATTGATAATCATTACCCTTCCCATCCATTACTCCATTTTGTTAAAGAACATCCCATTATTTTCCCTAAGGTAACTTCACCCAATCCAATTCCGGGGGCTGTTAATATTTTCACTGATGGTTCCAAGTCTGGAATGGGAGCTTATGTAATTAATGATTCTCCCCCTGTTCAGCATCAATTTGCTCCTGGTAATCCACAATGGGTTGAACTGCAAATTGTTATTGAGGTTTTTAAACAGTGTTCTTTTCCTTTTAATCTTATCTCGGACTCCATTTATGTGGTACAAGCACTCAAAGTCCTGGAGGCCGTGGGAGCTATTAGTAATGCCCATAATGTATCTGCTTACTTTAATCAGCTTCAACAACTTATCTGTAGCTGCACTGCTCCTTTTTATCCAATGCACATACGGGCTCATACTTCTCTTCCTGGTCCGTTATCACAGGGTAATGCCTGTGCGGACTCAGCCACTAGAGGCCAGTTGATATGCTTGGCTTCCTCCTTAGAGGGGGCTAAATTATTTCACCAAAATTTCCATGTTAATGCTTTAACGCTGCGCAGGCGTTTTTCCATTTCAAGAGCGGAAGCTCGTCAGATAGTATTACAATGTCCCCATTGTGTCACATTTCTTCATACCCCTACTTATGGAGTGAACCCACGGGGATTAAAACCATTGGTTGTCTGGCAAATGGATGTGACGCATATACCTGACTTTGGTAACCTCAAGTATGTACATGTTTCTGTTGATACGTGCTCTGGAGTTATTCATGCCTCTGCTTTGTCGGGAGAGAAGGCACGTAATGTTATCACTCATTGCCTAGAAGCATGGGCAGCATGGGGTGCTCCTGCTTCCCTTAAGACTGATAATGGACCTGCTTATACTGGCAGACAATTTACATCCTTTTGTTCTACCATGGGAGTGCAACTTACTCATGGTCTGCCTTACAATCCTCAAGGACAAGACATTGCTGAGCGTGCTCATCGCACCTTAAAGGAAACTTTACAAAAACAAAAAGGGGGAATAGGAGCTGAACACACTCCTAAAGAACGCCTGTCCTTAGCTCTCTTTACCATTAATTTTTTAAATTTGGATATTCATGGTCGCTCTGTGGCTGATAGACATGTGTCCCCTCAGCCCTCTGTGATTGGTTATGTTAAGTGGAAGGATGTTCTTACAGGCCAATGGAATGGCCCCGACCCCGTGCTGACATGGGCACGAGGATCTGTATGTGTTTTTCCCCAGGATCGCACGGAGCCGTTGTGGGTCCCTGAATGCCTGACAAGAAGAGTCTTGACATCAACCGACCAGCAACAAGAGATACCACAGCAACCCTGTGATGAGGATCTTCACTCTGCTACGTGCTCTGGTTCTGGTGCTGGTGCCGATGGCACAGACGACACCAATGCAGTGGTGGGCAGTGGCACGGGCTTGGCCAATGCCGATGCAGGTTCATGGTAGTTCTAGTGTCCTCCCCACTCTTTTCTCTACCTCATGTGAGATGTCTGCTCCCTGTGCCTCTCCTAGAGGGGACGTGGAAAGCATTTTTAATCGATCTCAGGTTAATCTCACAGGAGTTTTTTGTTTCAGCCTTGGAAACGCTAATTGCATTAGCCTTAAGACCAAAAATTTGACTAACTGGGAGGACCCATTGCGGTCCAATCAGGTCTCAGGGAGTATTATTAATGCTGTACTGAGCCAAGTAGTTTCGGGGAAGCAATCAGGTTCAGGGACCCCTGTAAATAGCTCTGCTTTAAATATAACTACCTTGGCTATGATCTCCAAGGTACTAATGCCAGTGCTTCCTTCTTTTAATAGTACTTACAATGCCACTCATTTCAAGGCCTCTCCTTACTGTACCCCTAATCTTGGTTTCCCCCCAAACATTTACGCCTTGTCAGGATCATTCTTGGGAGAAACTTCAAGTTGCTAAGGGTTTCTCCTTTTCCCCCTCTCTTAAGAGGTATGTTTATAATTTTAACCATAGTGCCAACTCCTCTACAGGAGTAGGTTGGTCCTGGTTTCAATGGCTGATTTCCAATGAGAAGGGGGCTTCAGCTGATATTTCTGCATTGGCTCAATTGCTGGGAGCCAAAAGCTGGCTGGCTAATGTTTCTGGCACTGTTAGGAAAAGTGAACGAGGTAATAGGCTCACATCTGTTTCGCTCAACTCTTTGCTATATAATGCCACATTGCCTCCTGCAATGGTCTGCGTCCAGTCCCCGTTCTTGCTCCTTTTGGCTAATAATACCTCGTCGGGGATGCTGGATTGTTCTAGTGTTACCTGTCTCTTATCTGAGTGTTGGAATGGTTCTTGGACTGTAGCAGTGGTTATGAAAATTCCAACCTTTGTCCCAATCCCAGTCACTGCGGACCCAGATAAATTCCCCATTGTTGAACTACTTAGAGTCCGCAGAGATTTTGGAATTACGGCAGCTATAGTGACAGCTGTGGCGGTGTCTGCTGCTGCAGCAGTTACAGCTGGAGTAGCCATGGCCAGTCAAGTACAAACTGCTGCCACCATTAATCAAGTTGTTCAACAAACTTCCACCATACTTGAATCCCAAAATTCAATTAATCAACATATTTTGTCAGGGATTTTAGCTGCCAACCAAAGGATAGATTTACTTCAAGCTCAGGTAGAAGAATTGGCTGACTTAGTGCTTTTGGGTTGTGTTGATCAACGTGCACATTTATGCATAACCTCTGTCAGATTTAATGATTCCAGAAATGCCTCCCGCATCATTGGCGAATATTTGGCCGGAAATTGGTCCATGGCAGCGGAAGACATGATCCAGTCTCAACTAACTCAGATTGCTGTTTTGAATAGTACCCGCGTTGAACCAGTGACTTTGGGTCAATTCACTGATTGGATATCTTCTGCTTTTTCCTTCTTCAAAGAGTGGGTGGGAGTAGGCATTTTTGGTGCAATGTGTTGCTTCAGTGTTATACTTTGTTTGTGGTTTCTCTGTCGCCTTAAAACTCGCCATGCACAAGAAAAGGCTATGATCATACAAGCTCTTGCAGCTTTAGAAAATGGCAACTCACCTCAAGTCTGGCTTGCGCATCTTAAACAGTAAACCTTTGTCATGGTCGTTGCACCCCAAGTTATTATAACATTGCACTGGGATCGACATGACTTTCCTTGTTATTCTCTTAGTGTTGGAAAGCCCTTGCACTCTGCCGGTCTTGCTGCCATGGCACGCAGATGGGTTTCCACACTAGTGCTTTTCTATCGCTTTAAAGTCCGTGCCTTTCTTTCAGGGTGCTGTCAACTTGTTTGTCATTAATACAGCCACAGTTCAGCCTCAGCTATCCCCCTTCGTCCACCATCGTCACGATACAGGATGCGAGGCAAGGCACTGCACTTGAGTGATCCTTGACGTGGACCTCAAGGAGAGCATGTCCTATTGCATGCGGGTTAGACGCGTCCACGCCCCGCCCCACGAAAAAAGGCGTCGGCTGATATGGCCTCGGATCTGGGGAAGGGCCCTCCTTAGGACTGAGCCATACTATGCAGCCACTTCTGCACAGTGGGATAGGACCTCTACTCTCGCCTGTATTGTTTTAATAAAACAGAAAGGGGGAACTGTGGTGAGCCGCTTCTGCCATTTCTGCAGACTATGGTCGCCATTACGAGATGGCGCTGGCTCCGCTGTGGTATGTGACAAACAACTCCTTATCTGAGAGAGTTGGCACATGATTTTTCACCACCCTGTGAGAAAGTTCCACGCGGCAGCTTTGCATTGGGGCTTGGGATGCTTTATTAAGTCTGGGAGGGCATCCGGGAAGAGAGAAGAAGAAAGAATAAGAAATATCAAGGGACCTGAATAAACTGCTGAGAGAAGATTCCTGAGTTGCGTCTTCCTTGCGGGCAAGGGGTCGCGACAGTGGATGAAGGGGGAAGTGAGGTAGCCTTGGGAAAACCAGCCCATGTGCTCACCCTGGATATTTCAAAATCCCCTCTGTTAAATTTTATCTTTATTTTTCAATATTTTGGTGAGTCTTTCTGGTTTAACAAAACCTCCTGTTTTGCCAGGTATTGGAGTAGGAAGCTGTCTGCCTCTGCTCTGGGGTCTTCAGTAACACCCCCAAACTGCCTTCCAGCCTGGACTGACCAGGTCCTCGGGAGATGCTTGAGTCTGTTGCGTGGACCATGCTTTCATGCCAGGTAATTTGCCTGCTTTGGCTACACGTGTAAACTTCCGCACCTACCTCTGGTTGTGGAGGAGGGTGGGCATGTTCTCTTGAGCCCTCTTTTTACCCTTTGGTGTGACCTCCCTCTAGTGAGGTCAAATATGCCTTAGGAAAGTCCTTCTGCATGCTTTCCTTGGGGCTCAAGGGACATCAACTAGTATCACTTCAGAAACGTGGAAGTCGCCTCCTCAGCAGATGGATGACATTCAGTTTCAGCCCCAGTTGAAGAGGAAGGATGCAATAGTTTTGGAAGCATGGCATTTTTTCAATGAGTTTAGTTTTTCTCTCCAAAGTGACAATCATAGCTCATATCCAACAAGAGTGTGTCCTCAAGGCAAGTGACGGGTTGCCTGAAGGCTGCTTGCAGAGTGAGCTATGTAATCAAATGGGTCAATAGTGGAGACTCCACCCACACTTATTCAACATGGATTTTCAAAATCAAAAAGGAATTTGTATGTCAGGATGTTAGAATCAGTCACTATTAAAATTACTTTTCCTGATAACTATAGTCATGTGTCACTTAACATACTGGATATATTCTGAGAAATATGTCATTAGGCAATTTTTACATCATGCTGCCATCACAGAGTGAACTTACATGAGCCGGATGGTACAGTCTGTGCTATATTGTCTATATTATCTATTGCCATATACACCTCTGTTATATTGTCTAGGGTATTGCTGTTCAGGCTACCGACAAAATAATTTGAGATTAAATCAAACACAAGAGAAAATGTTGCAACTGAGAGTCGCCATATACATAGGATGTGTGGACTGCTGCTGGTAGAAGAGAGCCTACTATTTTACAATAAGCCATCTATTTGGGAGTAGAAGGCATGCATTCCAAAATGGTGATTAAAATATAGTATAGTTAATACATAAACTGGCAATATAGTCATTATTGTCATGAATAAGTATTAGTGACTGCACATAACTGGATGTTGGGTATGCTACATTTTTTATACTACTGACAGCACTATAAGCACACGAGTGACATGTTGTGCTATGGTGTCATGGCAGCCATAATGTCATCAGGCCATAGGAAGTTTTCAGCTACATTGTAATCTGGGGCCACTGTGGTATATGAGGTCTGTTGTTGACCAAAGTGTCCTTAGGTGGCATATAACTGTATTTAGAATTCTGCGTTTTTGATTCAAGCTCCCTTTGCAGGATGCAGACCCACCCCCTTTTGATCCATGAAGAAACCTGTGACTCCCATGGAGAGAAAGGTGGATCACTGCTCCTAACTAAAGCTGGCTAGGAGGGAACCCCACCTTCTTCACAGTGCTCCAAAGAAGGGCTGGGAAATGTTTCCTGTATTTTCTGGAATGCTGTTTATACCCTTTGTCTTCATTTTTCTCTATTTTATGAACATCTGGGCTTTACTTCTACCTTGTCATGGTCAGGGTCATCCATGACCTGCATTCTGCCAAATCCAGTGTCTGATTCTTGGCTTGGCTATTATTGGACTTGACCTATCATATCGTTTGATAGAGTCAATTACTCCTTGGACAAGACAATGTCTTCTCTTTTTCTTAATACACAGCTCTCCTTTGACTCTTCTCTCTCAGGTTGCTCCTGCATGTTCTCCTGACCCCTAAAAGCTGGAATGCTCTGAAGCTTAGCCTCAGACCTCTCTTTAATTCTTCCATCTACCTTCACTACCTAGCTGCTCCCTTCTAGTCTTATGGCATTTAACACCAACTACGTGCTGATGACTCTAAAATCTATCTTC
Source organism: Marmota flaviventris (assembly GCF_047511675.1). NCBI lineage: Eukaryota > Metazoa > Chordata > Mammalia > Rodentia > Sciuridae > Marmota > Marmota flaviventris. Next base: position 117,270,242 of record NC_092508.1, read on the forward strand.
AACCCATCTGCACTGCAACAGGCACCTCAAACAGCTCATTTGGACACAGCCCATCTGCCAACAAAATTATCCTGAAATGTCTCCATCCCAAAGAGTAGCTGCTCCATCAAACAGTCTTTTCTTGCCCTTACACCCCACCTCCAATGGATTAGCTAAACCTTTGAATCCACCCTGAAACCATGTGTCACTGTCTCTATCATGAACATCCTGGCCTGAGGCACCCCCCTCTCCCTGGGGTTGTTTCTGTAGCTCCTGATTGGTGTTCTGGTGTCTGTCTTTGCCCTCCTCTGCTTCATCCTCAATACAGCCCAAGTCATGCTACATGAATCTTCTCCCTGAGACTTTCTCATGTGGATTCATTTCACTTAGAATAAAAGCCTGCTGTAGTTTGGATATTGAATGTCCCTCAAAGGCCCATATGTTGAAGACTTGGTCCTCAGACTGTGGCACTAACGGGAGGTAGTGGAATGTTTAGAAGGTGGAACCCAGTGGAAGGAAGTTAGCCTGGACCCTTCTGGTCTCTCTCTTTGCCATCACCACCTTCTCCCTGAGTGGTCACAGACCCAGAGCAATATGGCCAAGTGAGCATGGACTGAAACCTCCCAAACCAGGAGCCAAAGTCAATCATTCTTCTTTTTAAACTAAATTGATTCTCATTCTCTCTTTCCCTTTCCCTCTCTCTTTTTCTTTTTGGTAACAGTAACAGAAAGCTGACAACCTACAGCCAAAGCCTGTAAAGTGCTTCCAAGTCCCCCATGTTCACACATTTTTCATTCATCTTTGTCCAACACTTCTAGCCCTGGCTCAGTCTACCAGATCATGGGCACTCTTCTGCTTTCTTGGACATTGATCTACGGACCCACATCCAGACCTTCGCCCTTGCTGATCCCTCTCCCAGGAAGGAACACACTGGATCTTCTTACATTTTGTTGGTGTTTCTCCAAAAACAGCATTGCATCAGCAGGTCCTTCCCTGAATACTTCCTAACACACTCAGGGGTCCATCACTTTATCCCATTTAGCTTTTCCATCCATATGTCACCAGCCAACATTCTACATATTAACTTGTGACTTTTGTTTTTTTTAATTTTATTAGTATATTATAATTTTAATATTGGGTTCATTGTGCACATATGTATATGCACGTAACATAGTTTGATTGATTTCATTACTCAGTACCTCCTCTGATTTTCTGAGTCTGACCCGTTTCACTCAGAATGTTATTCTCAGTTCTAAACGTTTTGCTTGCAACTCTTTTGAGTGGTCAGTCTCTCTCACAGGCTCTCCACAAAGACAGAAACTTTTCTTCTCTCACCGGTCTGTCTCGAACTGTAGCTAGAATATCACCCAGATGATATTCAAAATATTTGTTGAATGAATAGACAAATGCAAGACTAGGCTAATATTCTTTGGGTAGTATGTCTATTTGCATGTGGCCCTATATTATAAACTTTAAAAAGATAAAATAGCCTTCAGAAGGAGTCTACTGCCCATATGTGCCACCACCCATATGGTCCTACACATTGAATGGACTAAAGGGGAGAGAAGAAATTGAATCTCCTGCACATATCCCAGCAATGATATACTCACTGTAAATCATCCACATCAGGACAGATCATGTGCTCCCGCAAGAGCTTGAAATGACCTATACATCACATTTAACAGGCTACTTACTGGTGGATAACTGGTCTACCAGAAGTGTGTTCTCTAATAAGCAAATCAGATTTCCAATGTTATGTTAATGAGAAGTGATTTTTTTTGCCCAAGATCTTGAAAGTGTAAGTTAGAAAATCCAATAGTTTATTCACCCATGACTCATTTCAATCGAAATTTTCCTATAAAAAAATTGAAAAGTGTTGGAGAATTAAATTGATCATCCATGAGGTAAGAGTACTTTTTTCATTTACAGAACAAAACTGCTAAGCTTTTTTTTTTTTTTTTTTTTTAATGATGGAGTTCTATCTAAAAGATAATGGATTAAGGGTGACAAATCTTGGACAATTTAAGCATCAAACATCAAAATAAATCATGGTAGGAACAGACTACAACTCACTGGGTAAAATAGGCATCCACAGGTCCACAAGGAAATAAACAGATGAATAAGTAGAGGGAAAAGGGAGACTCTTCTTGAAGTAGATGGTTGACTAATGCACATAAAAGGAGTTCTGGTATTAGGAAATTTCCATACGGAGGTTGATTCAGGCAGGAGTCTTTAGTAGATGCTGGGGCTGATGGGTGGGTAGCAGTCAGTGAGAAAAGATAATAGTTGTAGTTTCAGAGCATCTTCTTCAATGACTAGTCAATTATGCAGGACAGAATGGTGAGGTGGAGAGGCTTGGCCGACTCTAGGATGATAGGGATGACTCTCTGCAGGGTTGGGAAGGGTCAGCCATGTTTTTGCATTGAACACCAGAGTCATTCCCCCAAGGAAGCATGCCTGAGCTTGTCATGCAGAAACCTCATGTCTCAGTCTCTCAAAACTGCCAAAGACAGGGGAAATTAGGGAAAGGGCGAGGAACCTTCTAGAATGGAGGAGACTGAATCCCACGACAGCTGGATGATTCTGGATGGACTCACAGAGCAGAAAGGAAAGAGAGGTGGTGCTAGGAGAACTGGCCAAGTCAGAGAGGTGTCTGTGGTTGGTGGAACGTTGCCTGGTGCTGCTGACTTCTTGTATACTGTTTATGTAGGAGCCTTCCTTTTTTTTTTTTTTGGAGGTGGGGAAAATGCCCTGTAAATTTAAAGGTATCTGTGACTTATTCACAAAAGTTTCTGAAAAGACTAGTGATTTATGTTCATAAATGTATGGAGAAGAGGTATGGTGGAGAAGATATGGTAAAATTAAAGCCTTGTAGGTAATATAGGGATTTTTAAATACTATTCTGACAACTTTTCTGGAAGTTTGATATTTTTTAAAATAGTTGATTAAGAATAAAGTATAGAAATTATAGAATAGATATGATCCTGATAGTATGAGTTAATGAGCTTTCTATCAGTATAGAAAATGTAATTAGCTGTGAGTATAATCTATTCTCCTGGGTTAATTACAGTGAAAATATCCAATAAATGGAAATGAGGGTTTGAATTGGGGCCACTTTTGAATTGAATCACTTTTGAATTAAGCCCGTGATGGTATGATATAGAACTCCATTGCTCACAGTGAGGTATTGCTTACAGATCAAGAATTTCCCAGTGAGGTGCTGGGGCTGTAGCTCAGTAGTAGAGCACTCACCTAGCACGTATGAGGCCCTGAGTTTGGTCCTCAGCACCACATAAAGATAAATAAATAAAATAAAGGTATTGTGTCTATCTACACTACCAAAAAAAAATTTAAAAAAAAATCCCCAATGATAGTTGAAGATCCCAACTTGTTCTTTTATTCCTTTCAAATTTTAAAAGTAATATTATTTCATTTAAAGGGTCCTAACAGAAAATTTCAAAAATACCAAAAAGGTTGAGAAAAAATAGTACACAAGGAAAATCCACCTGTAGCTATTGCTAACATTTTGGTCCAATGTCTTCCACTTTTTCTTTTTTTAAGCAAGCATTTTTTTTGTTTATATTTGTAAATAAACAAAAAGTTTGTTTACTTTTTAAAAGACAAGTCTAATGGTATTTAGGTAGACTTTGCTCCTCCGTGTCCTTCTCCAATCATCTCAAGCATTCTTTCCATGTTGTTACATGGTCTTTCTCAATTACAATTAAGTGCCAGCCATGAGTTACTTAACCTTGTCCTATGGATGGCATAGCAGGAAGTAGACAGGGCTGTGTAGCAGATGGCAAAGAAACTAAATCTTAACCCTGGAAACATGAAAATTTATGTTTGAATTGGTAAATATTTGGTGATGTGATTGTGATTATTGGGCGGTATATCATGTGCATAATGAAACTGATAGTTGAGGAGAGGGGTGAATTAGGAAGAATCAACATGTGTATGGCTACATTTGGAAAAGTCTTCCAAGAAATCAGATAAGCCCAGGAGAAAAAACACACCATTTATAAGGAGAAATAAAAGGGAAATAAGATAGTCCAAAATATGGGCAGGCAGACTGGAAAAGCCAGTGGCTTCCAGGTCACCAGCCATAAGAGACGGGATTTGAAAATAATTTATTCAACAACAGCCCAGTAAGACTTCACCGAGTAAAGAGAAAGATGATAGTGAGGTTATGTCCTTCTCACACATGAGAGCTTCCAGAAAACTGAGGAGAGGAATGGGGTAAGGAAGCAGTAATAAAGCAGGTTTGAGTCTATACTCTGGGAAACCACCTCCACACACAAACTATGGGAGTAGTTACTGAAAATCAGACCTGAATGGATGGTAAAGGTGAGAAATCTCTTAAGTGTTTGGGAATATCATGTTCCAAGTTACCATGAACAGGAGCAACCAGAGTAACAAATGTATGCACTAGGATCTGAAGACTGCTTGGGCCTTTATGGTAGCTTGGATATTCCAAAGTGCCTACTCCACCATCTCTCATCTCACATGCTTTTTTTTTTTTCTTTAGTGCTGGGGATTGAACCCAGAGCTTCATACATGCTAGGCAAGCACTCTACCACTGAGCCACTCAGAGAGGGCATCCGACCTGACAGGCCATGCTCAAGATTCAAGGATGTGAGTCCACAGGACAGGCACACATATGTGAGAGACCGCTTCTTGACTACACCTTGGAAAGATCCTTTGAAGTGTCCCCTGAAGTCTTTCTCATTATTCAGGAAGCAAATTATTGCTTCAGGAAGCAAATTATTCTCTTTATTTGAGAAGGAGTCAAAAGACCTGAGAGGACAAGAAGTTGGTGGCAGGGAGGCCACCAGTTAGAAATTCTGCCTGGTGCTGAGGCTCAGGCCACCTCACCACTTCCCACAGAATCTGCCCTTGCTGATCCCCTGGGGTCTGTGTCAGGGGTCTGTGCTGTCGGAGAAGCAGCTGAGCACTTGTCCCTCAGACAGAGCTGCAGACACCACCCTGCCCTCCACGACTGCTTCAATAAACAGCCCCATGAGGCTGCCTTCTTGTCTCGCCAGCCCAGGACGGGTTGTTTATTGTCTGAATTCTGACGCTTTGACATCTAGACCTTGCTGTCCTTGGGGGAACTGCCTCTTTCAGAGATGGCCAGTTCCTAGAGATAGTGAACAAATCACCCAAATAGAAAAATTCAAATACAAACCAACCAATCGAGAGCCCACATCCCACCATCTCCTTTATTGGACACTCTGGGTCACTTTCCAGCTGCCCTCATCTCTCCTGGGCCAGGCACCAGACATCCAGGAACAGCCCCTGTCCCCCAGATCCTGGTGAAATTAGGATCCCTGCTAGCCAATCCCAAACCTGCTGTTCCTCCCTGCAGACCTTGATCTGGGCTGATGCACGTGTTTTGTCTGAGTTCTTCTGTTCCCTGGCCCTCCCTGATGCTTCCCTGTGTGGCCCTGAGTGGGGCAAGGAGCAAAGCTGGCTGTTGAGTGGCACTCCTCCATCAATCTGTCAGTCTCACTACACCTCTGATTTTCTGGGAGCGGCGACAGCAGTTCTTATTCCGATTCCAAGTTTTAGGGGCTCCACAGTATCCATCTTGCGGTTTGCAAATTCCAGTTCATGATTTTAAGCTTCAAATTTCTCCACAGAGCAGGAAGCTGTTGTTGTTTGGTTGTTCTTTCCACGTCTCCACAACCCAAGAGATAAACATTGGCCTTGGGTTTGGATAAGCAGTTATTTATTATTCTTGGAAAATCAGGGAGAGGGGAGGCAATTCTTGCATCAGCGTGCCTGCCCCTGGAGAGCGCTGACCCCCTGAGGAGGTCTCTGCTAAACGGCATTGCCTTCTAGATCTTTCCATCACCTCACCCGCTTCAGGAATGGAAGCAAGCTGTGTGGAGTCCACGGAGCTTGTCAGCTTGTGCTGTCTTTGGGGACACAAATTCCGAGCCCTAAGGGGGTCAAGACAAACGTCACACAATCCTCCTGGACCAGGGCTTTTGGTTGACTTTCTGCAGTTCAGAAAGACAAGATTTAAGTGGATCAAGTTGAAATATGAGCCCGTCCGTCTTGTCTTCTCCATCATTGTACATTATTAAAGTCAACAACCATGAACTTGGATGAACTGCCAGGAACGGGGCCCAAACGAAGTTTGCCCTCATTGATCACACTTATTTTTCTTTGTGAGCACAGCCAGCACATTCGGGGTTTTTATTATCTGGTCTCCCAACAACAACACCAGCCAAGCACGGCCGACTGGCTCAGCGCATTAGCAGAGCCGATGACTTAAGAGCGACATCAAAAGACACGAAACAAGTGAAGACAAACTGGCCCTAATTTCTTTGCTTGCTTCTGGGTTGTGGATGAGGAGGGCAGGATGGATTTTATGGGTCTCCCAGAATCATCTTGGGTCATTTTAATTAATTGAATCATCCCGGTGAAAAGCAGAAGCATGAAATGGGGCTTTTCCACTCTTGGTTTCTCTCAGAGCTCTGTAGGATTGCCACCTGCCAGTTCTCTGGGGGCAGTGGGTCCCTCACAACCTCTGCACAATCCCTCTGCCAAAACTCAGAGAACTGACCATGCTCTGTAAAACTACAACTGAAAAACCTGAGCACAGACTGTGTCCCGGCCTTTCTGCTCTCTAGGAAATTGAAGCTCATTGCAGAAGTTTCGGGGGAGAGCATGTTTACAGGCGACACCTCTCTATGAAGACAGGCTAAGTACCCTCCCCGGGTGGCTCTCCTGCCTAAGACAAGAAGAGAGTTTCCTCCAGTTCTCCTGCACTGCTTTGGTGGGCTCCACTCTCCTTAGCCTCCCAGGCAGGGTTCCTGATGGCCTCCTGTTCCAGAAATGACCAGATGTCTACCCAGCATCCTTTTGGTCCTTCTCTTTAACAGAAGTCTGATTTTACCCTGTGCATTAGTATTTCAAAATAAACAGGAAACTTTCTGTCCTCCGTTATAGTCAGGGATGGTCCAGTGGCCCAGTTCTAGCTAAAGAGATGTAGGTGGATATGAGCAGGAAGGCTTCAAGGATCCGTCTTTAAAAGGAGTCAATTCTGCTGATGGCCCATCCTTTCCCCTTCCTTCTTTTTAGTTTTTCCTTTTTGATTCTGGAATGCAGATGTGATAGTTGGAGGTAGAGCAGCCACTTGAGAGGAAGAGGAAGCATAGAGGCCAGAGGCCTTGCTTAAAGATGAGGGGAGGCTTGAGGGTAGAGTCATGCATGAGCAAGGATGAGGGAAATCTGAGGAGTAGAGGTCATGTCTAGGGAAGTGAGAGCCTTCAGGGTGGAGGTCATTCTTCAGGAGGAACTCTAGGGTGGAGGCCACATCTAAGTATGACAGAGCATGGTGGGTAGTGGCTGGAGACTTTCAGCGGTCATGAGGTCACTGCACCACAAAAGGTCAGATGCCTTCCTAAGAAGCTCATGCTGTGGGGGTAAAACACAGGCCCTGACTTACTTTAAACTCCCATTTAGCATCATCCCTGCCCACCCACCCATGCACGTATGTACCACCACCCTGGGCTCCTGGCTCCTGGACAGACTGTGCAACTAATGTTTGTTCTTCTCTTTCTTTTATTTTAAAAGGTGACACATTTTCTTGGCTGGTGGCCTACTCTTAAGTTACTAAGAAATGTTGTCAGTGGAGAATCACTTCTGGCTGTGTCCCAAACGAGATAAGCTTTACTCCTTCTATTGCCTCCCCTATGATCTAGTCTCCCTTGCCCAGTGTCTCTCTGATAACCCCTTGCACATCTTTCAAGATGCTCTTCCGAACACTCCCTTGACCTGCGGAGGAAGATCTGGGCTCCTTATCTGGGCTTTCAGAGTGCCTTCTTATCTCCACCCAAGCATAACACTGGGGAGATCAGCCGCTATTTAACGTGTCACTCATGTGAACTTGGGAAGGCCAGGTAGGGGTGTTCATCTAGCCAGCCTCTGCCCAGTTCCTGTCTAACAAATATTTGTTAGATGAATGAAAAATGGAGTGGGAGTAGAGTACACTTCAAATTTACCCAGTCACATCTATTGAAACATTGTGGGTTTGCTCAGATGTCCTACAAATGCCTGGATTCTGCTCTGGCCCAATGACGCCTCCCATAAGGGAATGGTGAAAAACAGAAACTACGACTCAGGCTGAATGTATGCAGGACTTCCATCTAGATCAGCAGGACAATTTCCCATCAATCCACAGAATTACGCAAAATAACTCTGTGATGTTTTCAGTTACTAAGTTTTGGAGGAATTTGTTATGCAGTGATAGATAACTGATGTGTGATTCTTTCTCCCTAATTTCTTATTCCCTAATTAATATGGTGACCTGAGCAGGGTTTTTGCCTTTTTTCCCCTTCTTCCCTCAGTTCCTTCCATCCTCCCTCTCTCCTTTCACTTTGTATCAGGAAAACTGCTCCGATTACCTCATGGTCACCACACCTCAGGCCTGGCCAGGTTCTAGTGCTTTGGTGCAGACTCGCAGGGAAGACTCCCCGCTGCAGGTCTGTGATTGGCACTCACAGCACCCGCAATGGGACTGGCTGAGGAGCTACACTTGTGTCAGGAACCATAAACCCAGGATGTTAACTATGGAAGCTTTGGCTGCTCCTTTCATGGAAAATTACCCCCAAACTCTCCATTTCATATTTTAATTTTTCTTCTTTATTCTCATTGTTGCACTATCTAAATTTGCAGTGTTCACAGAAATATCTCCAAACCTTCCTCTTGTTCTATGGTTCAGGACAGGCTCTCTGTGGCTAAGAAGAAGAAGATCCTTGAATTTGCACTTTACGTTGTTGTCCAATAGGAAACGGTTCCTTTCTTCTCCCTGTTTCTTTAGAAGGTCTTAGATGGAGGGGTTCCTCCCCCTGTCCCTGGATGACAGCCACAGGCTTACACTTCTCTGGCTATTCTTTTGAACTCTTGACGGCAGTGTTTTGGTTATTCTCAAGCCACCCAAAGTCTTAGGACATAGTCTCGATTTACAATTTGTGCATCCTAAACAAAGGACACAAATGAGAGACTTGACTTCTCCCTGAGGACCAGTGTGAGTGGCTGGCCAGTGGGGGGTGAGTTCCTCTTCTCCAGGACCTCTTTTCCCACTCACTGCTGAGCCCCCAGGGGAATCCTGGAGCAGGGACAGCTGGCTAGAGAAGCGCTTCCATCTGGCCTCCACTCCAGCTTCTGGTTGGACAGAGCTCAGCTGGCCTCAGTGATACTGCCTCCAGCATCAGGCCCACCTCTGTCCAGGGGCTCTGGCATCCTGGGCTGTGGTAGGTCCTGGCAGGTCCATCCAAGCCTCTGATTCCCTAACTGTCCTATGGCCAGCAGCTGCTTCAAGTTCCTGCTCTTACAGGGCAGTGGGCAGAGTCAGCTCGCTAGTAGCTCTTAGGAAGCCTCCTTGACTTGAGGTCAAAGGGGAAACACCCTCCACCCTGCCAAGGGACTGGACACACAACCCAAATGATCCCCCTTTCAAATGGCCTTCCAGATGTGTTGTACTCCGACAGTCCTGGAAGGTAAGGTGGCTTTCTATTGAGTTTCTTGGTAAATTTTGTGTAAGATCCAGCACCGTATTTGAAATGCAGTCATTAATCACCTTGCTTTTCAGGAATCGGCCATTTCATTTTAACATCTCTGGGAAGGAATTGTTTTCAACTGAAAGATGAAGCAGTGGGATTTATAATTCTTTTTAATAAGCATGAAAATGAGAGTATGGAAACCCTAGGGAACAATTAGGTGGGGTTTCCCCACACTGAGCCCAGGGCATCTATTTATCACCCTGACCAAGGAGAGGGCTTCCAGGTCCCCAAAGTGACTTATTTGTCCTATATCAACAATCCTCTGCTTGAGGGCACTTTCTGGTGACCTATGGGACCTATCCTTTTAAAGGGTGGGTCAGATTTTAGATTTAGATGAAAAATCTAGAAAACCAACCACGATAAAAATCAGTCTGCAAATGGGTGGCCCGGGACCCTCTTAGAGTGTGACACATCTTGCGAGCTGACAGGAAGTCTAAGTCACACTCCTTGCCCCCACGGTTTGTGTTCCCTGCAAATGTGGTTTTAATCCAGAGCCATGAATTCTGCAAACTCACATCTCAGGCCTGTCCCTAATAATAGACTGCCTCCCCGCCCCCACACTTGTAGCCCAATGTGGCAGGTCCCAAGGAAAGATCCGGCATGATGCAATTTGCCCCTCAGGCCTGGTCCCCAGAGCAGCTGCAACTGATTATAGCTCGGCTGCAGGCTCTGTTTTATTTATGACCCACGTCCTCCGCCTCCTCAAAATTCATCAGGGCACACTCATGGAAGTAAAATCAGAGGCCCCGGACAGGGCTGGAGCTTAGGAATCGCACTTTACCCTCCTTCTTTTCAGGGCAGCCCTGTCCAGGGAAGCCAATCGAGGGGCCAGGCCCAGGAGAAGGCGTGCCCTGGCCCCTTTGTGTATCTCCACTGCCCACTAATACTGAGAAAGAATGTTCTCTTAGACTCACAATCCTGGCTCCCCCCTCCCCGTGAAATTGGTCTTCTGCTTTGCCCTCCTTCCTGCCCTGATGAGATCCCCGGTTCTTGGTCGATATTTCAGTTCCTGCCCTCATCTTCCAACCATGATTCTTGCTGCTTGGTGGTGTCTGCTGGCAAGAGCGTGTCCTTCCTAGTCACAGGCTACCCATGTTAGTCACTGCTCACATTTCTGCCTTTTTTCCTAACAGAGGAGAGTCATCCTCACCCATCATGCGATCGATCCTTCTGGCCTGCTGTTTTGAGGGTGTCCCTTAGCAGAAGGGACCAGAGCTGGTTACTGCTTTCCTCTGATGGCTTCTTGGAAGAACTGTCACTTTGACTTCCCAACATGACATTTACATGAGATAAGGCTTCATTCTTTTCCCTCTCTGGAGCTCAATATTTATTTTCAAGAGCTTTTGGCTCCCAGTTTTTTAAAACAAAGAGAGTCCCTTGGCCAAGGACTGTATGGAAAAGACATTATTAGCTGAAGCATTCTCTTCCCCATGGAGGCTGAGAAACTACTTTCTAACTAGGGCTGCCTCTCCAACACTAGTAGCCTTCATTCACATTTAAGGGGCCTCTGCCGGATGTTCACACGTGCCTTCAAATGCGCTCACATGCATTCAAGGAGGGAGAGCCAGGCCGATCGGTAGCAAATTTGAGAAAGAATTGGAGGAAAATTGAGAAAAGAGAATCATTCAGATGCCAGAAGAGCAAATCGAAGGAATGATGTATTGAGAGGATCCGCCCTGAAGCCTGAATTTGTGCATAAGGACCCTCACCCCAGCAGCAGGCATTACGTCATTCATGCATTGTATGCTTTTTGAGGATGAGTATAAAATTGGTTGTTCTAACAAGAATTTAACAAGCATTCCATGCAGGTCACTCAAGGGAAAGAGGACTTTGTAGGGTTCCTGGCCCAGCCTCTTGAGAAGGAGCATTTCGGATCTCCCTGCTCCACATTCAGGATGATCCCAGGGCCATGTGCTATGTCATTTCTCAGGTGATGCCCCTTATAAAGGGAACTCACACAAGAGCTCATGGGGTGCCTTCTGGGGCCAGCTCATCTACATCTCCTGTGCCATTCATACCTGTCATGGCTGGAGACATCGAGGCAGGGTCTCTCTCTCTTCCTTCCCTCCCCTCCTACCAATTCTGAGAGTGTTGCTCCCAGTATACAGCCATGTACAGGAGGGGTAGGAACAGTGCGGTGGGAGCCCAGCTTCTCCCCAAGGACTACGTGGGCCTGGACGCTGTTGCCTTCCCAGAGTCTGACAAAGTGCTTCACGGACCTCTGCTCTGGTTCTTTTTGCCTGTGTCTCCTCGGCTGAGATCTGCCTCACTGTTGGGTCCCTGGGGGCAGTTTCTGGGTTGGGTCCATCTTGACAGAGGATGGCCTGACTCAGGAATTTCCCTCTGTGTCAGTCTCTGAATCAGGAGCCATGGTCACTGGGCTGGAACAGTTAGACAACCACTAAGTCTGAAAAGGGAAGTGTAGAAGGAATCCAACTCCAGGGCCTTCAAGTTGTGCTCTTTCTGGAGCTGAGAGGTGGCCCTGGTGTGTGAATCTAAGTGTGAATTAAGTTTGAAAAGCAAGGGACTAGATGACGTTTCTGTGTTTTGGTCCTGCCTTTTGAGTCCATGTTGGTTCCAGGAAAAACCTCTGTGCTCCACCAACTCACCGTCTGAGTGGGCAATTTGCATGGGACAAATCCCTTGACCCAGATGTGCCAGGTGTGCCAGAGCCCAAGGGGTATCAGCACCCTGCAGCTGGAGATGCACTATATTTCCCTTTGAAATACAAATTTTGTTCTCATCTCACACCCAAAAATGTTCCTTAAAGAAAAATTATTTTTATAGTGAATAAAGCTATCAAAGAGAAAAACAAAACAAATTAAAACTGTCCATAACTCCCTGTTCAGGAATAACCACTTTAAATACTTTAATGTAGTTCTTCCCATAAGTTCTAGGTTTTAATTATAAACATATAAATACATGTATGTATACAGATGCACATTCTTTCTAAACTACCAGGATCACACGATCTCAATGCCTGTCCATCAGATAACCTGGTATCAACGTCTTTCTGTGTCATTGAGTGCATTCTTACAATATCTTCTTCAATGTGGTGAGCCGCTTCTGCCGTTTCTGCAGACTATGGTCGCCATTACGAGATGGCGCTGGCTCCGCTGTGGTATGTGACAAACAACTCCTTATCTGAGAGAGTTGACACATGATTTTTCACCACCCTGTACACCACCCTGTGAGAAAGCTCCACGCGGCAGCTTTGCATTGGGGCTTGGGATGCTTTATTAAGGCTGGGAGGGCATCCGGGAAGGAGGAGAAGAGAAGAAGAAGAGAGAATAAGAAATATCAAGGGACCTGAATAAACTGCTGAGAGAAGATTCCCGAGTGTTGCGTCTTCCTTGCGGGCAAGGGGTCGCGACAAGTGGTGCCGAAACCCGGGAACCAGAACTCTCAGTAGTCAGGGGTGGTGCACCGGTTAGTCCCAGGTAAGTGGGATCCGCGACTAAAGCGGGGTTAGTCCCAATAAGTGGGATCCGCGATCAAAGCGGGGTTAGTCCCTAGTAAGTGGGATCCGCGACTAAAGCGGGGCAGTTCCTCTGTAATGAAAGAGGAAGCCTTGCATTTTATTGCAGCTGCACCGTGTACTTTCGCTTCTACTTTCGCTTTCGTTTTCTGTGTTTCTTTCGCTGTGTCAGTGTGTTTCTGCTGTCTGTATTTTTTTTGCCGTTGTGTCATGGGTGCCGCATCTTCAAGTCCGCTTCTTCTGGCCCTAGATGGCCTGTTACATTCCAAGGGACTGGAAGTGAAGCATAGTACTTTACAGAGATTTTTACAGAAGGTAGATATCGCTGCACCGTGGTTTGCATTTTCGGGCAGCCTTACTGTACCTAGTTGGGATAAACTAGGCAAAGATCTTGACTTTGCTTCTGAGCAGAGCATGTTAGAGGGTGGGGTGATACCCCTTTGGAAAATGGTCCGTGGTTGCCTCACGGATGGTAGATGTCAGGAAGCACTTGCTAAAGGACAGGAGGTTTTAGAGCGATTACATGAGGAAAAGTCGGAGACGGCAGAAAGCGAAGTGACTCGGGAGGATGGGAGTGTGCGGAGCATGACATGGGGGAGGAGACGGTTGTACCCAGATCTCAGTACGCTGCGTACACCCCCATGCGAAAGTGGGTCAGAGGAGGAGGAGGAGGAGGAGGAAGAGCTCGGGAGGCTGTCTTGTCAGCTAGGGAGTTTAGCTATAGGAGAAGGGAACAAAAAGAAACAAGGGCTCAGGAAGAACGATCCCCCGGATCCACCGCCGTATGGTGGGGGCACTACGGGGAGAGCTTTCCATGCCCAAACATGGAGGGCTGTTCACGCTGAGATGGGTCTTGCTTATCCAGTTTTTCAGGATGACAACAGGGGAAGAGTCCATGAACCCTTAGATTTTAAAATTGTAAAGACCCTGGCGGAGTCTGTGCGCACTTATGGGGTGGATGCCGCCTTCACACTGACTCAGGTGGAGAATCTATCTAGATACTGTATGACTCCCTCTGATTGGGCTAGCCTTGTTCGGGCTTGCGTTTCCCCGGGTAAATATTTGGACTGGAGAGCATTCGTGCTAGAGGGCGCAATAGAGCAGGCCGCCCAAAACCATGCGGCGGCACATCCCCATTGGGACAAAGATATGCTCTTAGGGCAGGGTAGATTTGCAAATCAACAGACAGGATTTCCTCTTGAGGCATATGATCAAATTAACAACATTTGCATTCGGGCATGGAAGTCGCTTCCAAATAGAGGAGAGGTGTCTGGTAATTTGACCAAGATTCTACAAGGCCCTACAGAACCCTTTTCAGATTTTGTAGCAAGGATGGTGGATGCCGCTGGAAAGATTTTGGGGGATCCTGATAGAGCCATGCCCCTTATCAAGCAATTGGTCTTTGAGCAGTGCACCAAGGAATGTAAAGCAGCAATCACTCCTTATAAAAATAAGGGCATAGAAGCATGGATGAAAGTGTGTAGAGAGATTGGAGGACCTTTAACTAATGCAGGTCTTGCAGCTGCTGTCCTTCGGATGGCAAAAGGGGGCAGTCCTGGTGCCGGAACATGCTTCCATTGTGGTCAACCTGGTCATTTCAGACGTGAATGTCCTAAAAAAGATAATTTTACTGGACCCCCTAGCGGTGGCCCTTCCAATGGCCTTCGTCAACCAGGGCTGTGTCCAAAATGTAAAAAGGGGAAGCATTGGGCAAAAGAGTGTAGATCAGTGAGGGACATCTATGGACAGCCTGTTTCAGCTGGGCCAAAAAACGGCCGAAGGGGCCCCCAACCCCAGGGCCCACAAATATATGGGGCAATGGAGAATGTCACACCCAAACCCGAGACATGGCCATCTCTACGCCATCCCATGAGACACGGAGAGCCACTACAGGTGCCGCGGGATTGGACCTCTGTTCCACCTCCAGACTCGTATTAACACCTAAGATGGGAGTCCAATTGGTGGAAACTGAATTCAAAGGGCCTTTACCACCTGGCACTGTAGGTTTGCTAATTGGACGTGCATCCTCTATATTACAAGGTCTTCATGTCTTTCTTGGAGTCATTAGTCCTGATACTGTAGGATCAGTAAAGGTTATGGTGGAAGCTCCAAGGGGTATTGTGTCTATTTCCCCAGGAGACCGGATTGCCCAATTGCTAATTCTACCCAGTCTGCATACCCGCTTTCCTGCTGATTCCTTTTCAAGGACAAGTGATGAGATTGGAGTCACTGGAGGGAATTCTGTTTATTTGTCCTTAGATATGAATGACCGTCCTACTTTAAACTTAACCATAGAAGGCAAATCAATTTTGGGGTTGCTAGATACTGGAGCAGATCGTAGTATAATAGCACAAAAGGACTGGTCAAAGGGGTGGCCGGTACAGCTCTCAGATCAATCACTAAGAGGTTTGGGATATGCCCAAACCCCTCAAATCAGCTGTAGACATCTATCTTGGAAGGACCCAGAAGGACACAATGGCACCTTTCAGCCTTATGTACTTGATTTACCTATCTCTTTATGGGGTCGTGATCTGATGAAAGACATGGGGTTCACTCTTAGTAATGACTATTCTCCGGTGTCTCAACAGATTATGCAAAATATGGGGTATAGGCCAGGTCTAGGACTAGGAAAACACCTACAGGGGTGTAGGCTTCCTGTGCAAGGTCATCAAAAGCTTAACAGATTTGGTCTGGGTTTTTCCTAGGGGCCACTGTGGCTCAAATACCCATAACATGGCTCACCGAGGAGCCTGTTTGGGTGCCTCAGTGGCCTCTTCCCTCGGTTAAATTGGCAGCGGCCCATAATTTAATCAAAGAACAACTAAACTTGGGTCACATCCAACCTTCTACTTCTCCATGGAATACTCCCATATTTGTTATTCGGAAAAAATCAGGAAAGTGGCACCTACTGCATGATTTACGAGCAGTTAATGCTCAAATGCAACTTATGGGGCATTCAAAGAGGGCTACCTCTGCTCTCCTCTATTCCTCAGGGCTGGCATATTATTGCTATTGACATTAAAGATTGTTTCTTTTCTATTCCTTTGCATCCTAAAGACTCACAACGTTTTGCTTTCACCCTTCCCTCGTGTAACCACGAGGAGCCAGATCTTAGGTTTGAGTGGGTAGTGTTGCCGCAGGGAATGGCTAATAGTCCCACAATGTGCCAGATGTATGTGGGAAAGGCACTCGCACCTCTCAGACATAAGTATTCCTCCATCAAGATTATTCATTATATGGATGATGTGTTATTGGCCGCTAAGTTAGAGCAGATAGTTAATGAGGCCTATAAAGACTTAGTAAAGCTGTTAGCTCAATATGGGCTACATATTGCACCTGAAAAGGTGCAAACGGGGAATTCTATTGAGTATTTGGGAGCAATAATTGGGTATGATAAACTGAAACCACAAAAAATCACCATAAGAACTCAAGATCTCCAAACTCTGAATGATTTCCAAAAACTGCTGGGAGATATTAATTGGATAAGGGGATATTTACATATTCCTAATGGTGTGCTCCAGCCTTTGTATGCTACCCTTAAGGGTGATCCAGATCTTGCTTCTCCTCATAGCCTCACCAAAGAGGCTAGAGCAGCCCTTATAACAGTAGAAGAAGCTATACAACATGCTACTCTATGCAGGCTCCAAAGTGATAAATCTTTCCAGTTATGTGTGCTTGCCACTATGCGGCAGCCTACTGGAGTACTGTGGCAAGATGGGCCTTTACTATGGATCCACCCACATATATCCCCAGGAAAATCTTTAGAATACTATCCTGATGCTGTTGAAGCATTAGCACTTAAAGGGATTCACCAAAGCATTCAATTTTTCGGACAATCACCTTCTTCTCTTATTATACCCTATACTAAGGCTCAACTTAATGTTTTGTGTGCTACTCTAGACAACTGGGCTATTCTATGTTGTTCGTTTCAAGGGGATATTGATAATCATTACCCTTCCCATCCATTACTCCATTTTGTTAAAGAACATCCCATCATTTTCCCTAAGGTAACTTCACCCAATCCAATTCCGGGGGCTGTTAATATTTTCACTGATGGTTCCAAGTCTGGAATGGGAGCTTATGTAATTAATGATTCTCCCCCTGTTCAGCATCAATTTGCTCCTGGTAATCCACAATGGGTTGAACTGCAAATTGTTATTGAGGTTTTTAAACAGTGTTCTTTTCCTTTTAATCTTATCTCGGACTCCATTTATGTGGTACAAGCACTCAAAGTCCTGGAGGCCGTGGGAGCTATTAGTAATGCCCATAATGTATCTGCTTACTTTAATCAGCTTCAACAACTTATCTGTAGCCGCACTGCTCCCTTTTATCCAATGCACATACGGGCTCACACTTCTCTTCCTGGTCCGTTATCACAGGGTAATGCCTGTGCGGATTCAGCCACTAGAGGCCAGTTGATATGCTTGGCTTCCTCCTTAGAGGGGGCTAAATTATTTCACCAAAATTTCCATGTTAATGCTTTAACGCTGCGCAGACTTTTTTCCATTTCAAGAGCGGATGCTCGTCAGATAGTATTACAATGTCCCCATTGTGTCACATTTCTTCATCCCCCTAATTATGGAGTGAACCCACGGGGATTAAAACCATTGGTTGTCTGGCAAATGGATGTGACGCACATACCTGACTTTGGTAACCTCAAGTATGTACATGTTTCTGTTGATACGTGCTCTGGAGTTATTCATGCCTCTGCTTTATCGGGAGAGAAGGCACGTAATGTTATCACTCATTGCCTAGAAGCATGGGCAGCATGGGGTGCTCCTACATCCCTTAAGACTGATAATGGACCTCCTTATACTGGCAGACAATTTACATCCTTTTGTTCTACCATGGGAGTGCAACTTACTCATGGTCTGCCTTACAATCCTCAAGGACAAGGCATTGTTGAGCGTGCTCATCGCACCTTAAAGGAAACTTTACAAAAACAAAAAGGGGGAATAGGAGCTGAACACACTCCTAAAGAACGCCTGTCCTTAGCTCTCTTTACCATTAATTTTTTAAATTTGGATATTCATGGTCGCTCTGTGGCTGATAGACATGTGTCCCCTCAGCCCTCTGTGATTGGTTATGTTAAGTGGAAGGATGTTCTTACAGGCCAATGGAATGGCCCCGACCCCGTGCTGACATGGGCACGAGGATCTGTATGTGTTTTTCCCCAGGATCGCACGGAGCCGTTGTGGGTCCCTGAACGCCTGACAAGAAGAGTCTTGACATCAACCGACCAGCAACAAGAGATACCACAGCAACCCTGTGATGAGGATCTTCACTCTGCTACGTGCTCTGGTTCTGGTGCTGGTGCCGATGGCACAGACGACACCAATGCAGTGGTGGGCAGTGGCACGGGCTTGGCCAATGCCGATGCAGGTTCATGGTAGTTCTAGTGTCCTCCCCACTCTTTTCTCTACCTCATGTGAGATGTCTGCTCCCTGTGCCTCTCCTAGAGGGGACGTGGAGAGCATTTTTAATCAATCTCAGGTTAATCTCACAGGAGTTTTTTGTTTCAGCCTTGGAAACGCTAATTGCATTAGCCTTAAGACCAAAAATTTGACTAACTGGGAGGACCCATTGCGGTCCAATCAGGTCTCAGGGAGTATTATTAATGCTGTACTGAGCCAAGTAGTTTTGGGGAAGCAATCAGGTTCAGGGACCCCTGTAAATAGCTCTGCTTTAAACATAACTACCTTGGCTATGATCTCCAAGGTACTAATCCCAGTGCCTCCTTCTTCTAATAGTACTTACAATGCCACTCATTTCAAGGCCTCTCCTTACTGTACCCCTAATCTTGGTTTCCCCCCAACGTTTACGCCTTGTCAGGATCATTCTTGGGAGAAACTTCAAGTTGCTAAGGGTTTCTCCTTTTCCCCCTCTCTTAAGAGGTATGTTTATAATTTTAACCATAGTGCCAACTCCTCTACAGGAGTAGGTTGGTCCTGGTTTCAATGGCTGATTTCCAATGAGAAGGGGGCTTCAGCTGATATTTCTGCATTGGCTCAATTGCTGGGAGCCAAAAGCTGGCTGGCTAATGTTTCTGGCACTGTTAGAAAAAGTGAACGAGGTAATTGGCTCACATCTGTTTCGCTCAACTCTTTGCTATATAATGCCACATTGCCTCCTGCAATGGTCTGCGTCCAATCCCCGTTCTTGCTCCTTTTGGCTAATAATACCTCGTCGGGGATGCTGGATTGTTCTAGTGTTACCTGTCTCTTATCTGAGTGTTGGAATGGTTCTTGGACTGTAGCAGTGGTTATGAAAATTCCAACCTTTGTCCCAATCCCAGTCACTGCGGACCCAGATAAATTCCCCATTGTTGAACTACTTAGAGTCCGCAGAGATTTTGGAATTACGGCAGCTATAGTGACAGCTGTGGCAGTGTCTGCTGCTGCAGCAGTTACAGCTGGAGTAGCCATGGCCAGTCAAGTACAAACTGCTGCCACCATTAATCAAGTTGTTCAACAAACTTCCACTATACTTGAATCCCAAAATTCAATTAATCAACATATTTTGTCAGGGATTTTAGCTGCCAACCAAAGGATAGATTTACTCCAAGCTCAGGTAGAAGAATTGGCTGACTTGGTGCTTTTGGGTTGTGTTGATCAACGTGCACATTTATGTATAACCTCTGTCAGATTTAATGATTCCAGGAATGCCTTCCGCATCATTGGCGAATATTTGGCCGGGAATTGGTCCATGGCAGCGGAAGACATGATCCAGTCTCAACTAACTCAGCTTGCTGTTTTGAATAGTACCCGTGTTGAACCAGTGACTTTGGGTCAATTCACCGATTGGATATCTTCTGCTTTTTCCTTCTTCAAAGAGTGGGTGGGAGTAGGCATTTTTGGTGCAATGTGTTGCTTCAGTGTTATACTTTGTTTGTGGCTTCTCTGTCGCCTTAAAACTCGCCATGCACAAGAAAAGGCTATGATCATACAAGCTCTTGCAGCTTTAGAAAATGGCAACTCACCTCAAGTCTGGCTTGCGCATCTTAAACAGTAAACCTTTGTCATGGTCGTTACACCCCAAGTTATTATAACATTGCACTGGGATCGACATGACTTTCCTTGTTATTCTCTTAGTGTTGGAAAGCCCTTGCACTCTGCCGGTCTTACTGCCATTGCACGCAGATGGGTTTCCACACTAGTGCTTTACTATCGCTTTAAAGTCCGTGCCTTTCTTTCAGGGTGCTGTCAACTTGTTTGTCATTAATACAGCCACAGTTCAGCCTCAGCTATCCCCCTTTGTCCACCATCGTCACGATACAGGATGCGAGGCAAGGCACTGCACTTGAGTGATCCTTGACGTGGACCTCAAGGAGAGTATGTCCTATTGCATGCGGGTTAGATGCGTTCACGCCCCACCCCACGAAAAAAGGCGTCGGCTGATATGGCCTCGGATCTGGGGAAGGGCCCTCCTTAGGACTGAGCCATACTATGCAGCCACTTCTGCACAGTGGGATAGGACCTCTACTCTCGCCTGTATTGTTTTAATAAAACAAAAAGGGGGAACTGTGATGAGCCGCTTCTGCCATTTCTGCAGACTATGGTCGCCATTACGAGATGGCGCTGGCTCCGCTGTGGTATGTGACAAACAACTCCTTATCTGAGAGAGTTGACACATGATTTTTCACCACCCTGTACACCACCCTGTGAGAAAGCTCCACGCGGCAGCTTTGCATTGGGGCTTGGGATGCTTTATTAAGGCTGGGAGGGCATCCGGGAAGGAGGAGAAGAGAAGAAGAAGAGAGAATAAGAAATATCAAGGGACCTGAATAAACTGCTGAGAGAAGATTCCCGAGTGTTGCGTCTTCCTTGCGGGCAAGGGGTCGCGACACTTCAACAATATTTGGAGAAAATATTATGAATGCCCCCAAACTTTTCAATTAAATTCTTGTTTTTGAATTTCAATGATTCTTCCCTTATTCCTCTATTCTACTATTGATAGACATTGGCCTGGTTTTTACTAACAAAATATCTTTGCAAGGTTAAGAAGTGGAAGCTGTTGGCTCATTATTTTTTTTGTTTTTTTGGTACCAGTGATTGAACCCAGGGGTGCTTAACTACTGAGCCACAGGGCCTCACTAAGTTGCTGAGGCTGGCTTTGAACTTGTGATCCTCCTGCCTCAGCCTCCCTAGTTGCTGGGATTACAGGGGTGAGCCCTCATGCCTGGCTGGCTTGTTGTTTAATTTGCACTTTTGCACG
Organism: Marmota flaviventris; assembly: GCF_047511675.1. Classification (NCBI taxonomy): domain Eukaryota; kingdom Metazoa; phylum Chordata; class Mammalia; order Rodentia; family Sciuridae; genus Marmota; species Marmota flaviventris. The sequence continues at coordinate 117,291,485 of NC_092508.1, forward strand.
TGAATCTCCCTTGTATTTCCTTTCTGTTAGTGTCTGATTATTAGGCTTTCATTTTTAGGGCATGAATGCATCATCATAGAGCATGAAAAATATGTTTTTTTTTTTTTTTTTTTTTTTTTTTTGGTCATTTGCCTCTCTATTCTGTAGGGGAGTTCAGTCTGTGTTTTGGGTGGGAGGAGAAGTTGGATCCATTATTCCTTAACCTCCTGGTCTGTGCCTTTGAAGCCCTATTTAGATGACCATTTTCATATTGAGATGAATCTTCAGGCTCACCACTAGTTTCTTTCATTACTTTTACTTTTTAAAAATAATTTAAGTCATTCATCCATTTGCAACTCATTAATTTGCTTTGCATCTGTTCTTTAACTTTTTTTTTCAATTGGTTAGCAAATTTTCTCAGTTCTTTTTTTATAAATAAAAAAAATTGCAATGCTTCCTTTCTTGTGTTTTATGTTCTTATTTATTTCCCAAGATCTGTTTCTGGAATTTCTGTTGTGTTTTGTTTGTCTGTCTATCCATTCCTGAGCCATTATCAGAATTTTAAATGATCATAGTTTTCAAATAAATATGATTCCATTTCTTGTATATTAGGTGATTCCTTCTATTTTGATTACACACACACGCACACACGCATGCACGCACACAAAGGGCATTGATCCTGTATTGCTGTCACAGTGTCAATCACAGGGACAAATGGCAGGTCCTCCCAGCTCTTTGGGGTGTGTGCTTCACTTCATTCACTTACAGAATTGGAAGAAAAGAAGAGCAAACTGTGCCTCACATCACCAAGTGCAGCCCTGGCTGGTGAGCCAGCTCAGAGTGCAATCACAGCTCAGTAGAAGGCAAACGGTGCACACACAGCTATTTGACAGCAGGACATTGAGCTCATTGGGTCAGGAGCCAAATTCAACAGGGCAGACTCCAGATGCTCAGCAAGGTGTGTGCAGACTGCAAGCCCCCGTGTGGCAGTGGGAGGCACCCACTTCACTCCTTCCCACAGGTACCTGGTTCCTCCAGGGCAGGTGGGCACCCTTCTTCTTCTTGCTACAATAGTGATGACCATTTTATGACCATTTTCTGGAGGGACAAAATAAGGCTAGCAAAGACAACACATTTATTTCTTATCTGAGAAAAATCAGCACCAGGAGAAGAGAGAAAAAAAGTAAGTAGAAGGGTGTGTTTTATGGGCTGGTGTTAGGGTTTGGATATGAGGTGTCCCTCCAAACCTTCTGTTGATGTAAGAACAGTCAGAGGGAGGTGATTAGAGAGTGAGAGCCCTCTCCTAAGCAGTCCATCCTACTAACTGAAGGCAGATGGGGCATGGTGGAGGAGGTGGGTCGCTGGGGGCATGTCCATTCATCTTCTCTGAGTCCCCCCTTCCCCACTCTCTCTTCCCTCTGTTTCTTGATCCAGTCATGAGTGAGCAGCTGTTTTCTGCTGGGCCTTTCCCCTCATAGTGTGCTGCCTTACCTGGGCCCAGAGCAACGGAGTCAGCTGCCTATGGACTGAGACCTCAGAAACCATGAACTCCAAATAAACTTTCCCTCCTCTAAGTTGTTCCTATTGAGTATTTTGGCCCCAGAGATGCAAAAGTTGGATGAAACATCTAGTAAGCCACACAGGCACACAGAGCTCTGCACACAGAAGGGCCCACTGTCCGTTCAATGCTCCGCCATCACCGTCTTTCAATTCTCAATGATTTTGAGAAGGGGTCTCCTCTTTTGTTTTGCATGAAGTCAAAAAATTATTATTGAATTATTGTCTGACTTTAATAAGCAGTGTAGGGAAAAAAAAAAAAAAAAACAGGGAATCAATCGTTCTCAGATACCAGGGGGGTGGTTGTAGTGTTATAATTGTCCTGTTTTACTAATTATTTAATTCTTGTCAACTGGCTGAAGCCTTATCAAATTCAGCTCCTTCCCTTTATGTGTCAAATGATGGAGTCTACACTTTAGCAACCTAACCCTGGGTATTTTTATTCTGTGAAATAGTCTTCCATTCCTAGTATTAATGAGACTCTAAGACCCACCTTAGAACTGACCTACTCAGTTGTACAATAGTTTCACTTTCCATAGTTGGAGTTACCAATGGAATTCTGAAAAATTCCAGACATAAATAATGTATTCGTTTTGAACTACACGCCATTCTTAGTGTGATGAAATCTCACAATGTTCTGCTTCATCCCACCTAGCAGGTGAATAGTCCCTTTGTCCAGGGTATCCATGATGTATATGTTTCCCTTCCATTAGTAATCTAATAGCCATCTCTGTTGTCATGGTTTTTTTTAAATTGATTTTAAAAAAAAAATAAATGACAGTGGAATGCATTACAATTCTTATTACACATATATAGCACAATTTTTCATATCTCTGGTTGAATATAAAGTCATGTTTAACAGAGTGCTTGTGTTCAAGCAAACTTTTTAAAGATTTAGTAATAGCCCAAAAGCCCAAGAGTAATGCTGCTGGTAACTGAACATGACAAAGAGAAGCCATAAAATGCTTCCTTTAAATAAAAGATGAAACTACAATAAGATATTTGGACAGAGGGAGAGAGAGAGAGAGAGAGAGAGAGAGAGAGAGAGAGAGAGAGAGAGAGAATGTTCATATAACTTTTATTAAAGTATACAGTTGACCATCCACATTTGCAGGTTCCATATTATTTAATCCATGCAATCATAGATGGAAAATATATTTTTAAAAGTTGCACCTACACTGAACATATGCAGACTTTTTTCTTTTCATTAATCCCTAAACCATACAATATGACAATAATCTGCATAACATTTGTATTGTTTTGGGTGTTATAAGTAATCTAGAAATGATTGAAAGTATGTGGGACAATGTGCATAGGTTATATGAAAACATGACACCACTTTATACAAGAGACAGGGACGTCCATGGATTGTGCAACTCCATAGGGAGTTCTGGTATCAATCCTTTTTCAATACCAAGCAATGATTATATTGTTATGAATTTTTTATTTTATTATTGGTTATAACTCTTAATATTTCTGTGCCTAATATATAAACTAAACTTTATCATAGATGTGTGTGCTTAGGAAATAGCATAGCACATGTAGGGTTCAGTGCTATTCATGGCTTCTGGCATCCACTGGGGCTCAGGAACATGTTCTGTATGGATCAAGGAGGACCGCTGTATAATTTGTGAAGACTGAAACAAGGAGTACCTAAGTTTAAATTTTATATTTTAAATTCATTTTAATTCAACTAACAAAGAGAGGATGGAAAACCACAGAGTTCCAATCTAGTCCTATGGAGATTCTGATGAGGGCAGTAGGTTTCCTTCTCCCCCACCCCCACACTTCCCTACACTCTCCCAATCTTTGTTCTTTTGCTACCTTCTGTCCTTCATTGACTCCTTTATACCATCTCTCCTTTTTTCTTTTGATGTCCTCATCCATTTAATAGCTTTGTGTTGCCCCCAACATGTACCACAGTCCCAGGTTACAAAACCACACAGGACCCTGACATTCCTCAGTGAGGTGTCAGTATAGAGGGGGAATGTGGCCCTGTCCCAAGAGAGTTCCTGGCCCTTGGCCAAAGAGTCTTGTTGCTGAGAGCCAGAGGGTTAGCCAGGGCCTGGATCTTGGATTTAGAGCCTTTGCATGCGTGAGAAATAAATTTCTGTGGTTTATAAGCCATTCGTCTATTGTAGAGTCATAAGCCACATAATGACATTTTGGTCCATGATAGCATATATGACGGTCCCATAAGAGTACACAGGAGTTGAAATTCTCCTGTCACCTAGTGATGCTGTAGCTGTAGTGATGTCACAGTGCAATTTATCCCTCGTGTGGTGATGCTAGTATAAACCAACCCCCTGCAATGTCCGTCACATAAGAAAAGGTATAGCACCTATAATTATGTCTAGTGCATATTTTGATAATGAAAATAAATAGCAGTGCTACTGGTTTATATATTTACTATCCTACTTTTAAAAAATTATTTGCATGTATATATATATATATATATATATATATATATATATATATATATATATATATAAAAGTGGGGGGGGGCAGGGTTGGTGGGGGGTGTCTGAGCTACTCTGACAAATACCTAAAAGGCTAAAGTGACTTTGGAACACAGTAACAGGTAGAGGCTACAAGAGTCTGGAGAACATGCTAGAAAAAGTCTGTAATACCATGAATGGAGTGTTATGGGTGATTTCAGTGAAGGCTCAGGAAAAGAGGAAAAGAGCACTGGAGAAAGTCTCAGTTTTGTCAGAGAATTCCTTAATGGTTGTGAACAGAACGTTGGTAGAAATATGAACGGGGAAGGCCATTCTGATGCCATCTCAGAAATAAGGACACGTTAGTGGACAGTGAAAGAAGGACCATCCTTCCACACACTGACGGAGAGCGTGGCTCAATCACATTCCTGTTCTAGAGTTTTGTGGAAGGTAGAACTTGTGAGCAAAGAAATTGAACATTTGGTTTGAAAATTTGGTTCTTTGGAAATTTCCAAGCAGAATGTGGAAGGGGGTTGCTTCGCTTCCCTTGAGAACTCATAGTAAAGTGGGAGAGCTGACTTAAAAGATGGACTTGTCCATCAGAAGAGAAGGGTATCTTAAGGGTACTGGAAGGTCCCCATCCTATGAGAGAGCAGATCCTGGAGCCATCACCAAGGGTGTGGCTGGCTGGGAAGAGACTAGTGTGGACTGGCAGCTCAATGGAAGTCAGTGCTATTCACCAGGACAACGGGAGAGTGACCCATTCACCAGGACAACGGGAGAGTGACCCACCGGCTATCACTGGAGCTGTGCTGCCACCGCAGGTCTGGAGTTCAAGTCCTGGTGGGCAGGACCACTCAGCATAAGCTCACGGTGTGGGCTCCTACTCTGAGCTCCACTGCAGAGCCTCTCGGCCTCCCCAGGCCCAGGAGCAGTTCTGCTAGCCCCAATACAGTGTGCCTGTGCCCTAGTAACATTGCAGGGGAGTGGCTACCTCCACCTGCATTCCACGGGATGCCCTAGCAAGTCACAGGGCCCAGGCAGAGAGCAGCCCAGACAGACATAAGACAATGGATATAGGGAAATAAGGGTCGTAAGATTTCCACAGAGAGCCCACACTAAGGCAAAGCTCAGGGCAGTCACTGAGGTGAGGCTGGCCTGTGGCTCCACAATGGAAGACCATGAGAACAGATTCCTGCCCAGGCGAACCCCAGGATGTGACCTAGAAACAGGGTCACTGCAAAGGGGGGACTTTTAGCCCCAACTTTTCAGTGTTTGGACAGCCCAAAGCCCAGGTGGCAAGGTCACCACCCCAGTGGGCCCAGCGGGCAGAGCACCCAGCCACAGATGGTTATTGAGCCTTAACGTTTGGCTTACTTGGAAACTGTAACCCCCTTTTCTTTCCTATTCTCCCCCTTGGAATGGCCATGTCTATGCTAAGCCTATGATACTATTGTATTTTGAAAGCACATAACTTATTTGACTTCACAGGATCCCAGTGAGAGGGAAATTTGTCTGAGGATGCAACATATCTTTGAGTGTCACCCCTGTCTGATTTAGCATTTTAGAGGACTCTGGACTTTATAGGCTGTTGAGTCTGGAATGAGTTCAGGCTCTGGGTCTACTGGGGTGGGGTGAATGTATTTTGCTTTTGAGAAGGGCTTGAACCTTGGTGGCCAAGGGCAGAGGGCTAGATCTGACTGTGCCCCACAATGAGGTATTTTGAATCTTAACTCCCAGTGTGATGGTATTTGGGAGGTGAAGTTGGGAGGGTGGAGCCCTCCTGAAGGAGACCAGTGCCCTTATGAAAGAGACCCTCAGAGAGCTCTCTCACCATTTCCACCCTGTTATGATACAGACAGAGGGTGTGACCTATGAACCAGGAAGGGGACCCTTCACACACATGGACTCTATGGGTGTCTTGACCTTGGACTTGCAGCCTCCAGAACTATGAGAAATAAATTTCTGTCATCAGTCATCACGTTCATGGTATTCTGTGATAACAGCCCAGACAGACATAAGACAATGGACATAGGAAAATAAGGGTTGTAAGATTTCAAACCTCTGAAGTGCCTACGTTAATTAAATAATAGTTATGAAAAAAATAAGAATAAGATAAAGAAGCAGCAAAACAAACCAAAACCAGGCCCTTAGAGGAATACAAGCTCCGTCGGTCGGTGAGAAGCCGCCGGCCCTGGTCTCGGGCTCCCTGCCCCCCATTCACCCCAGGCCTGTCCTCCTGAGAAACAGATGGGAGGTCTCAGCCCCAGCAGAGATGGCCAATCAGGGCTCTGATAAAACTCTTGTTCTCTTTCTGTATTTCCTGTGAGACCAACAGAAAGAGCAAAAAGGATTGTGTAAGTAATGATTAGGTTACGTGCTGTGGTTACTTCTGTTTGTTTGTTTTTCAGAAAAATATATGTTGGCAAAATAAGGATTTGGAAACTGCAGTCAAGGAGGGAGATCACTGTTTATCCCTCTGTCCAAGGCTGCCTGAGGGGCTGGGACCCCCTGGGGAGTCTAGGGGGGTGAGACACAGGCCCAGGAACCCCTGATTTTCAAATGTTAAAAGCTTGTCAACATGTGTGTGCTGGAGGGAAAATTTTAAAATTCTCTTTAAGACAAGAAACTCAGGGGCTTCAGGCCTGCTAAGAGTTTTCCCAGTTGTGTTTTAGGTCATTTATGTTGGGGCTGCATCTTTCTTGACCTCCCCAGCAGAAGCAGCCTTGTTTGATAACTATTTACACATGCAGACATGGGTAGATGTGTATATTGAGGGGACAACTAGAGAGATGGAGCTGACCAGATGGAAGGGTTTGTGTGTAAGACATGGGGATTTGTTCACACACACATTTAATCCAGTCTTCTCACATGGGTGTTTCATGATGCTCAGAATAATTACAGCATCTTAATACAGTATTTGATATCTGTAGACATAAGAAAAATAAATACATATTTCTCATTAATTAGTATACTGAGCTTACAAAAATATATTGATTGATGTATATGTGTGTGTGTGTGTATTAACAAAATACATTAAGAAACACTGAATAAAAGAGAACTCCTGTTATTTATTTCTTCCCAGCAATGGGCTTCTCTAAGGAACAGATCTACAACTGGAGGAAGCAGTAAGTCTTTAAAGACGAGCCCAGAAAGAAAGAACTGCCAACCTTGCCTGGGAATGTTGGTTTTGAAAATATCTCCCCCCCTCCTTCATTCAGTAAATATTTCCTGGGTTGAGCCCACACAGGGTCTGGGCTCTGTCAAGAACCAAGGCCCAGGAAGGACAGCCTGCGGCTGTGGTTTGAACTTGCAGGCAGGGAAAGATGGGCAGATGACTTGGGGGGATTCCAGCTTCTCACGCAGGGACTGTGATGATCAGGGAACTAGCAAAGGGCCCCAAGTCCCCTTAGAGCCCAGAGGAGGACAGGGAGGCTCAGGGGCTTTTCCAGGGTCAGTGAGACTGTCTCAGTGGATGGAGAGAGGAGCCTGGGAGCCATAGCAGGAGGAACAGGCTTTTAGGGGACAGCACACATAGGGAGGGTCCCCAAGACTATGAGTCTCCCCTTTTCAGCAAGTGGGTGCTTAAAAGCCAGAATGAAGGAAGGGTGCAGAGGCCTAGAGACAGTCAGGGAGCTGTGCCGAGGACCAGGTGTGAAGGGATGGGACTTGAGTGTCCCTCCAACAGTTCACAGACTGGAGAATTGGCCCCAGTGTGATGACTTTGAGGTGGTGGAACCTTTAAGAGGTGGGGTCTAATGGGAGGTGGTTAGGTCATGGGGAGAGCTGCTCTCAGAAGGGACTGATGTAGTTTTGGAAGGACCCTGGTCAGTTTCTGTGATATCAAGTTATCATTAAGAGATGAAGCCTGGCCCTTGAGTCCCTCTAGTTTCCTGCATCATCCTGTGATCTCTCCATCTCACAAGCCATAGGACATTTATTAGAATGCCAGCTCTGGTTCTGAATCTCAAGAACTATGAGCCAAATAATCATTTTTTCTTTATAACAAGACTCTGGCATTTTGTTATAGCAACAGAAAATGGACGAATGTGGTCTGGATGTGGAAGAGTCTGAGTATGAGATTTGACTCTGACAAAGGATAGGGGTGAATAAAAGGAAGGGACTGGTGGGCACTGAGAACAAGCTGCCCTCTAGTGCCCTCAGTACACTTTAGTATACACTTGGGTTAGCCAAGGCCCTATCCTAGAGCACCTGAGTCTTAGGTACAAGTGACACTCACCAAAGAGGGTAGAAGGATATAAGAAACCAGGCAAAAATTGGGGTCCCTTGGAGCAGTCCTCTCCCCAGATGCTGGGGAGGAAGTAGCTAGAGAGACAAGTGCAGAACATTCATGGAAGATGGCAGTGAGCCAGTCCGGGCTTCCAGGTAGTGTGGCTGTGGATGAGAGGAGACAGGGCCATTGCCTGGATGGAACTGAATTTCATGAACATATGTGCTAAAGGTGGAGGGCCAGTGGAGGTGGCAAGAGATGGCTTCAGAGAAATGGTAGGAGAGAGGTGGGAGAGGATGGGACTCAAAATTCAGGAACGCAGGAAACTTCCCCCAGACAGAAGGTGGTTGGCGAGCACCAGTCCGAAGTGGTCCAAGCTGGCTGCCAGGACATCGGACAGGTTTCCAAGTGCACAAAGTGCCTCATCCTGAGAGAGGGGCCACCCCTGCAGAAGGCAGCGTGAGCTTACATGGTGTTATGACCCGGGGGACCTCTTCCTCACCGGCCCACAGGTGTTGATGGGCCAGGAGTCCAGGACTTCTGCTGAGTGGGAAGAGAAGGGACAGGTGGAATCTTTAAGGAAGGGTTTGGTAAACTTGGGAACTAACTTGAAAGGGATGGACAAAGGAGAGGTTGAAAAGCAGTCAACAACTCTCCCTTTTCCCAGGTGATATTAGGCTGTGCTTGAGATGGGTATCAGCCCAGAGTATTACCCAAGAGACCAAGTTCCCTGGGGACAGGGAGTAAACAAGAAGAAACCTTGATTTTGACCTGTGCTGTTTGTATAAAGCCTGACAGGCCAGATCAGCCTAATCCTTCTAAAAAAACATCAGCACAAAATATTCAATTATCTGGTTATTCCAAACTACTCAGCAAAACCATTTCCTTTTATACCTGTTAGATTTTAAAAAAAATCCTGAGGACTTAAATGTAGCACTTTGGTCAACTTATACAAGAGGAAGTGAGGGGAAAGGGGAAAAAAAAACACAAGGGGGGGAAATTAATTACAGTAGATGGGATAGAGAGAGAAGAGGGGAGGGGAGGGGAGGGGAGGGGGGATAGTAGAGGACAGGAAAGGCAGCAGAATACAACAGACACTAGTATGGCAATATGCAAATCAATGGATGTGTAACAGATGTGATTCTGCAATCTGTATACGGGGTAAAAATGGGAGCTCATAACCCACTTGAATCAAAGTGTGAAATATGATATGTCAAGAACTATGTAATGTTTTGAACAACCAACAATAAAAATTAAAAAAAAAAGAAATATATTTCCTAATAGAAATATACTTCAGGGTGTTTGTTTTTTTTTAACTCATAAAAAATTAATTATTGGTTATTTTTAAATAAAATAATGATTTTTATTGAAAAAAAAATAATCCAAGCCTAGAAGGATGAACCAGCAGCTCGAAGCCATAGGTGCATGCAGGACATGTAAGGCCATTTGATGGCCAAATCATCAGGCTGCATCTGTGGTAGCACAAAACACTCTGATTCGGCCCTCTGTCCCGCTGGGGATTCTGGTGACCATCTGTGCACATCCTGGGCTGATGTGGGCAAAGGAATGGCCAGCACATGTTTGTTGGCTTCTACTGAAATCCATGACTCACAGGGGACTGTGGTAACAGGGAGCTGTGACATTGCTTCCTAGGTAGGCTCCTTAGGACAGGTGTGGCCTTCATAGCCAACTTCCTCTCTCTGCTTCTCATGAGTTAAAGGGAAGGAAAAAAAATCTTGCAAGCTGGACACACAGGTCGGTAACCATCACCATTTGCTCTTCTTTAGCATTTCCTAAGGTGTTATGTGATTATTATTTGAAAGGAAAAAAAAGCCTTCTGATCCCAAGTTCCCGCCAGCTCTGGCCACAGTTCCCAGCACAGTGAGGTCTCCCTGCCCGGCCTGTGATGGGATTTAGTGCTTTATGTGACTCTCGAGGTGGTGGGAGTGTGAGCTGAGACCCTGAGCTCCATCGAACCTCAGTCGGGCAGGACAGGGGCTCGCACTTTGTAGACATGGCCACTGTGGCTTATTAGATCACATTCCTCTAGTTCTACTAAGTGCCAGGGGATGAGGCACCTGGAACTCGGTTACCATGGGAACCATGAGAACAGGAGCTGCCCACACAGCAGAGTGTGTGCCCTGGGAAGTTCCCCCAAGCAGAATTCCCTCCTCTGGGGCAGGGACTCTGCTATCTCCTGGACCCACTGGCTCATCCCAGCTGCTCAGAATCAGCTTAGGGAATGGCTCTGTGGGCCCCAGATTCGTCTTTCCTCCAACCCTACTGTGGAGGACCCAGGAGAAGGACTCACGGACTTTGGGCCATTACTATGCCAAGGTCTATTCCCTTGGGGCAGGAAACAACAAAGACCCAGTCTCTCTTCGGGAAGGAAGGGCACAGAGACAGTCAATAGGGACGTTGACAATGCAAGCTGGTCCTGTGAGAGACAGACAGTTTGGGGTCCATTTTCAGAATATAGTATTTAGCCTGAATTCAGATGTAAGAGCCAATCCTGGTCATTGTGTGATCCAGCTGTAGCCATTTTAACTATAGCCCTTCCCTTCGCCCACCCCAACTTTCAAATCAGCCAATGGCATAGATTGTGACCCTGAGCTCCTCCTACCAGAGCCGGGGGCAGGGCTGCCCGGGGTAAAAGCAGGTGGACTGCTCACCAAGTGTGGGCAGGACAGACTTGGGCCTTGCCCAGCCACTTCCAGCATGAGTGTGATTCTTGTGGCACCCTGGTGTTTCTGAGAGTGCTTCCGGAAGGCACCTGGGGCCTGCACTCTTCCCTGGCCCTCGAGGGCCAGGACACACTGTTGTCCATCTTCCTTCTCACCCTCAGGTGCTGACCAACCCTCTTCTTCCCTTCTGCTCACTCCAAACTGTCCTCTTCCTGTTTCAGACTCTCCCTCACGCAAATGCCTTCTGGGCCCTTTTCTCGTTTTTCTGCTCCACATGGAACATGCCTCCTGTCCCCTCTCCTCCAAGTGGGCCCATGATGCACCCCTTTAGGCATCCACGTGGGGCTGTCGAAAAGACCCGAGGAGGGGGAGTTCTGGCCCGGGCTGTGCATCCCAGTTCTGTGATGCTGTCATGGTCTTTGAGACTCTTGTTTATTGGGATTTTGCCACACTGATGTTAGAGTTTTAAGTATGTGGTTTTATCTCCGTTTCACAGATGAGGAAACCAGGATGTAGAGCGAGGTGGGGGTGATCATTGCTGCCTTTCAGAGCTGTTAAGAGAAGCAAATGAGACTTATGCACCACCAAACTGTGGGGCGTAGGGGGAATGCTTGTTATATTCACTATCGTTTCCCTAGCTGTGATGCATGCAGTATGCATACAGTAAGTACTAAATAAATATTTATTTGAGGTTACCACTGTGCGATTTCCCAGCTCGGTACCTGGCCATTGTGTAATAGTTATAGAAGGAGGAATTTATATATATATATATATATATATATATATATATATATATATATATATATATATATTATAAATTTATATATATATAAACTATATATTCAATCATGATATTTATTATCTATTTTCATCTATATCACCACCTCTGTGGTCAAGGACCTTCAGTGAAGCTCATTTGTCACTGGCGTTGCAGATAAGGGTGGTGGTGGCCACTGGAATACAGAAAGAGCATGCAAACCTGTACCCTCAGTGGTGCTGAGCAAAGGATCCATATGAGAAACATCGAGACATCTGTTGGGTGTTCTCTGTAAACTTGTTTTTCTGATTCATTTAATTCTGCATTGTGCAGATGAAGAAACTGTTCATTGTGCAGATGAAGAAACTCACCCTGAGGTGAATAGAGAGCCTACATCTTGGGAGCAAATTTTTACCCCTCATACATCAAATAGAGCACCGGGGCTGAGGTTGTGGCTCAGTGGCAGAGCGCTTGCCTCGCACATGTGAGGCACTGGGTTTGATCCTCAGCACCACATAAAAGATAAATAAACAAAATAAAGATATTGTGTCCATGTATAACTAAAAAAAATTAAAAATAGAGCACTAATCTCTAAGGTATATAAAGAACTCAAAAAGCTAAACACCAAAAAAAAAATCATATAACCCAATCAATAAATGGGCCAAGGACATGAACAGACACTTCTCAGAAGAGGATATTCAATCAATCAACAAATATATGAAAAAATGCTAATCATCTCTAGCAATTAGAGAAATGCAAATCAAAACTACTCTAAGATACTATCTCACTCCAGTCAGAATGGCAGCCATTATGAAGACAAACACAATAAGTATTGGCAAGGATGTGGGGAAAAAGGCACACTCATACATTGCTGGTGGGACTGCAAATTGGTGCAGCCAATATGGAAAGCAGTATGGAGATTCCTTGGAAAACTTGGAATGGAACCGCCATTTGACCCAGGTACCCTTCTCCTCAGTCTATACCCAAAGGGCTTAAAAACATCATACTACAGGGACACAGCCACATCAATGTTTATAGCAGCACAATTCACAATAGCTAAACTGTGGAGCCAACCTAGATGCCCTTCAATAGATGAATGGATAAAAAATGTGGCATATATACACAATGGAATATTATTAAGCAATAAAAGAGAATAAAATCATAGCATTTGCAGGTAAATGGATGCAGTTGAAGAAGATAATGCTAAGTGAATTTAGCCAATCCCCAAAAAAACAAATGCCAAATGTTTTCTCTGATATAAGGAGGCTGACTCATAGTGGAGTAGGGAGGGGGAGCATGGGAGGAATAGATGAACTCTAGATAGGGCACAGGGGTGGGAGGGGAAGGGAGGGGGCAGGGGGTTAGCAATGAAGGAGAAATGTGATGGACATCATTATCCAAAGTACATGTATGAAGACATGAATTTGGGTGTCAACCTATTTTATATACAAACAGAGATATGAAAAATTGTGTAATAAGAATTGTGATGCATTCCACTGTCATGTATTTAAAAAAATAAAAGCAATTAAAAAAAGAAATGAACAAATAAAATAAAGGTAAAAAAAAAATAAATAAAAAAGAGAAGAAACTCACCCTAAGCAGTTAAGTCAAACACAGGCATGAGAATTCAATCAACCACAGAACAAGTCTGTTGGAGCTGGCATGTGGGGCACACTCAGTACATGATTTGATTTTCCTTGTGTGGAAAAGTGTGTTTGCTCTCCTTCATTGCCCCATGTAGACACTAAGGAGGCAAAGGGACAGGGACATCACTCCCTCGTGTAGAGAGGAGGCCATGTCCCCAGCAGAACTTCTCTCGGATTCTCTCCTGCACATCAAGAAATGTCCCATGAACAGCTCAAAGGAGGGTGTATCTGCTGCCCTGAAGCACAGAATGGAGAATAGCTGAGATTCTTCCTCCTTTTCCAAGCAGAAGAGAGACTGCAATTTGTCTTCCTTCCTTCCTTCCTTCCTTCGTCCCTCCCTCCCTCTCTTTCTTTCTTTCTTTCTTTCTTTCTTTCTTTCTTTCTTTCTTTCTTTCTTTCTTTCTTTCTTTCTTTCGTTCTTTCTTTCTTTCTTTCTCTTTCTTTCTTTCTCTCCCCCCCCCTTTTTAAGTTAATAAGAGGGAGAAAAAAAAAACCTTCTCAATTCTTAGGGGAAATCCAAAGACAGTTATTCCCTTCATGTTTTGAGGAAATCTTGAAGCCTTTACCAGATGATACCAGATTCTCAGAAAGCAGCTGACCCACAGAAGCCATTCAGCAGCTTCATCTCAAGAGTGAACCCCTGTTGTCCCACTGGGCAGAAAACACACCGGCCCTTGGAGCTTTGGAAGGGGACCTCAGGGAGCACACACAGATGTGGAGGGTGGGTCTCGAGGCTTCTCAACGCTCCCCTGGAGGGTCCTGGTTTCTGGAAGCCCACACATTCCTGTGGAAGGCCATGGTGAATCCTAGAGGGACATTTAATTTCCTGAATGGGACACTTTCTTCCTAATGTGAGGAGGCCCAGGATGGAATGGGCTTCTAGGTGTTTTCACTAAAGTAAGATTGTGCCTTAATAATTGCAAGATAATGAACTCACATTTGCAGATTATTCTGGGTGATTTTTTATGATGTCCTTAGCATTATTCACAACTGTGGAGAGATAAGTAACTTGTCCAGGTCGACTTAAGTAATGGGTAGAAGAAGCCTGAACGAGAACTTGAATCCACCCCGATGCCCATGTCTTTCACCCCTGGCCACATGGCCCACTCTAATACAATCCCCTGCCATTATCATGCCAATGTGATGTGTCATCTACTGACAAAACGTCACACTGATACTTTGGAAACTCACATCTGATCTTGCTGCTTCCTTGCTTAGACATTTCCATCCCTGCGAACCCAGATAAAGTCTGAGCATTCTTCTGTGGCTTCTGATTTCTGAACTGGGAACACACAAACCACTCAGAGCAAGAGACAAAGGGTAGTCCAACTTATTTTGTGTCTAAACATTTTAAAACCCAGGTCCTAGCTCAGTCCTTAACCCAAAGGAACCTCCTTTATATCCAGGTACTCAGTATTCAGGTACCAAAGCACTCAGGCCAATTCAGATAGACATCCAGCTTGGAGACCCAACCTCTGCCTATGAACTCATGCTTAGCCACCCCTTGGGTATGTAGTGGAGAGGTGGTCGGTCCATGGGAAGATCTCATATTGGAAGTGGGTTTGGTATGTTTGGGAAAGGAATTCTGGGTTCAGGGTACCTGAAGCTCATGTAGGAGGAGAGATGTAGACACCACATGGGTGCATCCTTTTGGTCCTGTGGATGTCCCCTCTGCAGCAATGGGCCCAGGAGAACAGACCCATGTGGACCCTCTAAAGACCAGGGCATTCCTTCCTGGCTGGGGGTCTCAATGCCAGGCCCATCATCTGCTTCCATGATGACAGTCTGTATAGGCCACTTGCCATCCCCGAGAGCCAGCTCTGCTTTGTATTCCTGTGAAAGCATTTGCCATGATCCTCCTGCCCAGGGTCCTCCTCCCTTTGTTCCTCTGCTGCACCCCCAATCCCCAGCTCCATCCTGACTCTGACCACACTGACCCTCAGCATCACAATACATCAGGCCCTCCCAACCAGGGATGATCTGGGTCCAACACCCAGCACAGAGCTCATGCTCAGTCAACACACTGCCCAAAGGGATGCACTTGCTTTGCCCACATTTTACAAAAAAAAAAAAAAAAAAAATGAGGGCTCAGCTTTCCTTCAGAGTCACAGATGCCTGGGGAAAGGAAGGCATGGTAAAGCAATGTGTGTTTAGATGGCCTCTTCCCGGCAAGCCTCGGGCAGAGGAACCACAAGCTTGATACTGGGTTTCCTAATCTTGGAGAGATGTGTAAATGTCGTTTATCATCATCCAACAAATAGATAACTGAGCACTTCCCACCTGTTCTGCTATGGGAGATGCCAGGTGCAGACAATGGGCACAAATCCCTCCCTCAGGAGCACCAACACCAACCAGGTGCACTGTGTAAGGCCAACAGCACCCATTGATGCTGTCAGGGAAGAGACCACAGAGGGACAGGGCAGGTCTGGGTGGAGGCTTTGACCTGGAAGACCAGGAGAGGAGGCAACACTTAAACACAGCCCCAGATGCCAGGTAGAAAGAGCCACACACACAGGAAGAGAGTTTTCTAGGCAGCAGGAAGAGCCAGTGCTGCATGCTGGTGTTGAAGCATAGTTCCAAGAACAAATCGAAACTTCATGGGAACAGGGAAGCAGTGAGCTCAAAGAAGTGACCAGTGGCCAATGGCCAGCAGCTGTATGTGTAGAAACAGGTAAGGACACTGTGCCTCATCTCTGTATGATCAGAGCTGGTGCAGGAACTGGCATGGGGAGCAATAGCAAAACAAATCATGTTTCCAAATAGCTGTCCTGGCCAGATCACCTGAAGGTCATTCCAAGGTGACTCAAGAGTTCAGAGTGGGGGATGGCCACAGTTCCCTCCTGCTCTGGGAACCCCCTTTCTTCTGAGGCCTAGGTTCAGCAGGCAGGGCAGGGCTGGTACCCCAGAGGGAAGGGCTGGAACTCCTTCCTGCAGGGGAGAGGCTGAGCTAACCCCTCCATCATCAGCAGTTAAATAATATTGAAAACTGAGTGAATAATAATAATAATAATAATAACAACAACAACAATAATAAAAACAGTGCTTAGAGTTACAGAGATAACTTTAAAAAAAGACAGCTTTAAAAAAGTTAAAAATTGGTTGCCAGTGGGAAACATGATAAGCTAGTTTGGGCAAGATTTTGTTTTCAGATTTTTAAAATCTCTATGAAAACATTTAACCATACATGGCTTTGATAAGAATAGTTATAAATTTATTTTTAAAGACTTACAATTTAACTTAGATCCTTTTCCTGATGTTCTATTGCAGAAACAGAGCTATAGCTGCCTTACCTGAACTAACCACTCTCGAGGTACGTGAACTTACAAAAAGACCCGGGAGGTTTGCCTGAGCTTCATCAAGTGAAACTGTTTTACTTTCCAAATCCAATTATCCCATCTCTAAATTGCTCCCTGCCCATTTCCTTTTTGCCATAGTGTCTTCATATGAATCTTAAACTTAATGTTTTCTTTCCTTTTGTGGCTTCTTGGCCCAAACCATCAGTCCCTGGGTAGTTGCCTATGTCATGTGATCTCAGTCACGACTTTAAGTGCATTGAGCTAAGGCTTCTCCCTGTAGGTTAGGAGTTCTCAACTTTTTTTTAAAGAAAAAAGTAAGGAGGAAATAAGGCCAATGAGGACCAGAAGGAAATAATTTCCTTTGGAAAATTCCAAACATCAGGAAAGTTTCCTAAAGCCTAAAAATTCTCTGCAACTCATTTTCTCCCATCCACCCACCCATCCATCCACTGAGCACTGAGCACCAACCCCATGACAGGCTCCTGTTGACATCAGAGTGACAATGGGAAGAAGGAATGGGAGCAACTTAACAGGGCCCTCGTCTTTGCTGACCCTTTCATGGGGGGCTCACGGGAAAGCCCACCTGGGTCTCTTCCTGGTACTTGCCTGTTCAGACCCACAGACTCCTCATAAGCACTCTCCTTTTTGGAGAGGCATTTTCTTTAAGACTTTAAATTTCTAAGTTCTCAATATAGTTTCCTTCCTACTTGAGACATAGGAAGTTCACTATAGGAAAAAAAGTAAAGATATTCTTACTAGTAATAAATTGTTTTACTTTGGTCCATTAAAAATGAAGGAAACTGGAAATTATTGAAATGCTTCAAATTCTATACAATGAACTAAACAAGAGTTAATTTAATTAGAATGTCAGAGAAAAGAAAAAGCACCACAAATCTTGTGTCAAATCACTGATTTCACCAATCTATGAAGAGTTCAGAATTGATTGATTTAAAAAAAAATCAAATCTTTATTGATGAGAAAGTGAATTACTCTGGACCAAATATTTTGGTGGTGATTGCCATTTCTCTTCTTATTTATTTATTTAAATTTTTAAAATACATGAAAATAGTGGAAAATGCATTCCTACTCATTATTACCCATATACAGCACAATTTTTCGTAACTCTGTATATAAAGTATGTTCACGCCAAATTTGCCATTATACATGTACTCTTTTTTTGCATTACAATTTTAATACACATATATACCACAATTTTTCATATCACTGTTTTTATATAAGGTATGTTGACACCAAGTTCAAATCTTCATACATGTATTTTGTATAATGATGACCATCACATTCCACCATCCTTGTTAATCCCCTTCCCACTCCCTTTCCCTCCCACCCCTGCCATTTCTCTTCTTTTGGGGTAAAAACTAAGTTCCTTGATGTGTTTGATGCTTCTCAGTCTTTTCATTCAAACTTTTGGAAACAGACACCCAGCCCCTGCGAATATCCACAGTGTCAAAATTGAACTGCAGAAATTCCATTTTCTTTCATTTTTAATGGACCAAAGTAAGAATTAAAAATTTAATTTAAAAATTCACAGAAGCCTTGAAATTTTGGGAAGAATGACATATAAACACCAAAGCCATGCAGTATATGTTTGGGTCAGAGGTATTTGCAAATTTAGTGACTTACATAGTTCCACCAGCAACCATCATTGACAAAGTCCACACTCATAAGTGCTTAAGGGAAACAGAGTCCGTGACTATGGGCACAACTGCCCTGTTCAAGGGGAAGGACTGTGGCAAAATTAGGCCACCTGTTTTGTGGGAGGAACCTCCCCATGTACCCTTCACCCAGCCTTTCTTTCGGCATATCACCCACAGGAAGGGAATTCTAGCCTGAGCACAGAATTCATTCCATAGGAGTTTCTCCATGCCAGCCTACGTCACCAGCAATGCTATCCCAGAAGTCATACAAGAAGGACAAAAACCTCCTTTGAGATCACAAAGACATTCTTTCTTTCCCATTGGCTTTTCCCTTTCTCTTGGCATGGAGAATATTTGGATTTTTAGAAAAGCGAGGAAACAAAGTGCAGCAATCTCAGATTCCTTTCCTTCATTTATTCATTCATTGAATAAAATAATAACTAAGTACACCCCAAGTGCCAGGGGGGTCAGGAGGAAGAGATCAAGCTGGGCAAATAGGGAAATGGGCCCCCAGGGAACTTCCTGAGCAGCAAAACACACACAGCTGCTGCAGGTTTTTGCTTAGAAACTTGCAAAAAGGTTATTTTTAAATTGCGAAGCACATGACCTGGAGTCTACAGCCTCTTCAGAGAAGGAAAAACACCTGATCAATATTTTGACTGGACTAAAGGCTGCATAAATGCCTTGGGGCCACTGGAGTGCCTTACCCAGGATTGGGCGGGGTGCTGACTTCCTTAAAGCTATAGATCCAAATAAACCCCTGGACCATAGGTATTCACCTGCGTGATTCCCCAGAGTCCCTTCCCAGACACAGAGCTTTGCTTCATTTTGCTTTAATAAAGTCTTATACTTGGCTTTCACTCTCTGCTGTCCGGGAATCTCATTCTTTGAATGAGATGAACCCCCACAGCTACTCCATGTGCATGTTACACCAGGATTGGCGCTTGAAGCTGGGGAGACTCGAGTCTTGATAGTAAGCTGTGTGCTGTCTAGGATGCTTTCCTCTTGCACACGAATGCTTCCTGGTTTAAAAAAAATGTTCAAGTGTGCCATGAAGTGAAAGGCAGCTACTAGAAAAAGTTCCAAGCACTGGTCCTTGTGAATTGTACTAAGGAAAGAAGATAATGAAAGTTCTAGTGTTATGGGCACTCAGCCTTCCACCTGTTGTTTGCCTAAACCCTTCAGATTCTTTTTATATACTAACTGTTTCATAGCAGGTCAGAAGACAAATTTATGTTTCTTTTGTTGTTATTGTTACTGCTAGAAAATCACAGAAGGGGAGAAGAAATCTGATGCAACTTATCGTCCTTTTTTATTGATTTATAGATCATTTGTAATCTAAATTCCTGAGGAAGTACTTTGAAGCATCGCACAAAATCTCAAGATATATCCTTGTCTGAAGGTTAAAGTGAGGGTTTCTAAAAGGAATTCCAAAGTTACCCATAACATTGCCCACTAAGAGGAGTCTCTCAATGGGACACTTAGGAAAGAGCAGCATTCTCAGCAAAGATGATTCTTAAGAAATAATTAAGAAAGAGCACCTAGAACTGCCAACAAGATAGATGATACTTGAAGAGGAATCTTCTTGGTAAAGATGCTGTGCACCTTCAGAATCATAAAAAGCAATGACCTGCTGATAGTGGGGAAATTGTAACTGAACACAATAGTTGGCCCATTGAGTGCAGAACCCCTAAGCACCATCAGAGATAAGAGTGAAGAAAGGTTTATTGTAGCAGGTAAGGAAAGCCACACTGGGGACATTGCCCAAAGCATCATCTCTTTGAACACAGAGGAGAGGAGGGGAAGACTTTGGGGAGGGGGGAAGACTCATGCATATTCTTATTGGAAGGGCACAGTCACCTGCAGAGGTGAGCAGGTTCCTGAGTATGCTCAGTGCAAAGCCATGCTTCTTTATGCATTGCATGTGCAAGGATGATGGGCAGGAGCATCCCAGAAGAATTTAGCATCATGATGAGATTATAATGTGCAAAATTTACTCTAGGTCACCTAGAAGAGTGACTCAGCAATTTGGGCTGCTCTAAACTGGTTCCTTGTGGCTTTCTCCAGAAATTCTCATCTAAAAAACAAAAACCAAACAAAAACTTGAAAAGATGTTCACTTTTCATTTAAAGGGGTAGGCCCTTGCCCCATGAGCACAGGTGTGTACCTTTAAGAAGTTCCTGTCTAGCAGCTAACAAAACAAACTTGATTTAAGCTAACACTTAATTTTCCTTTTTTTATGCCCTAGAGAAGTTGACCAGAGTTGTGAAAGCCAGAGGCAGGAAGAATGATGTGACTAATCTTGCTCCCCAGTGCCTGCTATGTCACAAATGTCCAAAATATTAGAGGAAGCAAGAGATTCTTGACTCTTTGAAGGGATAAAAATTGTGTGTATAACTTTCTTCTTTCCCTACACTTTTTGGGAATTTTTTTCCCCTCATCTTCTAGATTTCTAGTTGGCAAAGAAATGATATAAGTGAATACCTGAATTGAAGTCTGGGAAAAGACTGAGAGCTTCCGATGAGAAATAGCCTGGAGTTCTCTGGGGGAGAGTAAGAGATGCTGTGGATTGAAGGAGGAAGTCACGGTCCCTGTGCTGGGGGTCAGTAATCTGGGCCAGTTGTTCAAGGGGGATAAAGAAATGGAGCTTTGAGAGAAGTCTACAAAGATTTCTGGATGATTTGCTGAGTTCTGTGCAGTTACCATCCTCTCAAGAAAGGCTGATAATGAAGACCCTGTGGTCCATCAGGGATATGTGGAGTGTGGACTGTGTGGGTGCTGGTGTAGAGTGGGGTGCATGGTTGCTAGTGTGGAGCTGGGTGCTCAGAGGGACTGTACTAGCCATAGGAGCAGATTGCCCCAGGACTGTGCCGATGACAGGTGTTTGCATATTGCAGTACTTCCCAGTTGTCACCCGACAAGATCCAGGGGCCTGTTATGACCAAGGCTCACACACTGTCGGTCAGCCATTGATTGAGTATTCATGAGAAAAATCCAGAATTCTTTACTTCCACGAGTCCATATGATGACCGATCAAGTATATGAGAAAAAATAGTTCCTCACACATAGAATAAAATGATGTTGCATTCAGAATTGAATTCTTCTTAATAAATCAGGAAGGCCAGTGGTTTCTATCTTTGGCAGCCAAGGCTCACCATAGCCAAGAATTCATTTAGCAGAAAATGTGATCAAGATGCATTTTAGACCCCAGACCTCTCTGCTTTGACACATGTGACAGCCCTGAGATGATGGGTCATTCGTTTAATGCTTAAGCAAAACCAGTTTCCAGCCCGCTCAACAGGCCTTGTTCTGACCTCTTTGGAAGATCCTAGATACTGCATTTTGCAGTCATTTTTCTCTACAGTGACGGGCAAGGAAAGCTTATTTTGATTTCTTTGAACATGTGAAGGTTTCTCATTATGGGTGTCTGGGCCTCTCAAGGTTAAGGTTCTCAGATTGTGTTGATAATGAACTTGGGCTTGAGGAGTTCTCTCCTTAGAAAAAGCCAAGGTCCTGCTGCTGAGTGCCAGCCCCTTACTGGAGCACAAATTGGATACTTCTTATCTGAAAGGGATTTTCATCTGCCCCAGAGCCAATGTTCATTCCCAAACATTGGGACCACACAGCTGCTTCCAGAGAGCCAGGAAGCATTCCACAAAAGCATTCTTTGTGTCTGTGGTCCCTTGAGCAAACAGTTATAAAATGCTGTATCTTTCTTTTCCCAGAGATAATAGTGTCCTATGCCTGACCAGGAAGCATGGGGTTTTTCTTCATTTACATGCTAAGATATTGACAATCATCCGCCTCCAGTGATGCCATCAACAGTTTATAAGCAAATCAGGAATTATTTTGATTTCAAGATTCTACTGAAAAGCTTCATATGCAGGGAAAATAACAAGTTACTTAATCGCTCTTGTTATTTATAACATTTATCACAACTCTGTTTCTCTCTCTCCTCTCTCTCTCTTTCTCTCTCTCTGTGCGTGTGCCTTGCATAATCATGCCTACATTAATTCTGCAGGACAAACTCTGTGTCAGAGGGCAAAACTTAGGATTTTGAAAGGTATGGCCCGTGCTTTCCAAAGAACATTACATCAATCAACACTCCTATCAAAAAGATTACCTTGCTGGTTAGGGATAAGATCAAACCTGTAACTCGAGAGGTAAGAAATGGAATCTCATCACTGTTTAGACAGGTTCTTTAATTTAGTGATGAAGTTGAGATTCTGTTTACTTATTTACTATCAGGTGTATTTCTTTGTAATTTTTTTTTGTACTGGCAATCTAACCCAGGAGGCCTTTACACAGAGCTTTATATATGTATTTGCTTAGGACAGGGTCTTACTAATTTGCTGAGCTCGCCTTGAACTTTCCATTCTCCTGTGTCAGCCTCCCAAGTTGCTGGGATTACAGATGTATAGCCCTGTGCCCTCAGTGAACTCCTTTTTCAAGTCCTCTGTAGTTCAAGCTCAATAGCATGACTCATCTTTTTCTTATTGATTTGTATGAGCCTTTTATGTAATAAGCAATTTTTTTCTTTGTTATATGTAATGCAAGTCATTTTTACTTCATGGTGACTTGGTATTTGTCTATTTCCTTTTTACCATGTACAATTTTTTGTGAAGTCAGAAGGGAGTCTTTCCATTTGTAATGTCTGGGATGATAGTATTTTTAGGAAATATTTTCATAATTTGGTAAGATTTATAAAATTCACCTACTTATTTATTTAAAATATTTTATTAGTACATTATTCTTATACATAATAGTGGGATTCATTTGACATATTAATAAATGCATAGAATATAGTTTGCTTAATTTTCACCTGTTTATTTTTGTAGTGTTTTTCTGGCTTAATTTTTCCATGCATTATTTTATCTATTTAAAGTTTATTTTGTAATAAGGAATGTAACAAGCATTTTTGTGATTTTTCCCCCCTAAC